>NW_006773947.1:2146530-2157727 GCF_000442215.2 Lipotes vexillifer | reverse complement strand
CCCCCTGCCGATGCAGGGGACACGGGTTCGTGCCCCGGTCCGGGAAGATCCCACAGGCCGCGGAGTGGCTGGGCCCGTGAGCCATGACCGCTGAGGCTGTGCGTCCGGAGCCTGTGCTCCGCAACGGGAGAGGCCACAACAGTGAGAGGCCCGCGTACCACAAAAAAAAAAAAGAAAAAGATAAATATGTGAGGTGCTGGATGTGTTCATTAACTAGATGGTGAGAATCTTTCGCAATGTATATATACATATAGTGAATCACCACATTGTACACTTTAAACATCTTAAAACTTTATTTGTAAATGACACTTCAATAAAGCTGATACTTCAGAAACTCCTGTCCTTTTGCCATCGCTGGCCTCCTGGACTCCCTCCAGGTACCAGCCCAATCACCACACCAACACCAATCGGCTTTTATTCAATATTTTATCCTTTTGGTGGCTCTAAGCATGTTTCCTGAGGAAGTTTTGAAAGTTCACTGTATTATCCCCAAAAAGTAATTTCAACATATGTATATATGTAAAGCATTCCTCTGGGAAGAAAACAACTAGGAAGAATATCAAAAATACATGAATTTCAGTGCTAACTTTCCTCTGTGAGCAGAGATGAAAGCTCTAAAAGAGTCACTCAAAATGAAATATCAATACATTACAACATGATTTGGGAAATTCCAACCACCAGTAGCTTTCATAAAGGTGGGCTAGCTCACTCAAAAAACAATAAATAATCAATAATTAAAAAGAAGTATAATCTCGACCCTGATTGTCTCACTAGTCATCTCTTTAGGGAGAAGGCTGAGTTAATTTGGAGGTTTTGTCAAAGATACTCGTTATGCTTCCCCAGCAAAGACTCTTAATGTAAAATTATGGTGTGAGGGCTTATTCATCGATTAGAAGTCTCTGGTCACAAAGCTATTATGGCATAGTTTTTTTTAACTTAGAATTTCTCATACTTGAAAACCTTGAGAATCAAAATTTTACTCTCATATGCAGAGTGGACAAAAAGCGGCATGTAGGTTAAAGATTACTTTCAAAATGTTTTTATTTAAACATGCAGCCTGGCAATATAGGAGCCGGGAGATGGCATCTAAAGTCTCTAATGAAATTATGCCTGAGTCGGTCCTCAGCCATGGTTCTAGAATCTAACAGAGTGACACGGTCTCACTGTGCTATCAGACTTCCAGTCAGCTGAAACAGGTCACAGTGCTTGTTTAGGATCATGTTTTAGAAATACAAAAAGTTTTCAGCACAGGACTTCCAACATCTGCTAGAAAAATCACTTCAATGCTCTGCAAAGTCTTGGCTATAACAGTTGCCACCACATAATGACAAGCTTGTGACTGAAAACCAGTGCTATCTTTCCCAAGACAGAGGCTTCCAGGGCATCATCCAACACCTGCTGATAACAACTGGCTGCCAGGCAAACATCATGGGAGAAGAATGATTCCATCAGATCACTGGGTGGAGTCAATACATGATGTAGCCAGAGGCTGACAAACACAGCAGGTATGGCCTCTTTGCAGTGTAAGAAACATAGTGCCAGGGTCTGCGACTTGTTTGCAAGGGAATCTGGGATTCTGCTGCTGTGCTCCAGGCTACAAGGACAGTCTAAATGAGCTCTCTATGGCATATGCTATTAAGGACCAATTTGGGGCCCACCCTCCAGCCCCATCACTATAACTCCATGATGACATTCCATCATGCCATCAGGGACTCCAAACTGTCTTCCAGCTATTGTTTCCATTTTCAGTAGAGCCCAAACTCTGCTATCTCTGCACAAGTACACAGTCACACAGCAAAGCTGGGCTTTCGTTCTCTGATGACATCACTGGAAAACCAAGCCCAGTAGGAAACAGCAGCCACAGCAAACACAAACCCAGCCCAGGCACACACAAAGGAGCACTGCTT
Organism: Lipotes vexillifer; assembly: GCF_000442215.2. Lineage (NCBI taxonomy): Eukaryota > Metazoa > Chordata > Mammalia > Artiodactyla > Lipotidae > Lipotes > Lipotes vexillifer. The sequence goes on along the minus strand of NW_006773947.1, from coordinate 2,155,820 downwards.
GCTACCTGCTAACACCTCTTTGCCCAGGGCCCATGGTAACTGGAAATCCTGAGCTGTGACAGCACTTATTAACCACAAGACCCACTACAAACTAAGACACTAGAATCTTTGACGAGAAGCTTAACTGAGCTGACATCATGTGTGCGTGGCTGTGAAACCACCTAAGGAAGTCCAGGGGATAGAGGTGAAAAAGTCTCTGGGAGATTTAGCAAGGGGACCAAAAAGGGATATGATTATGGCTCTTCTGAGATGCGTGGCACCTAGCATCATGCAAGTTAAAGGGACAACAGTGTCTAGTGGATCCTTCTCTGTCAAGGACCACTTCTTCCAGGAAAAGCATCTTGAGAATCTTTGACTTCACCCAGTTCTACTAGTCATCCCCTCTACCCCCCTCCAAAAAAAGCAATAAACATATGAAGAATTCCATCAAGGGATGAATGGATAAACAAAATGCAGTATATAAACAAAATGTGCTCTACACTCACAATGGAATATTATTCAGCCTTAAAAAGGAAGGAAATCCTCACACGTGCTTCAACATAGATGAAGTTTGCAGACATTATGCCAAGTGAAATAAACCAGTCACAAAAGGACAAATACTGTATGATTAGATTTAAAGGAGGTACCTAGAATAGGTAAATTCATAGAGACGACGTACAACAGAGCTTTACCAGGGGCCTGGGGGGGCGTGGAAGGAGAAAGGGGGAGCTATTGTTTAATGGGTACAGAGTTTTTGTTTAGAATGGTGAAAAGGTCTGGAAATGGATGGTGGTAATGGTTGCATAACATTGTGAATGTACTTAATGCCACTGAATCGTACACTTTAAAAAATGTTTAAAAACTGTAAAATTTATGTTATGTATATTTTACATACAAAAAAATGAGTATGAACAATGGCATCGCTTTTAAGGAAATATGACTAAGGTAATGTTTATTTAATTTTAATTTTTTTTTTTTTTTTGGCCGCACTGCACAGCCTGTGGGATCCTAGTTCCCTGAGCAGGGATCAAACCCAGGCCCTGGGCAGGGAAAGCACAGAGTCCCAACCACTGGACCACCAGGGAATTCCCTAAGGTAATGTTTAAATGACCATTATGAACAAGTAAATAATTCACATCAGAAATTATAAGATAATCATCATAAGATAGTCATAAGATAGTCAGGAACACTGTAAAAGAGGAAGATCTATGTTGATCAGCACCGGTGGACCCCAGTGCAAAATCTGACGGCCAATTCCCTGATTCTAGTCCAATCTCTTGCTTCTGTGGAGGAATACATTCAACTATTTGGAGTCAAAATGCTTCATCATTTAACTAAATCTTAGAACTAAATCTTAGAATCTCTATCACAGTCCTTGTGAATTCAGGGCTCCTATTTGTTTAAATGAAGACCCATTCTCTTTGAACTATCCACCATAACAATGGAGTATAAAGTAAGACCTGTGGTTAATATCACATATAAAATCCCCAAATTTTATATTTGGGGGTTTTATCAAGTGGAGGACGCTCTACCATGGAAATGTAAAATTATGACTTAACGAGCTATTCCTTTGGATTGGTTAAGCACCTTGCGTGTGGCAGTCTTTCAGAATATGGACTGTGATGTAATAGGGTCAGGGAAATTAATCCACACCTAAGCTCCCAGGGCCTCTCCCTTGTCAAACTTCTTCATACCAGTGTTTTGCTCTCCAGTTAAATATTTTCAGAGAAGCCAAAATTATTAATATTTATTCTGGACTCATGCTCAAAGCTTCTCCAGAGCGCCACGCCAAGGGCTGACTTAGCAACGAAGCAGTCAATCTAATTCACGGAGACGTTGGGCAGATAACTTGGACCACGAGGCAAATGATTTGGCCTGATCATTCAGTTGGGCGGTTTACTTTATTCATGTAAACCCTCACTTCATTTTCTTTTCATTTTGAGCATCATTTCAGCCAAGGCATGATGTTCTCAAAGAATCATGAGGATTTATTTGGGTGAGGCAGGACTGAATGGCCAATTCGGATTACAATTTTGGTTGAAAAATGTCATTGCCTTTGACATTTCTTTTCAATCTATTTGAAAAGTGGTCTTAATAGGATCATAACAACAATGTGTGATCTGAATCGGACGCTGGATCAAATTTTTGTGGAGAGGGCTATAAAGAATGTTACTGAGCAAACTGGCAAAATATGAATCAGTCTATACATGAGATAATTGTATTGCATCAATGTTAACTTCCTCACTGTGATAACTACTGTAGTCCTGTAAGAGAACATCCTTGCTCTTAGGAGATACATGCTCAACAATTCAGAAGTAAAAAAAAAATCTGCAACTTACCTTCAAATAATTCAGAAAAAAATTACATATATACAAATATGTATGTATATATGAAGTGAAACTGATAAGAGAAGCAAGGTGAAATAATAATTGGGGAATCTGAGTAAAGGATATGGGACTTCTTTGTACTATTTCTAACTTTTCTGTAAGCAGGAAATAGTTTCAAAATTAAAAATTTACCCCCCAAATTTAAAGCTGATTTAATAACTTATTCATAGCAGTCCTATGATCTACAACAAAGCCAAATTAATATGGTATTATAAATTGTATATCTCAATTTATTTTAATATTATAAGAGTGGCATCATTAACCAGGAAAACACTACTTGAGCTCTACTTGATTACAACATCATTTAATCTCAAGATTGGAAGGGAATTAAAATATCATACAACTCAAATAAACACCCGTGTTTCCCAATGTAACACCAGAAGTTAAACAATACGCAAGGAAGCTGGGTATGAGTCATGAATCAATCACAGAAGAGGTGGTCCTACCTTGAACTGCTGTTGATCTCCGCCCAGCCCAGTTTCCATGACACATGAAGCAAAAGTCCACCAATTAATGTCTGCCACCTGAAAAGGATAAGGGCCAATGTGAATTTAACAGAGTGCCATGGTCTCAAATGCCATCCACCCCCATCCACCCCCAGCAGATCTGTCGAGTGACACAAATATACACGTGATCCTTCTTACAACTCCTTTCTCCCACTTTCTCCAAATTATCATCCCAATTCTCAGACCCATCCTTCTCAACCTCTACTATTCCCTGAGTCCAGCTGTACCATTCAGTGCGGACACTGATGTTCTCCTCTTCTTATTCTAGGCTTTTCCAGAACAATCTCACCCACAGCCACCACTTCTCTATGACCTCTGCACTAATGGTTCCCATATCCCCCTTCTCACAAGGATATGGCCACCCTGATACCCTACAAGCTCCCGATGATAACATGCCTAAAACATTGCCTTGAACTTCCCTCTCCCCATCCTGGTCATTCTCCTACTATCCCTAATCAGCCAAACCAGAAACCTAGATGTCATCCCAGCCCTCCTCTGTCATCACCTCCCTCAACAACTTACAAAATCCTATTGACTTTATCCCCATAACCTTTCTGAAACCCGAAGCCTTCCCCTCCATCCATCTGCTTAATTCAGACTCTCATCATCCCACACCTGGACCATAGCATCAGTTCCCTTCTCTCCAGGGCTGCCCTGCACCATCCATTCTCCATCCTGCAGCCAAAGGGTTTGTTCTAAAATGCAAACCTAATTGTGCCCCTCACTTGTTTTAAAAATGGCTGATTCTTCCTGGTGCTGTAGGCAGCAGCCCTCGGCCTCTTTTCTGCTGCAACACACTTGGGGTCATGAAGCTCACGTGAGACACATTTCCTCACGTGCAGAGTTTAGGGGGAGCACAGGTGACAAGATAAACACCCCTCCCTCTCCCACTGCAGAAAGCACGGCAAAATGCCAAATGAGTGACCAGTACTACAGGCGTAACTGTATCCTATTCCACACTAATTGCTTTTACTCTATTTTTGGTGAGTCATTCATAAATTTCAAAATCTTATTTTTAGTTATGACTTGAGACATCTACCTCGGAGGTTATTACAGCACACCTGTGTGTTGGGACACGACACTGGAGAACCCCTGGTCTACAGAAAAAAGTCACTTGCATGTGACATAGAAGCCTTCCAGGACTTGCAGCTGCCCCTCTCCAGGGTCAACTCCTGTCCATCTGCCAGTGGCAGCCACATTCCAGCCACACCAAACAGGCCATAGCCTCGGTAATGTGCCAGGCCATTTCATACTTTTTAGAGTTTGCACGTGCGGCCCTCGTGACCCATAACGTCTTCCCTTCTCCTCCGTGTTGGTGGACACCTGCTCATCCTGTAAGATCCAGGTGTTACATCTCCCTTGTGAAGACTTCAATGACACCGCCAGGCGGAGTGGACAGATATGGGTCGTGTCTTCCAACAGCTTGGTCTAGAGCAGCGGATCTCAATCATGTGGATCTTCCCCCCCAGGGGACATTTGGAGACATTTTTGGTTGTCACAACTGGGGATGGGGGAAGGGTTGCTACTGGCACCTGATGAGTAGAAGCCAGGATGCTGCCCCACACCTTACAACATGCTGGACAGCCCTCCACAACAGAGTTATCTAGTGCAAAATACCAATGGTGCTGAGGCCGAGAAACTCTGGTCTAGAGGGAAGTAAGCTAATTAACCAATAATTACAATAAAGTGTGATACAGTCCTAATGGGAAGAGTACCAGGTAGCACAAAACACCCTAGCAGAGGCAGTTAATCCAGTCTAGGGGGTTGGGTGACTCTTCCTAGAGGAAGTAAATTCAAGCAAAAGCCTGAGGCCTGTTCAAAGCGGGAGATCCAGAATGGACCAGGGCCCACAGGTAAGAGAGACAACGGCTCCAGCAAAGCTTCTTAGAGAGGTTCAATTGGCCTGACCTTAGCATGTGAGTACTCGAGGCGGGGGCTGGTCATGAAGGGCCATGTCAATCGTCAACGAGCTGGGGCTTCAAACTGGGGACCCACTGAAGGGTCTGCAGCACGGGAGCGACACTGCCACATTTACCTTGGGGAAAGCTCTGTCTCTTTACAAGGGAGAGAATGTTTGCTGAGAGAAGCAAGACCAGGGGCCAGGAAGCAAGTTAGGAGTTGTTAGCGTGATTTGAGAGATGACAGTGGCCCAGGAAGGGGCGATGAAGAAGGTGGACGGGTTCTAAAGATGTTTAGAGGTCCTAGTTGTTGATTAGACGCTGGGGTGAAGGAGACAAAGAAATCAAGAATAACACAGGTTTCTGAGTAGGGCGACTGGATAGAAGGTACCATTCACCACAGGTAAACTGAAGAAGAAATGAGCAGGCTCTAGGAGGGCAGGGATTTTTCTTTCCTTTACTGTAGTCCAAGTGTCTAAAACAGTGACTGGCATATGCATGTGATCAATTTTCTTAGAATGAGTTATTCTGCCCTACTATGTACCTCCTGTGTACCTGGCATGGTTCTAGGCATCAGGGATACACCAGTGACAAAATAGATTTTTTTTGTTGCTTAATTCTTGCATTTGTAGACCTTACATTCTATCGGGGGAGGTGCATTCAGTCTGACATCTACAGAGAAGGAGGGGAAAAGGCAATTCAGGTGAAAACATCACCTTTTCCCACTAACTTCCCTAAGTCCCTCTACCCGGAGAGAAGTGAAAGGACAATCAGGATCAGAAAATGGGAAAACAGGGACTTCCCTGGTGGCGCACTGGTTAAGAATCTGCCTGCTGATGCAGGGGACACAGGTTCGAGCCCTGGTCCGGGAAGATCCCACATGCCGCGGAGCAACTAAGCCTGTGCGCTACAACTACTGAGCCTGCGCTCTAGAGCCTGCAAGCCACAACTACTGAAGCCCGCATACCACAACTACTGAAGCCCGCACGTCTAGAGCCCAAGCTCCACAACAAGAGAAGTCACTGCCATGAGAAGCCCGCACACCACAACAAAGAGTAGCCCCCACTACTCTTTATTTACCATTAGCCCCTTTCCATAAAAACTAACAAATAAGTGCTCAAAAACAGACCTTAGAAAAATGACTTTACATATGATACTAATGACCCAAAGGCAAAAGGAAGGATTATACAATAAAATATAATTAATGGGGCTAGTATAAATAAAAAACCGTTAGGGGAGGAATGATTTCTTCACATTGCACCATACACTAAAATAAACGGATAATAATTAAGAATTGAAAAAAGCTTTAATGACTTATAGGTGAATATCTATATGATCTTGTGATAGAGAAGAATAAACATAAAAGCAATGGTAGCTATCACAAAAGAAACGATCAATTTAAAACTAAAATATATATTTTTTAAAAGATGGGGGCGGAGGTGGAGGTTTGAGGTGAGAAGGGGAAATGTGAACGCCAGAGCACTCCATGCTGCCTCTACCATTTCTCTAGACTGTTGACCCGACTCTACATCATTTTCTATCTTCTTCCTAATAATAGCACCTCTCAGTCACAAGATCACACACTGGATTCATCTGTGTTTCTCTCTGCTGCTTCATTCCTACGTTCAAACAATGAATTCTCTATGATGTCACTTAAAAAAACTAAATAATCAAGGTAATTATAAACAAAATGAAATGGCAAAGAAAAAATTGAAAGAAATTCCAATAAATATGATAGAAAAGTGGTTGACATCCTTTAAATGTGAAGAATTCATTAAATAATAAAGAAATACTAAAACCCTAGTAAAAATAAAAGGGTTAAAAAAAGAAAAAATAAAATAAAAGGGTAAAAGGCACAAATAGACACTAAAAAAGAGATACAAGTGGATAACATAAGAAAACTGTCCAATTTCATGAATAATCTAAGAAATGATAAGACAAAATAATATGATACCATTTTTTTGCTCATGAAATCAGCAGAGAGAGGGAAAAAGTAACAGTCATGGTTTGAGTACAATATCATAGAAACTTTCATACACAGGCTGGGTTACAATATAAATTGGTAAAAAGATTCTGGAAAAGAATTTTTTAATATTCAAGCAGACTACTAAAGAAGTTCATGTTCTTTAATCTAAATTTCTTATATAGGAATCTATTCCAAAGAAATAGTTAGAAATTTGGCAGATTTGAATGCAAAAAATATCTGAGAACATTGTTGTGTTTAAACCCCCAAAATGGGACACCATTCAAATGCCATTAATAGATGACTAAATAAATTACAGGATGTCTATCTAATGAAAAAATCTATGCAGTCATTAAATATATTTTGAAGAACATTTAATGATGCTGGTTGGACATTTCCTACAAATGTACATAAAGTGCATAAAAGATACTCACCCTTGGAATAATGTAGGGTAGGTAAATTTCAAGACAGACAGGACATACTGAAAAACAAATACCAAATTAATGGACATTTTCAAATTATAGAGAATTGATAGATCATATAATCAAAGAAATCCCTACTAAAGAAACATAAGTATACTCAAGTTTCAAAAAGGCTTTTTTTATTCCTCCCAAAAAAATCACACACTGGGGAAAAAAATGACCTTCCAATTCATACTAAAGAGAGGGACTAAGTGAAGTAAGTCAGACAGAGAAAGACAAATATCATATGCTTTCACTCACATGTGGAATCTAATTTTTTTTTTAAGTGATACAAATGAACTTACTTACAAAACAGAAACAGACTTACAGATATTGAAAACAAACTTATGGTTACCGAAAGGGAATGTTGGGGGGAGGAATAAATCAGGGGCTTGGTATTAACATACACACACTACTATACATAAGATAGATAACCAGCAAGGACCTACTGTATAGCACAGAAAAAAATCTGAAAAAGAATGAATATATGTATAACTGGGTCACTTTGCTGTATACTGGAACTAACACAATATTGTAAATTAACTATACTCCAATAAAATAAAATAAAAAAAAGAAAGAGGGGGGACTTGCTTTCCCCAGAGTCACCAGAAGCCTGACCACCTCTCAGTTGGGGACGCAACAAAGTGGAACACACAGCAGCTGGGCCAGATATTGTGGACATCTGACCCCTCAGCATCGTCCCAGACCCCGAAAGTGCCATGTTATAACTGCGGCAACTCCAGAGAAAACCGGACAAACCCCTGGACACTGTCTGTTTTCTCGGGGTATCCACTTTTATCTACTGCCCAGTTTACCTAAAAATCCACAGCCTTCTGTGTTTCTCTTCAAGTAAGAACTGCATCCTGTTCATTCTTTCCTTTGTTTTCCTTCCATTTTTAGGGTTTTGTTTGGTTTTTGCATTCTCAGGATTTTTTTTCCTAACTAATTCTTCTTAGGTATATTACGTTTTTAGGTGTGTTTTTTAAGGATCTGTTTAAAGACAACTCAGCTAAGGTCAACTTGTATTTCTGTTATGTCTTTTAACCAAATTTACAGCACATTATGAATGGGAGAACTGTATTTTATCTTTCTGCGTATCTTTTTCTATTTTTTTCTATGACTGAACACTAAGAATTTTTTAAAAGCCTAAAAACCATTAAATGGCTTTAAGCAAGGGTTCTACTGATACTTCACATGATCTGAAAAGCGCAATAGACTGGTGTTGGGCAAGTTTACATTTATATTTTTTTTCCCCATGGATTAATCAACATGTAATTCCCCTTGTATGAGCTCCTAAATGCCACAATTATGGCTAACTACCTGTGCTCTGGTCTGTGTTTCCTAGAAATGGACCTTCATTCTTCTCTGAAGTCTATTTACTCACACAATTCAGTTTGTTCCCCTCCACTTTTCCACGATATTTTCTTCGTAAAACTGAGACAGAGAAAGGATTGAGCATGTGGGCCATGACCTACATCATCCTCAACAATGTTCATGATGATAACAAATGCTCATTTGTCACTATTTGCTAATAGTTCTTTTCCAGAGAGCAAGAGGGTTTTATTCTCAAGAGGGAGTGGGGAGAGAGCAGTCAAGACCCTTCAGTGGGGGAAGGAGGTCCTGAGCTCCTTATTGCCACTTTGGCTTGGTGTCCACCCTGGAGTCCAAGACAGGGGGTGATGCCCCACCCTAGACCACAGGGATCCAACATTTCCCTGCATGGTACCAAATCCAAGGCCAGCTTCTCCCTCCTAACAAAACAAAAACATGGTACCACTGCTTTTCTGCCTCTTCATCAAAAGGGTTCTACGACATTAAACGAAATTAAGCTTACATCTTATTTTTTTAAATAATTCCATGAAAAAATCTTGAATATATTGGAAGTGCCTGGGATGGAGACATAGAAAAAATAGGTTTGAGAATCAGTGGTGTGAGGCAGAGATGGAGATGGATTGATATCTTCTATTTAAAGGTTTCTGGAACCTTGTGGGGTTCTGGGGCAGGGGCATGTTTAGAAGAGAAAGCAGGATGTGTATGATTTCTTCACCTACTCTTCCTCCTCGAGGGAACAGGAGCCAATTGCTTTTTCTTTCCCT
>NW_006773947.1:2142055-2146396 GCF_000442215.2 Lipotes vexillifer | reverse complement strand
CCCTAAAAAGTGGTCCACATATCCAAAAATTAAGTTCCTGGGAATTCACCAAACAATCCAGTTTCCCAGGAGATGTAAAGAATGCATTACAGGACGAGAAATGGGGAGAGTACCGTCCAACAAATCTTATTTCTAAAAGAGAATGGTACACAGAGTCGTTTTCTTCTCCATCGTCATCAGGAACAAATCAGATAAAAAGCTGGAGGCAGCATTTGTTCTCCACACGATTTGGGGACTACGATCGCCCACAGGGAATCATCTGCACCCCGCACCCGCCTTCCTCACCTTGTTCGTGACGTAAGAAGCCCGCCCTCCTCACCTTGTTCGTGAGGTAAGAAGCCAGGTAGCAGGTACAAAACGTGAGGCCGACCAGGCACCTCCTCATGCACATCTGTTAATTTACGCCCCTTCCCAGGGACCCCGAAGGAGCCCCACGGCCGCCGCGCGAGCCGGGCCACCGCCACCGCGGCTGCTAGGACCGCCACGTGGCTGCGAGCTCAGCCAATCCGCGCAGGGACCGCCCCCGGTGCCTGCCTCTTAAAGAGGCCGCGCCTTCGCAGGCCTCGTAACCTCGCTGTGGGCAAAGGCGGCACTCAGCCGACCCAGGACTGCCGAGGGAGGAATAGGTACCCCAGGGCTGCGACCGCCGGTAGAGCAAGAGCGGATAGTAGTCGTTGTAAAAAAGTAGAAAATGGTAGAAGTGGGGGGAAAAGCAGCTGACAGAACAGTTCACAACAGTCCATTAGCATTTAAAGAAAAAATGTCCATAGCTAGCTCTAAGCGGAGGGAGCAAAATGTTTGTGCTTTACAGAATTTTCTTCCCAATTTTCTTCATCGGGTCTGTACTACTTTCGCAAACGACACAAATAAGCTAACAACAAGAAATGTTATTTTAAAAGAAGGAAGGCTGAGGGGCAGGAACTATAATCAGTGTAGTTTTTTCTTTAGGAGAAGTCAATCCAATTGCTTTGAAATTTCCATAAAATAAATCCTTCCAGAAGTAGAGTTTCAAGCACAGTCCCTATTTCTAGTCTCTAGGGAGGAAAAATGACCTAGCTAGGCTTCGGGCAGACAGTAGTAAACATGCACAAAAACATACTGAGGGACTTTGTCAGGAGCTAGAGGTACAAGTGTCTGCACATATAGAAACATACAGATTTTTAGAAATACCCCATGCACCAGGAAGCCTTCACTCTTTTTTATCTGTATGCCCAATGTAAAATTGCTTATCAAACTGTATTATCCAAGAAAATACTGGATATATTGTCTCCACATAAAACACAAATAAACTAAAAATTTATTTTTCCTTGACAATATTTAGAAAACCTATTTCAGAGCTAAACAGTCCTTACAAAGAAAATTTTTGCCCAATAGAATTTGCTTGAAATAAATGGTTGTTATATACCTGAGATTTCCCTGAACTCTTTTAAGAGGTGAACAAATTCAATTCAGGCCTTATTATTTCCTAGTTATTGCTTAACTTATTTTCTTTGACAAAGTTTGCTTAACAAGCAGGAACAACCAGAACAGTAAAGAACCATGCAAATAGAAGTTCACATTTGTAGCAAAAGTGCTGTAGATCTTACCAGAAGTATTGGTTTTTCCAAAGCTGCATTATTCTGTTCCACAAAACAAACTAAACTAATACTGAAGAAAAATGAAATTACCAGGTCTTACATTGATAAACAACAAGCTGCTATATGTGAGACTGTGTTAGACCTTCTATTCACACAAAAAGATTTAACTAGTTGCATTGTTAATTGAGATCTTTGAGACCAAAGGGTCATAGTCATTAATTTACTTTTTGAAAATTGACTGATAAGTGCTCAAAAAAATGTTTCTTGAATAAACAAAGAAGGGAGCTTGGATTAAACAATAACTTGTGGGTTTTTTCTCCTCACAAATCTTTTTTAATAATGAATTTTTTGACAGCACACATGGACAATTCTCAAAAGACGGCAGAAGTGGCTGCACACTTTTTGAAACTTCCTAAATTTCCCTTAAGGAAAAAAGAATATCGATATCTCTTATGGATATAGATGCAAAAATCCTCAACAAAACACTAGCAAATGGAATCCAACAACATAAAAAAAGAGTATACACCCTGACCACATGTGATTTATCCCAGGAAATAATGTTAGTTTAACATCCAAAAATCAATTAATGCAATACACCATATCAATAGAGTAAAGGACAAAAATCACATCACCATCTCAAATAGAAACAGATAAGGCATTTGACAAAGTTCAACACCCTTCCACAACAAAAACATAAAAAGAGGAACTTCCCTGGTGGTCCAGTGGTTAAGACTCTGAGCTATCACTGCAGGGGGCACGGGGTTCAATCGCTCATCAGGGAACTAAGATCCCACCTACATGTTGCAAGGCACAGCCAGAAAAACAAGGACTTCCCTGGTGGCGCAGTGGTTAAGAATTCGCCTGCCAATGCAGGGGACGCAGGTTAAAGCCCCGGCCCGGGAAGATACCACATGCCGCGGAGCAACTAAGCCCGTGCACCACAACTACTGAGCCTGCGCTCTAGAGCCCACGAGCCACAACTACGGAGCCTGAGTGCCACAACTACTGAAGCCCTCACGCCTAGAGCCTGTGCTCCGCAACAAGAGAAGCCACTGCAATGAGAAGCCCGCGCACCACCACGAAGAGCAGCCCCCGGTTGCCGCAACAAGAGAAAGCCTGAGCGCGCAGCAACAAAGACCCAACGCAGCCAAAAATAAATGAATAAATAAATAAATTTTTAAAAAAACATAAAAGAAATTAGATAAAAAGAAGGAAACTTCCTCAACATAATAAAAGTCACCTACAGTTAACATTATGCTTAATGATGAGAGACAATGCTTTTCTCCCTAAGATCAGGAACAAGACAAGGATGACCATTCTTGCCACTTGTATTCAACATTGTATTTGAGGCTCTATCCAGGAAAATAAGGCAAGAAAAAAACTTTAAAGGCATCCAGATTGCAAAAAATGTAAAACTATCTCTGTTACAGATGACAGGATTTTGAATACAGAAAATCTTAATGAATCCACTAAAGAAATACTATTAGAACTAATAGATGAGTTCAGAAAGTTTACAAGACACAAGATCAAAAAGTCAACTGTATTTCAATACACTTGCGATGAACAATGTGAAGAAGAAATTAATGAAACAATTTCATTTAAAATAGCACCAAAAATGGGAGTTCCCTGGTGGTCTAGTGGTTAGGATTCGGCACTTTCACTACTCTGGCCCAGGCTCAATCCCAGGTCAGGGAATTAAGAGTCTGCAAGCCCCATGGTTGTGGCCAAATTAATTAATTAATTAATTAATTAAAAATAGCACCAAAAAGAACAAAATATTTAGGAATAAATTTAGCAAAATAAGTCAAAATTTATACTCTGAACACTACATAACATTATTGAAGGACACTGAGGAAGACCAAAATAAATGGAGAGATACCCCATGCTCATGGATCAGAAGACTTAATACTGTTAAAATGGCAATATTTCCCAATTGGATCTACAAATTCAACACAAAACCCCATCAAAATTCCAGTTGGTTTATCTGTAGAAATTAATAAGCTGATCTTAAAATTCGTATGGAAATTCAAGAGACCCATTATAGATAAAACAATCTTGAAAAAAACAAAGTTAAAGAACTCATAGTTCTTGATTTCAAAGATTACTACAAAACCTCAGTAGTCAAGACAGTGTGATACTGGCATAAGAATATATATATATATATATATATATAGAGAGAGAGAGAGAGAGAGAGAGAGAGAGAGAGAGAGATCAATGGAATAGAAGTGAGATTCAGAAGTAACTCCTCACACTTATGACCAATTGAATTTTGACAAGGGCACCAAGAGAATCCAAGGAGCAAATTTAACCAGTAGTTCCAGGACAACTGGATATCCACATGCAAAAGAATGAAGGTGGACCCCTACCTCATACAACATACAGAAATTATCTCAAATGCTAAGTGAAAGAAGCCAGTCACAAAAGACCACATGTTGTGTGATTCCATTTATAGAAATAGCCAGAGTGGGCAAATCTATAGAAACAGAAAATAGAATAGTGGTAGCCTGGGGCTAGGGGAAATGCAGAGTGACTGCTAATGATGAGGGGTTTCTTTATGGGGCGATGAAAATGTTCTAAAATTGATTGTGTTGATGGTTGCACAACTTAGTGAACATACTAAAAAATCATTGTATTGTACACTGCAAATTGGTGAACTATATGGTATGTGAATTATACCTCAATAAAAGTGTTATAAGAAAAAACAGACCCCCCCTAGCAAAACCACATCCCACGGAGACCATCAACTTCAAAACTAAGGGAAAGA
>NW_006773947.1:2139704-2141924 GCF_000442215.2 Lipotes vexillifer | reverse complement strand
AAAGAGGTTAATGACAATCCTTGAGAGTGCTAGGATTGGAAGTGGCCATGAGGGGTAGCTCTGGAGTGCTGGTACTATTCTGTTTCCTGATGGTTCCATGATGTGCTCACTTTGCAATATTCATATAGTTGTGTATGTATTACTTTGTATGTGTATTTTACTTCACTAAAAAGCACACAGTACAAAGAAACAAAGATACGGAAAATATGAAAATGTGGTTAAGAGTCACGGTGGACAGAATGAGCAGGTCTAATTCTATTTAAGATGAATTCAAGGACTTCCCTGGTGGTACGGTGGTAAAGAACCCGCCTTCCAACGCAGGGGATGCGGGTTTGATCCCTAGTCGGGGAACTAAGATCCCACATGCCACGGAGCAACTAAGCCCATGCACCACAACTACTGAGTCTGAATGCCTCAACGAGAGAGCCCGCATGCCATAGCTAAGACCTGACTCAGCCAAAAAAAAAAAAGAATTCAGTAAAAAGAGAATACATAGAACATGAGAGGCATTTTTTCCCAGAACTAATGTAAGGCATGAATCCTCAGATACAGTGAATCCTGAGCAAACCAAATGAAAAGAAATCCACTCTTAGACATACTTACATATTCAAGTTCACATTTTTATTGTATTAAAAATATACAACATATAATTTGTTATATAACCATTTTTAAGTGTATAGTAGTGTTAATTACATGCACATTGTTGTGCAACAGATTTCTAGAACTTTTGCATCCTGCTAAACTGAAATTCTATACCAACTGAACAACTCCTCTTTTCCTGCTCTCCCAGCTCCTGGGAACCACCATTCTACTTTCTTTCTACTACTTTGGATACCTTATCTAAGTGGAATCAAGTACATGTATTTTATTAAAAATTATTCGCCTTTTGTTTACCCTTTATAGTCAGAACATTACATCAATTTAAAAAAAATAATGTGCAGTAAAGAGAACAAAACAAAATATTTGTTATTAGAAAATGGCAGTGGGGAATTCCCTAGCAGTCCAGTGGTTAGCAGTCTTGGCTTTCACTGCCAAGGGCTTGGGTTCAATCTCTGGTTGGGGAACTAAGCTCCCACAAGCCCCACAGCTTGGCCAAAAGAAAGAAAGAAAGAAAGAAAATGGCACTGGGTTGCATAACGTTCAAAAACCACTGTGTCCCAACTGAACCTAACTGACCTATATCCATAACATCCCACTCTAGAAACCTTATGAAAATACTGAGTCATCACTAAACATATAATGGACTTTCCTATCCTTATACTAGTCTTATACTGTTCCTTCCAGCTAAACTAGCTTTATAGCTTCTCTCCAAACTTCGTGGTCCAATTTGGTAATACCTCTTCCGTGAAGCCTTTCCACATCTCATCAACCCACAATGAATCCTGAAACATTTGTTGTCTATAGCTGTCATGTGGCAATTAATCATGCACACTTTCGAGACAGAAGTTTTGTATTATCATTCAATGTTGTTATGTGAGTATGTTATCTCTCCAACCATATCTCACAGTTCTTTTTTTCTCCCACAGGACTTTAGGAATATCCTAGGCAGTTAGTAAATATTTGTTGATTGCCTGAAACAGGTACTTGCAAAATAGACTTAACTAATTTCAATAATAAAGACTAAGGAGCTTTATTTCTGTTCCCTTTAGAGACTGAAGAATCTGCTGATTCCACATGCTGAGGCAGTGCAAATCCTAGAATAGCTTCATCTCTGTTGATCACCAGTGAGTTTATCAACAGAGATGATAGGAGTAAAAACTGGAACTAAATCTTTTAAACATTGTGCTTATTCCACTTCACAGGAAAATGGCCGTTACACCATTCAAGAACTCACTGTTAAATAGCATAGGACTAAACAGATAACATACAATAACATGCTGTCGTTGGTAAACCCCATTTTTCCTATTAATAATATTTGTAAATGTAAACGGTAAGTATTGTAAATTTCTATTGTCCTTTTTAAGGAGCACATAGTTGGTGGCATCAGGTATATACATTAACCGTTGACACACAACCATTAAAATTGTTAACCCACAAACTCTGTTCTAACCTGGAACTCCAACTCAGGATGAATAAACTTCCCTTGTTCCCACAGCCTGCCCTGTCTCTTCCCTGTCTTGAATAAAACCTTAGTGTCCTCGGAGACTATTCATTTTTGTCTAGTGTGCAAGGCAGGGGAGAGGGTCTGCACTCTTTGCTCTCTCCAGTGCAGCTCCCAAA
>NW_006773947.1:2106868-2139694 GCF_000442215.2 Lipotes vexillifer | reverse complement strand
TTCCTGCTGCCTCAGGAATACGTCTCTCCTCTGGCATCTCTGCCCATCCCGCTGTCACTGTCTCTAAGATTCCCTAGCAGCAGCATCTACCAACCCCTCTGGATTACAATCTGCACATCTTCTGAAGACCAGCACCTGCTCACACTCTTCCAATTCCACCCCAAGCTCTGCCATCTTGCTGGGTAATTTCAAGACCCATGTGCATCACCCATCTAACACGCTGGCATTTTACCCTGCTCCCTTAAGCTTCCCGACCTCATCCTCACCATTGTTTCACTGTGGTTTCCTCTGATCTGGGAATAACCTGCATCTGCTCTACCCTTAAAACTCTTAAGGAGTTCACTCACACTCTCTCTCTGAGGTGAAGGTCACTTAACATAAAATTAACCATTTCAAAGTGTAAAATTCAGTGGCATTGAACAGATTCACGATGTTGTGCAACTATCAACTGATATCAAGTTCCAAAACAGTTTATCACCCCAAAAGAAAACCCTTTACCCGTTAAGCAGTCACTCCCTGTTTCCCTCCTCCCCACCCCATTCCCTGGCAACCACCAGTCTGATTTCTGTCTTCATTGATTTACCTATTCGGGATTTTTCTGGTCACGTTCTGAAAATCTCCCTACAAAATACTGAATCAAAACTCTGTGCTTCCAATGCAGGGGGCGTGGGTTGGATTCCTGGTTCGGGAACCAAGATCCCACACGCTGCGAGGCGGGGCCAAAAACAAAACCCCAAACAAACAAAACCTTTTATTATGCAGTTCTCTTTTTTTTTTTTTGCTGTACGCGGGCCTCTCACTGTTGTGGCCTCTCCCGTTGCAGAGCACAGGCTCCAGACGCGCAGGCTCAGCGGCCATGGCTCACGGGCCCAGCCGCTCCGCGGCATGTGGGATCTTCCCAGACCGGGGCACGAACCCGTATCCCCTGCATTGGCAGGCGGACTCTTAACCACTGCGCCACCAGGGAAGCCCTATGCAGTTCTCTTTTTGCTCAAAGTTACATAACACATTTAAAAAATTTCACATTCCACGCCCCGCCTCCTTCCGACAACTGCAATAAAAACAAAATCCGACCGTCTTCTTCAGTCTCTCCTCTCTAAACCTGCCATTTTCTGTCTCCCATACCATCCCAGTTTAGAATTCACCCGGGAAATAATGCATGAACAGAGAGCCTGATTTGCTTGTTTATTTATAGTCCATGCAGTCGAATTCCGTTCAACGAGATCCAGCTGCCCTCTCTGGCAACCGGGTAGGCGGTTCAGGGACAGGGTAGAGCCTGGCCAGCGGAAGCCACACCCATCCGCTGCTCTCCCGGGCAAGGGCGGTCGCCACCACCAGTCCCGAGCGCTGGGCAGCGACCGGAAGTGCGGTCCGCCGGGGGCGGGGAACGGTGACCCAACGCGGAGCCCGGGGCGGCGGCCAATCGGAAGCTAGCATTCCAGCGTAAAGGGCGGAAGAGGAGAGGTCTAGTTCCGGACGCGGCTGCCGCCGCCGGCGCTATAGCCGCCATCTGTTATCTCAGCTCCGGCCCCAGCACCCCGTCGCCCCTACCCCGCTGCCTGTCTCTTCGGTGGAGGCTGCTTCCCGGTCCTGCCACCTCTCTGCTCTGTTCTCGTCGCTGACTTCTTCCCCCACATGGATCTGGTCGGAGTGGCATCCCCTGAGCCCGGGCCGGCAGCGGCCTGGGGTCCCAGCAAGGTGAGTGGCGTTCGGGACTGACGTACCTGCCACAGTCGCCTGGGCTAGTCCTCTCGGAGGGCCCGGAGAGGGTGGCAGGCGCCGAAGCGGCTCCGCAGGCGATTCGGGAAGTTCTGGGCGGGACCCTGACCACCTCGGAACGGGGGACGGGCGGCGAGGCTGCGGGGCTCGGGGCTCGGGGTGGGAGAGGCAGGGAAGGGGCACAGGCTACCAAAGTCCACCCTGGGCGGTTTGGAGTTTCTGTCTAGTTCTACACCTTGATTTCTAAACCTCTGTAACAGATATTTGGGCAGGACTCGCTTAAAGGTGCCGACGTTTGACGGAAAACAAGCACGAACTTGTTTTTCACCGGCCACGTGAATCAGTCCAGTTATACACAGAAAGGCCGACAGAAAGGTGGTTTAGGAAGCTGTTCCCTTAACTTGGCAAAGCGTGGTTATCCTACTTGGGCAGTTTCTTGTTTTTGAAGTAGTAAAAGATAAATCCAGGCGCACCGTCCCTCGGCTCCAGGCTAATTCTCAAGTGTTTACATACTGTTTAGACGGTTATGAAATTCTCATTTACCAGGGTTTTAACGTTTAAGCTTTTCCCTGTAATGGCCAACTAAAATGTTTATTTCACACTTGGTTTCTGGTTTCAGGCTGCTTCTTTTCATGATACTTTCATTAGAAGGATGAAAAGATTCTTTTGCCACTTTATGGAGGGTTTACTTGAAAACAAGTGGGTCAATTGGGATTTTGTGTTCCTCAAATTAAGGTTGTGAAGGTTTTTTAACTTCATATGGTTCTTTTTTGATTTAATGGACATATAACAACATATTTAAGGTGTACAGCATAATGATTCGATATGTGTATATATTGCAAAATGCTCACCACAATAAGTCTAGTTAACATACAGGATTACAGTTTTTTTTCTTGTGATGAGAACTTTTAAGGTTTACTGTCTTAGCAACTTTCAAATATATAGTACAGGATTATTAACTAGTCACCATGCTGTGCATGACATCTCATGCCTTATTTACTTTGCAGCTGCAAGTTTCTACCTTTTGACCACCTTTATCCATTTCATGCACTTCTTTACATGCTAACACAGAACATTTGTTTCATATAAAGGGTCACTTATGACTCTTACTAGATCTTCAGGCTAGGTCTTAACAGAAAGTGGGGGAAATAAGTAGCTTTTAGGTAAAGCTTTTAGGTAAATTTTTATAAAAGTTCTCATACAACCGTAGAGAGAATCAAATATTCCATTGGCAAATGTGGTTACATCTATGTGTTACTTTGCGTATTTTTTTCTATCAAGGCTTTGTTTACAAGGCCAAGATCAGTAGACATAAAAGGATGAAATCAGTAGAGAGATACTAGTAAGTATATACTTTACATGTTAAATTCCTCCAGGTAAGCATCTATAAAACTTGTAAAAATGTCAGATGAAACAAACGTTGCTTAGAATACCTAACCTCAGAACAAACTTTCAAAACTAATTCAGTAATAAAATAGTTGATATCAGTCATATTTTCATTTAGGTGTACATCATCTAAAATTTCATTTTCATTGTTCAACAGAAAATCATCTTGGGGTTTATTGGTGTTCTGTTGAGAAGACAGCATTTTCATAGGCAAAACAAATAGAAAGATGCTACCAGTATTACTTAAGCATTTCCTTCTCTAACCTCTTGAAAGACTGAAGTGATTATAGAAGCCTTTGTGGAGGAGGTAGAGGTTTGAGGAAAGTCTTGGAAAATGGAAAGAATATTAAAGGCTGGCAGTTCTCAAAACTTTTCCATCAGGACTTCTTTACACTCTTAAAAAACATTGAGGACTCCAAGAATTTTTGTTTATATTGGTTATATCTATTGATATTTGTCATATCAGAAATTAAAACTGAGATATTGAAAAAAATGTTTAAGTGATTATGTTAATATAAATAACATTTTTATATTTAAAGAAAACCTATTTTCCAAAACAAAAAATTAGTGAAGAGTAGTATTGTTTTGTATTTTTGCAAATCTCTTTAATGTCTGACTTAATAGAAAACAGCTGGATTCTCGTAGCTCCTTTTTTCTTCCATCTGTTGTGATATGTGTTAGTTGAAGTATATGATGAAAGTCTGTCCTAACAAATATGTAGATTGTAGCAGGCATAATTGAAGATGGGTAATAAGAGCACGGTAGACGCACTAAGAACAAACTGAGTTAATCTCTAAAAATGCACATTTAAAAAAATATTGAAGTATAGTTGATTTACGATTGTGTTTAATTTCTGCTGTACAGCAAAGTGACTTAGTTACACATATACATACTTTTTAAAAAAATTTATTTATTTTATTATTTTTGGCTGCGTTGGGTCTTCGTTGCTGCGCGCGGGCTTTCTCTAGTTGTGGCAAGCGGGGGCTACTCTTCATTGCGGTGCGTGGGCTTCTCATTCCGGTGGCTTCTCTTGTTGCAGAGCATGGGCTCTAGGCGTGTAGGCTTCAGTAGTTGTGGTGCACGGGCTCAGTAGTTGTGGCTCATGGGCTCTAGAGCACGGGCTCTAGAGCGCAGGCTCAGTAGTTGTGGCGCACGGGCTTAGTTGCTCCGCGGCATGTGGGATCTTCCTGGACTAGGGCTTGAACCCATGTCCCCTGCATTGGCAGGCGGATTCTTAACCACTGTGCCACCAGGGAAGCCCAACATACATTCTTTTTTATATTCTTTTCCTTTATGGTTTATCACAGGATATTGAATATAATTCCCTGTGCTATACAGTAGGACCTTGTTGTTTATCAATCCTATATATAATAGTTTAAAATGCACATTTATATTCTCAGCCTACTTACTACCTTTGAAAATTTTAGAAAACATAAGAATACACATGCACACATTCTAGTAGCCACCAGAGTGCTGCCATCATATCTGATACAGACTCTGGAAAACCTCACTCCACACTCTTGAGAGAATGAGAATGGGAAAGACAAAAACTATCTTAGAACTTATGAGAATAATTTTGACCTCTTAGACACCCTGAAAGGGACTTGGGGTCCCCAGTTACAAAATCCCAAACTGCTGTTATGAACAAAGAAGTTTAGGGAGTATTCCAAGAAGGGAGAATTGACAAACTGTAGGCAAAAGTGAGGAAGTGTGTAGCTCTGTTGGTAAGAGCTGTAACAAATGGATTAGTGGTACTCCTCAGAACTGTCAGGGTCTCCAAAAACAAAGTCTGAGAAACTCAGAGCCAAGAGGAGCCTAAGGAGACATGATAGCTAAATGTTAGATGGTATCCTGGATGGTATCCTGGATGGTATCCTGAAGTAGAAGAGGGACGTTAGGGGAAAACTAAGGAAGTCTGAATGAAGTATGCACTTTAGTTAATAATAATGATTTGGTTCATTAATTGTGACAAATGTACAGTATTAATACGGGGAAGCTGGGTATGGGGTATCTGGGGACTCTCAATACAATCTTTGTGATTTTTCTGTAAATCTAAAAGTACTCTAAAATTCAAAGTTAAAAAAAAAATTAGTGTTGTTGTACAGACCCAGATCACATTTTGCAGAGATCCTTGTTTTGAGAAGTAAAATTACCCACTTAAATATTTTGCCTAGATTATGTCTTCTACCTGCATGCATGAGCAGAAAAGGGACCTTCCTGTGGGGTTATGGTTCTGTTGACTTGCTTCAAGTTGAGGACTGAATTTTTTTTATTATGTGCCTCCTTCATGTTTGCTTTTTCTTTTTTCAGTTTACTTGATTCTTTCCCCATAGTTGTGTGCAGTAAAACCTTAAAAAAAAAAGTGGTATGGGCAGCTGGGGATGCATCTTTAGGAGTAGAAGGAAGGGGGAATGATTTCCCGCTAATCTGCAGCCAGCCAGATGTGGGAGAATGGTAGTTGTGATGACCCCAAGTTGCTGAGTTTAGTGGCGGCAGTTTCCCAGAGGAGAGGAAAACAAGGTGGGTGAGGGGTCTTCAGCGAACCGGAATCAGGGAGCTAGTGATGGGCTTGATAGATGTCATTTAAAGCAGAATAACTAACTGGAAAGGATTGTGTGGAGTTTCCCATCAGATCTTGATGCAGTGGGAAGTTTATGTTGGTGAAGGGAGTAGTGGGAAAGGACGTTGGATCGCTGGGATAGAGCAAGCTGAGGAAGGGCCTTTTACTCTTATCTCCTTAGATTTATTATTATTTGAACATTTGACAGAGTTTCTCTGTTCACAAGGAGTGTTTGACTTACTGAAGAGTTGCAAGATGACGACACAGGATTCCCCTCCATACACGCCCTGGTGCCCATTTGTAGGAGGAGCCCCCAGTGCCTTTTCTAAGCCCCCCTCAGGGTGGTGAACCGCTTGTGCCTGTGGAGGACTGTCCCTGCCCGGCAGCTGTCCCTCCAGCCCAGAACATTTTATGGAGGGATTTTGGCTACTGGTTTGAAGAGTTTGGATTTGATTTCAAAGTATAGAAGTTGGCACACTTGCGGAAGTCTTTACTTATTTATGCCACCCAAGGAAATTGTCTCAGTGTGAGGTTGCCCAGCTGAGCCGGTCAGCAGAGGTGCAGGGAAGTACGGCTCTAGAGTCTGAGGCTCCGAGGCGCAAGGTCAGTAGGAGTGGGCAGCTAGGGTGTCTTGGTGCCCTCTTGATCTCTGCATGTTTCCCTTTCTGATTCAGTCTATCTTGGGGGTAGGTAAATCTCTGCCACAAAATAACACAGTTACTGCCTCTCATTTTTGCCTCTCCGAGAGATTTTCCGCTGATGTTTTAACACCTTAGAATTGATTGACTGCTGGCAAGAGAGTAGAAGCATCAGAAGTGGGTGGGCAGGGACTTCCCTGGTGGTCCAGCGGTTAAGACGCTGAGCTTCCACTGCAGGGGGCACGGGTTCCACCCCAGGTCCGGGAACTAAGATCCCGTATGCCAAGTGGCACGGCCAAAAACAAAACAAAAGAAATGGGTGGGTAAAGCGGCTGACTGCAAGGTGGAGAGAAGGACTTTAAAATAGGAGGGGTGTAGAAAGGCACCAGACTTCTACCGCCTAGGCACAGCCTGGCAGTTCCATGAGATATCTCCAGGTTTCCTTTTGGCACATCTTGTTCAGTAAATACTTGAATGCCTCGTTATGTCTGAAGCTCTACACTGGACTCTGAGAATGAGAAGACCTTGCCCTTCAAGGGGCTCTTGCTGTGTTGTGGCTGATGCATTTATCTATCAGATACTGATATGGGAAGATAAAGGAAAGGATCTAATTTTGCCTGATAAAACTGAGATAACCCTGTGGAAGAGCTGACACTTAATTGGGCGAAATAGAGAAGGAAGAAAAACCTTTGAGAGAGAAGGGGATGTGTGAGGGGTGAAAGGCATGGAAGGGTGAAAGTATGCCATATTTAGCATTTAATTAGTGTTGCCAGAGTCTAGGATAGGTGAGAGTCAAGACTGGAAGGATAAATTAGGTCAAGCTGTGAAGGGCATTCCTTACTGAGAAATTTGGATTTTAGACTGCAGGCAGTACAGCAGTTTGCTTCTCCCATCCCAGGACAAGGTGTTTAGGGAAGCAGTATAGCAAAACACTCTTAAGCCCTACTGCCTTGGTTCAAATCTCAGCACTTCCATCAACAGTGTTATCTTGGGTTAAAAAACTTTTCTGTGTCTCAGTTTCTGAATCTGTAAAATGGGGATGATATTGCAGCTACTCCAGTGTGTCACTTAATCTGTGTAAGTTAGGTGTATTTAGCCAGTATAGAGAATATCCCCGTGGTGCCTGTTATGCTACTGTTAGTCATTGCAAAATGTGATTGACAGTTCTGAGCTAGAGAATACAGTTATTTGCCTTTTGGAACCTGGATTTTGATCAGACCAAGCATTTCTAGGTAAGAGGCAGCATTTTATCTTCTACCTAGAAGATGCAGAAGCAAGTCGGCAGAGTCATGTGTCCAAAATATTAGCTATATTCTCCAGATTACAGAGACCTTCAAGATTACAGACCTCAAAATCCTCACCAGGAGAGTGCTTAGTTGCTGACAAGATCTGAGTCAGTGGAAGTTGTACCACACCATGAGGAAACCTCCCTGTTGTTTCCAGGCCTGGCCTTATACAAGGCCAGAACAGTTCTGCAATAGGCTAGTATAGGTGGGGGCTGGGGGCATCTCACCAGTCTCAGTGTAAGACTAGATAAAACTTGATTCTCATTCACTTAGGCATGAATATAATGGTCATTTATCACCCTTATGTGCTTCAGCCTAACAGTTTGAACCAAATAAATCCCTAAACCTCAACGTTATGGAACTTGAGCAAGGGTAAGTTGCCCAGTTATCCCTGGGAGTCACTCCAGGAGGCCCTTAGGCCAACTAGAGGGCCTGTACTGGCTAAACTTCATTAAACAATTTTGTGGCCAAAACACTTAGCATCATATGCTATATTCTAAATTAGACTCTCAGTAATAGTTAAGCAATGAGTTTGGATTTTATCCTAAAAGCAGTGGGAAACATTAAAACAATAAAGAGCTTTAAGTAAGGAACTGAACCAATCAGATCTGCGTTTTAGAAAAACCATTACGCTGTGTTGTGGAGAATGGAAGCAAGCAGAAAGATGAGTTAGGAGGCTCTTATAGTAGCCCAGTGATGGGAGGATGATACCTTGGAAAGGGGATAGAGAGCTGGGCAGGTTCAAGAGATACTTAGACATCTTATTCAGTATTAACAGTCTTAATCACTAGACTATCAAATGGAATCATTTGCTGCTGCTAAGTAAAGCCTGCCCCCCTCAAATATTAGGAATTGTGAAGTAAACCTACGGTTTGTACGTATTTCAAGAGGGCTGAGATAGTGATGCCATTGAGGAGGGCTGAGTGGCTGGCTGCTCTAGAAGAGTCTCACAGAGTATTACTTTGCTCTAGTAGTATTGTTTCAAGAATCTATTTCTCAGCTTCCAAAGTTCAGAAATATAGGATTCATTGTTTGTTATCGCTGTTTTTATTTTGGCATATTCCAAGGTGTCTTGAAAGGGTCTGCCACACACTTTTTACATGTAGAAGACTTACTGCTTAAATTAGAAGGAAGTGTAACTTCTAAGTGGGCTTGAATTGTAGTAGTTGGTATAGCCTGTTCCTATAAGAGAATCTACCCAGAAGCCAAACTATAAGCAGAAGGTTGCTTGCTGAGCATGGAATCAGAACAAGGGGCATTACATGAACTCATTGGCTAGTCGGTGATGCTACAGTAGCCTGTGCTTCCCCTCCACTATAAGGACATACCCACCAAGCAGGCTAGAGAGTGCTTTTGGCTGTCGTAATTTAGGCTTATCTTTGATGAGATTTGAGCTGGGATATATTTTTACTTTTAAGATGATTTCTGCAGAAAAGGTAAGCATTCCTTTTGAGTTGATTTAGATAGTCTAATTCTCAAAAGATAACCTTATTTCCAAGTTTGGAAAGTACTTTTAAGTTCATTATTATGAATTGAATTGCCCTTTTTTTTTTATAGTGTCCATGGGCTACCCCTGAAAATACAATATCTTGTTCTTTGTCTGATGTAATGAGTGAACAGTTGGCTAAAGAATTGCAGCTGGAAGAAGAAGCTGCCGCTTTTCCTGAAGTTGTGTGAGTAAAATTCATAGAGACTCTATTTTATCTAGCAGATGTTATAACAGTCTTAGGATTTGATTAGTGATTGTCATGACAAATGATTCAGAAATACATTTAGAAAAGCAGTGCAATAGAAAGAGCACCGTATTGGGATACATGGGTTTTGGTCCTAATTTTGTGACTAGTTTTCAGTATTATCTTGGGCAAACCACTCTGTTTCTCTGGGTTTCAGTCATTGCAACAGTTGAACTCTATTGTCAAATAGATTAAAAAATAATGAAGTAGGGTACAGTTTTGATCAAATGTTTGTTGTTTATCTTTTCATATATATGTTATCTCTCCTTTGATCAGAACACAGAATGAACAAATTTTGGGTCTGTTTGGTTTTTATTATAGGCCCTTTAGCTTTCTCTTGAAGCTCTCCTAATCCTAGTTGGTGCTTTCACAGGTGCCTGCTGTTGGTCAGAGGGCAGCTGGGCAGGAGAGGGTGAAGGGTTTGGTAAAGTTCTTTTCCATTGTTTCTTCAATACAGTTAGCACTGAAAAGGCACATCTCACCCATAACTGGTAGCGTCTCTTTACACAAGCACATTATATTAGTCTATACTGCCTTATTTTGAATAGCGTTGCTGAAGGACCATTTATTACTGGAGAAAACGTTGACACTTCCAGCGACCTAATGCTGGCTCAGATGCTACAGATGGAATTTGACAGAGAATATGATGCACAGCTTAGGCGTGAAGAAAAAAAATTCAATGGAGATAGCAAAGGTACTATGACCTTGTTGTGTCAACTCCATCGGGTGGTAGAAAATGCTTGTAATGTGCCCCTAAATAAATCTTCAACCATTTTTGCCTTTTAAGTTTCCATTTCCTTTGAAAATTATCGAAAAGTACATCCTTATGAAGACAGTGATAGCTCTGAAGATGAGGTTGACTGGCAGGATACTCGTGATGATCCCTACAGACCAGGTATCAGTGCTTTTATTTTCTGGGGGCATAGAATGGGGATGCAGGAAGACTAAGTATTTTATATTTGTCTTTGAATCTCATTTGGTAATTTACTCTTAGATTCAAGTATCTTTTTCAGATAATAGTGAATGCAGCAATTTAGTCTTTGCTATTTTTACATACTTGGCTTGTCTTAATCGCCTTTAGCAAAACCAGTTCCTACTCCCAAAAAGGGTTTTATTGGAAAAGGAAAAGACATCACCACCAAACATGATGAAGTAGTGTGTGGGAGAAAGAATACAGCCAGAATGGAGCATGTAAGTTACAGAAGTATTCCTCTGGGCCGAAAAGTTTATGACAATAAGTGAACAGCATAGCATTCTAAATACAGTAGCTCTAAATCTCTAGAAATATCCTTCCTCCTGTCTAAAGATATTTTAGATGACAGTACAGCAACACCGTGGAAACTGAGCCACTAATGAGAATATAATGTACCTCAGAATAAAATCCTACATCAATATTAAGAAAACTAGTTTGATTTACATTGATTCTAAAATTAAGAAATGGTTCTTCTGAAAGTAACATTTATTTTTCAGCATCTTATTTTCCATAAAATACCCAAGAAATAGATAACAATGGTGATTGGGGGATAAGAATGGGAGATAAAAATACTTTCTACTGTGTACCCTGTTATAATTTTTGAATTTTTTATCTTGTGCCTGAACTACCCCTGCAAAATCAGAGACACAATGTAATTTTTAAAAAATAGGAGAGGGCTTCCCTGGTGGCACAGTGGTTGAGAGTCCGCCTGCTGGGGGACACGGGTTCGTGCCCGGGTCCGGGAAGATCCCACGTGCCGCGGAGCGGCTGGGCCCGTGAGCCATGGCTGCTGAGCCTGCGCGTCTGGAGGCTGTGCTCCACAACCGGAGAGGCCACAGCAGTGAGAGGCACGCGTACTGCAAAAAAAAAAAAAAAAAAAAAAAAAAAAAAGAAGGAGAAAAAGAAAAATGGCATTTTTTTCCTCCTTTGTAATTATCGTGGTTAATATAAAACATTTAGACTTTAGAATACAAATACTTGTTAAGTAAACATATTCTAGAAATAATCCAGATCTGACTCTAGAACAACCCTGTCCAGTAGAACCTTCTGTGATAATAGAAATGTTCTGTGTCAGTGCTGTCTAATATGGCAGCCATATTCGACAATTGAGCACTTGAAATTTGGGTGGTACAACTGAGGAACTGAATTTTTAATTTTATTTTAATCAATTTAAATTTAATTATCCACATGTAGCTAGTGGCTTCCGTATTGAACATAATTGTCACGGTGTGGGCATAGCTTGTGATTTTAACCCACTCTTCAAAAATAATTGACTATGAAAAATTTTTTTTTTTTTTGGTAAGATTTGGTATCATTTCAAAATATAATGTATCCATTGTCTGATGTAAAAGCATAAGGTATTTTAGTATATGTTCAAAGCATATGCTAAACTACGTTAGTTTTTAGATGTGTTTGGATGTTTTCTATGCATATAATAAACCTTCCCGGGGCTTCCCTGGTGGCGCAGTGGTTGAGAGTCCGCCTGCTAATGCAGGGGACACAGGTTCGTGCCCCAGTCCGGGAAGATCCCACATGCCGCGGAACGGCTGGGCCCGTGAGCCATGGCCGCTGAGCCTGTGCGTCCGGAGCCTGTGCTGCGCAACGGGAGAGGCCACAACAGTGAGAGGCCTGCGTACCGCAAAAAGTAAAAAATAAAAAATAAAAATAAACCTTCCCTTCCTTTGGGATACAGTTTCTTAAAAAGCCTTGTTTCCCTTTCTGTTGGGCTTACCAGTGAGTTATTTTGCTTTTTCCTTTGTAATACCTGTGGGTTCTGCTTTCATAGCATTATCATCTATTGAGTAGAAAACCCAATCCACGTAAAACTGATTTTCTCATTGTTTTTTGTTTTCACTTCCCCATTTTAAAGTACTCAGATGCTAATTTTTCTTCTTCTTTTTGGCAGTTTGCACCTGGGTTTCAGGTAGGAGATGGAATTGGAATGGATTTAAAACTATCAAACCATGTTTTCAATGCTTTAAAACAACATGCCTACTCAGAAGAACGTCGAAGTGCCCGCCTCCATGAGAAAAAGGAGCATTCTACTGCAGTAAGTATTCTTAACGTTTTTGTTTCTGTTTTTTTAGTGGAAAGATTCATGTTAGAAAACTTCATGTTCAGGGAAAAAACAAGATAAAACTTCATGTTTGATATTTTTTTCATGAGATTGATTGACTTTTCAAATCAAAGATGTAAATAAAACCCAAATAGCTTTGCCATTTGACTTTTCAGATTTCATGGAGTGGTTATTAATCACTTATTCAAAATTAACATTTCAGTGGTCATAATTAATTTGGACTGTGTAGTTTACATTGCGTATGAAAAGTTGTTTCCTGTCATGACGTATTTATAATAACTTAATAGTCTGTAATGTTTTACCTTAACAAAGATAGTATATAATATCTTGAGAATAATTTTTAAACCTTTAGAAAAACAAAGTAATGGTAAGTACATTAGGAGAGCTATTTAAACTTTGGAGGTAAAATTTTGACTAAGCTAGAGTCTGATTTTTAATGGTTCTTTTAGATATTCACTTTCAAAGACATTAGAGTTACAGAAATGAATTGTATCTTGACAGCACTCTTTTAAGAGCCTGTTGTATATACACCTAGGTAAATTAATAATAAAGGTTAAAAAAAGTATATATTTTGAATGTTAGATATTATAAATGGCTCAGAAAATGTTTTGTGATTACCAGTTATTTTCACTTACAGTGCTTTATCTTTTGCAGGAAAAAGCAGTTGATCCTAAGACACGTTTACTTATGTATAAAATGGTCAACTGTGGAATGTTGGAGACAATCACTGGCTGTATTAGTACAGGAAAGGAATCTGTTGTCTTTCATGCATACGGAGGGAGGTAAATGAGCAAAATGCAATACCATCATATCAACAAAAGCTTAGCCCCTTCTCCCTGATATTAATGGATTTATACAAAATCAAAGTTCATTCTGCATGGCAAACAGTAATTTTTAAAGTGTTATTGTAGGAAGTCTCAGCAATATAGGGATGTATAAAGAAAAACACAACCAGGGGAGTTCCCTGGTGGTCTAGTGGTTAGGATTCAGTTCTTTCACTGCTGTGGCCCAGGTTCAATACCTGGTCGGGGAACTGAGATCCTGCAAGCTGTGTGGTGCAGCCAAAAAAAAAAAAAAAAAAAACCCACAATCATCCCAATTCTGCCATCCAGAGATAACCGTTAATAATTTTGTGTAGACTCCTCCAGTCTTTTTTCTATGAATATATTATTTTTCACATTATTGTAATTATACCATAACATACAGGCAGCTGTAAGTGGCATAGCAAAATCTGAACCTGAGTTTGACTCAAAACCCATGTCTTTCCACTGTGGGACCCTTTGGTACCAGGTTGGGAGGGCCATACTTAGATCAGTTACCAATTCCTACCCTTTTAATAATGCTTTCATTATTTAAAGAAATGTCTTTAAAGATCTTATGCCATTTTAGAGCTTACCCATTTTACTTTTGTTATGAGGGCTTAGTTGAGTAAAGGATGGCATGAGGAA
The DNA here is from genome assembly GCF_000442215.2 of Lipotes vexillifer. NCBI lineage: Eukaryota > Metazoa > Chordata > Mammalia > Artiodactyla > Lipotidae > Lipotes > Lipotes vexillifer. The sequence goes on along the minus strand of NW_006773947.1, from coordinate 2,125,874 downwards.
GAGAAAAAATTTTAAACGTGGATGCTGTTGAGAGAACGTGCTTAAGCCAGGAATATGAAGTCATCTGGTTACTTAGCTTTGAAGTCTTACTAGTTCAGCAAGGCTTACTAGCTCAGCTATTCCTTTACCTGAACATTATTTATAAACAAAAATGTTAAAATAGATTACAGATTATTCTAGTTTTTTTTAGGTTTAGAAGGTATTTATTGTATACTTAAGGGGATTCAAACAATTATTGGTCAAGTCCTTGTCTTTGGTTTTCTTAATTATTTAACTAGTCTCCCTTTCTAAATGAGACATATACATAAAATTATGTATTGAATTATACTAAGTTCCGAAATGAAAGGGATAAAATGAATTTTAGGATAAAATGGCTCAACATTTTTCAAGCAATGTGATGTGGAGCAATTTACTAAATGTCATTTAAAAACTGACCCTTACCTCATAGGATTTTGTTGGGGGTAAATGAAATCATGTTTTATAATAACTGGTATATATTAATTTTAGTAAACATTTATTTTTTTCTGGCTTTAAGCTCTGTTGCCCTCTTTCCAAATTTCAATTGAGCGTTCCCTGAGACCAGGCAAACATAACTTAACTGCACAAATTATTTTAAAATGAAAGATTACTCATGGTAGAAATTAAACTGTACAGAAAGGATTAAAATGAAGGTAGCCTTTATCTTATCAGCTGTCGCCCCACAGGTTTTTCCTCTAAGGGCAACTATTAATAGTTTTTAGTCTAGCCTTCCAGAAATTTTTATGCATGTATTTCTTATTTTGTTTGTACAAAAGAGATTATATTCTGCATTCAGCATCTTCATTTTTCAGTTAATATACCTTATATCCTTTTATATTACTGGTTTATATCATACCAGTTTTATAGTAGAACATTCTACTTTGTGAGTATATAGGAATATCTTTGTACATATACTTTGGTGTGCTTTTGCAAATAAATCCTTAAATTAAATTCCTAACATTTGAAATTTCTGGGGCAGAGACTACATGCATTTTTTTCCCCTTTCTGTTAAACAGTGGAAGGTCTTATTAATGGAGAGTACCAGATTTTGCTCACTGTTTGGGCCTCTGAGCTGGCTATTGTAGCAAGCAATGTTTCTTGATTTCTTTTATTTATTAAAAATTAAAGAAAAATTTTTTTCTTGTATGTCACACCAAAGACCAGAAATCTCGAATTTGTGTTTACATTTTAATGGTAGGGCAGATGCAGTTTTCTCTACGAGCTAGTCACATTCTCAGGTTGCGTACATTCTGAATGTCAGTAGGTATTACCAAATTGCCCTGTGAGAAAATTAACCAGTTTATGCTACCACCAGCAGTATGAGCCTGTTTCCCTCATCCTCATCAGTGCCTAGTCTTATCAAACAATACTTTTTTTGTCAGTGTGAAAGATGAAAAGTACCTTTTTAATATTTTGGTGTGCATTTATTTAATTATGGTTTTGTTTTTTTTTGAGTGTATTGGCCTCTTAAGTTTCTTTTTCTTGTTAATTGCCTTGTTTAGCCTTTTCCATTTTCTGTTTTACTTGATGATACTTTGATATAATGAATGAGCTCCCTTTCCTTCTGGTGGAATTGGTATTGTAATCTGTACTTTGGCTTTGTAAATTAGCAAAGCTAGAGAGCATTCGGTTTTCAGCAACTGAGAGTAAATATTTTTTAAAGTGTATGTTAGTTTTCTCTGCTACATAACAAATTACCACAGATTTAGCAACTTAAAACACACCTATTTATTAATCTCATGGTTCCTGTTGATCAGAAGTTCGGCAGGCACGGCTTAGCTGGGTTCTCTGTTCAGGCTCTCCCAGGGCTGCAATCTGCATGTCAGCTGGGCTGCATTCCTTTCTGGACATGGGTTCCTCTTCCCTTGGCACAGTTCAGTTCCCTGCAGCTGTAGGACAGAGGTCTCCACTTTCTGGTTGGCTGTCAGCCAGGGGCTGCTCTCAGCTCCTAGAGGCCCCTGCAGGTCCTGGTCATGTAGCCCTTTCATACAGCAGGTTACTTCTTCAAAACCAGCGGGAGACTCTCTCCCTTCAGTCTACTGAGACTGAGTCTCAGACAATGGAATGTAATCCTGGGCACCACTATACCATCACCTTTGCCATATAATGTAAGCTATTCAAGGGAGTGGTTATCCCTCCCACACTCAAAGGGAGGGGCTTATACAGGGTTGTACACCAGGGGTTGGGATCTTGGGGGGCATTTTAGGTTCTGCCTGCCACAAAGCTCTTCTGGGTTCTGTCACTCTCAGGTTGGCCAAGTAATCAACAGTTATTTGAATAGTAACATGTTCTAGATTTTTCAGGGAATAAGTGTATAACATGTTTTCTATTGTCAAAGAGCTTATGGTATAGCCAAGAGGAGAACGTTACAGTAAGAACCGTTACGGTCCGTTAAAGATAATACATAATAGAGTACGCAGTTAGACAAGTGAGACCTCGGGATAGGAATAGAGAACAGAAGATCATTGCCGGTCACATTCAAGGAAGAGGTCATGATGAAGTTGGATCTCAACCTAGATTTTAAAAATAGGTTAAAAAAAAAAAAAAGACAACCCTCCCCACCCCCCAGTACTGAGTGCAAAAAGCTAGTTGCAGAATATATACAGTATACCATCTATTTAAATTTTTAGTTATACAGAATGTAACATACATGTTTTTTTTTAAATGTATGTTTGTGGATACTTATGTATGTGTGTGTATCTTTTTAAAAAGACTAGAAGGCTACTATTCATGATTGTGATTGTCTCTAAAGAGTTGGAATGGGGACTGAAACTACCAGGGGTGGTGGTAAATAATCAAAAGGAACTTCAGCTTTATCTGTAAAGTTTAAAAAAAAAAAAAGTGGGGTGGGGGAGGGGTGCTGAAAATGGGAGGATTGAAATTTAGGCGATGAGATTTGTCAGTGAGGAAATTAGAAGGTATATATGTAGAGGTAATAAGATGGAACATTGTGTAAGCAAACCAGAAATTGGTAAGGAGGACCTTAAAAGCTAGGCAGAGGGATGTGTAATTTAGTGAGAAACACAGAAGTTTTTTTAGTAAGAGAATGACGAGATGAATCTTACAAATTAGATTTTATCCTAGAGACCTTCCAAGTTAAGGATCTCCTAAGTGGTGTTTTTGTTTTTTTTTGTGGTGCGCGGACCTCTCATTGTTGTGGCCTCTCCTGTTGCGGAGCACAGGCTCCGGACGCACAGGCCCAGCGGCCATGGCTCATGGGCCCAGCCGCTCCGCGGCATGTGGGATCTTCCTGGACCAGGGCATGAACCCGTGTCCCCTGCATTGGCAGGCGGACTCTCAAACACTGCGCCACCAGGGAAGCCCCAGTGGTGTTTTTGATAGGGCCTCATCTGCCTGTGGTTAAATTATTTCAGTGACAGGAAACTTACCATCTCAAAATCCAAAGACGTAATTTTTAACATCTTTAAATTATTGGGAATTTCTTCCTTGTAAAGGATCTCTAGTCTGTCTCCCTGAAAATTGGTTCATTCATTCACCAAGTATTTGTGCAGCTTCCATGTTCCAGGCTTTTCTAGGTGCTGGGGCTACAGCAATGTATGGTACAAGGAAGGTCCCTGCTGTCATAGAATGTGCTTCCTCCCCACCCCTCCCTTCAGTCCCCTTCCAGGACTATCAGATATGTGCTATGCAAATAGATAAAATAGGGTGATGTCATAGTGACTGGTTGACTGCTTTTTATCTGTAGGACAGGGGAACCTCTAATGAAGGTTTCGAAGGTGAGAGTGGACAATCTGTGCTGTTGGATTGGATGTGGGGTGTGAGAGGATCGATTCTTGGCTAGAGCAGCTGGGTGGTGCCATTTACTGAGGTGAGAGACTGGGGATAGGCAGGTTTAGGGTACAGTTATCAGGAATTCTGTTTTGGGCATGATATGTTTGAGATGCCTTCTCGACATCCAACTGAAGTCAAGTAGGGATGAGATAAATGGGCCTGAATTTCTGGAGAAAGTCAAGACTAAGGATAGAAATGTAGCAGTTATCTGTATTTAGATGATATCTAAAGCCATGGAGCTAAGTCACACTTCTTAGGAAGAGAAGGCAGTTAGGAAGAGAGGGCGTTACTTAGAACCAGTTAGAGTTTGTACTGTAGCCTTCTGAGGCTACCTGGAGGAGGAGGAGTCTGCTGGGAAAATATGGTCCCAGAAGGAGGGGATTGGGAGTTTGAGTCAGATTCTGTGCTCTAGATATAGTTCCTTTCTTTTCCAGACTAACATCCCTTCAGAGGTTCAAAGGTAAATCTTGTCTCTCCTTGCACCTTCCCCCTTTGGTTCGCACTGTCACCACCATGGTTCAGACCCTCTCAGTGGCTCACTGTTGTGGGACTGTTGAATTAGCATCCTAAGCATCGTCTAGACTCTTTTGCTCCCTTCCATCGAGTTTTGCCTCTGAACCATCCCAGGCAGACCATAGCCTATTTTAAAGTGTATAGGTCTTCATTGTTCCTCAAGTTTAATTCCATAGTCATTAAATGAAGATTATATTATGGGTTGTTGAAAACTGTTGAAAATTTATTTGAAAGTGTGTTTTATTAAAAAAGCTAAAACCTAGGGTTTTCTTAAGACCTCAAACTTGAAGGCTTAAAAAAAACAACCCAAGGCTTTACATTCTCAGAGAAGGCAGATCCACTTTCGTGTCATAAAATCTTTATTTTGAAATTGTTTTGTTATCTGGCGACTTGAACTGACTTAATGTTTGTTTCTTCCACTTAGCATGGAGGATGAAAAGGAAGATAGTAAAGTTATACCTACAGAATGTGCCATCAAGGTATTTAAAACAACCCTTAATGAGTTTAAGAATCGTGACAAATATATTAAAGATGATTTCAGGTTTAAAGATCGCTTCAGTAAACTAAATCCACGTAAGATCATCCGCATGTGGGCAGAAAAAGAAATGCACAATCTCACAAGGTAAAGAAAATCATCGTGCTAGAAGTCATCTTGGGTGATCACCTGTTTGTATTAGGCCTACCAGCCAGGCAAAAAACCCACACTCTCTTTTAAATTCATTTATAGAAAGTATGAAAGGCCTTGAAATTCTAGTGCTTAAGGAGAGTTTCTGTAAGAAAACATTTCCATGTATATAACCTGAATTCATACTTTTAGGATGAAAAATCTATTTTGTTTTTCTTTCCTCAGTAAAGTTTGAGGGAAATTAAGTCATTTTCAACTGCAGATATTTTGTCATATATCTAAACGCTATCTTTTCCAGTTAGGCATATTACAAATAATGATTTCCTTTTTTGTTTCAGAAAATGTTTATTCCATCTAATGTTTGTTCATTTGGTGAGGGCAGGGTTTTACCAGTCAAATTGCATTTTGCTTTAATTTATTAGACTTGTTTCTCAATTCTCTATGCAGAATTTATCAAGGAATTTGCTTTGCCAACCAAGAAATTAATAATCTTTCTTACATACAAACCTGCCCACATCTGAACTGTGAAAGCTTTTAATTTTAGTTTGCTTTTCCTAAAGATGTTTGCTTTCAAAAGTAATTATCTATATTTATTAGCTGCAAAAGTCTTCTACTTAGTAGGACTTCTAATTAGAATAATTTCCTAAGAGGTCTTGCTGCCCTCCGATCTCTTTTCTGGATTACTAAGATCTCATCACTGCCTTTCTTAAAATTTTTCAGCGGCTCCCATAGTCTTTGGTGTAAAGTTCAAAGTCATCTTGCGATGTGGAGCCTGCCTGCCTCTGTAGCCTAAACCCACATTGCCCTTCCTCCTACTCATGATCCAGTTGTGTTGATTTATACACACTCCCCGCATGGACTGTGCTCCTGGACTCCTCTGTGCATCTCCACAGCATCTCCCCACAGTTGGAACCTGGCTAATTCCTATTTGCCTGCTTCTTCCTTGATGCCTCCTACCCCCACCTCTGCCAGTGCATGTACCACATTGCGCTGTAATCATCTCCTCACTTGTCTATTGTTTTCACCAGGCCGCAGGCTCCGTGAGGGCAGAGGCTGTTCTTACTGCCTTTGCCTTCCAACATTCCCCAGATTACAACATAGTGTCCCCTCATTGCAGGACCTCGTTAGATATTTGTTGAATAAATGAAATTTCCTCTCCTTCTGATCTTTACATTCTTAATCATTTCTTTCTGTATAGAATGCAGAGAGCTGGAATTCCTTGTCCAACAGTTGTGCTACTAAAGAAACACATTTTGGTTATGTCTTTTATTGGCCATGATCAAGTTCCAGCCCCAAAATTGAAAGAAGTAAAGCTCAGCAGTGAAGAAATGAAAGAAGCCTACTATCAAACTCTTCATGTAAGTTGTGCCTTTCAGACCATTGACACACCAACTTTAAACAATATTTCCTCTAAACTAAAAAAGAAATTCCTAAAATAGTACTATTTTAAGGTGATATAACAAGGACAAACTGAAGTTTGTGAAAGAATGTTAGTATTGAAGAATTGTCTTTATATCAGTATGCGTATGTCTTGAGTTGTTTTAGGAAAATCTTAGTGGAGAAAGTGAAGGCTCAGTTGTTAGCATTAATGACATAGAAGCCAGAAGCTATTATTGACAAAACTTCATTAACTAAAACTTGATGTTACTATATTTAGCAGACAGAGTGCCTCATTAGTTTGTGTGCCTTTTTGAAACAGTGAAGGGAAATACCTTTCCTGTTGGGGAATTAGAGGGAAGCAGATTTGGTCAATAAAAGTAAGTGATGATGAAAAGAAGATAGTAAGGGGTGGTTTCTCCGTCTGTGCAGGCATTAGAGTTGGGAGGCACTTGTCAGGAGTCTTGAGAAAGCTGTTCATACTTTGGGACAGCAGCCAAATTCAATCTGGGGTCCTTCAAGCTTAAGAAATGCTCCTCATATTGTTGCTGTTCCTCTGTATTGTCTTTTTTTTTTTTGTCTTAATTGAATAGTGGAGAAATGTTTTTTTTGTGGTTTAATAAATTATTTGTTTATTTTTGTCTGCATTGGGTCTTCGTTGCTGTGCGGGCTTTCTCTAGTTGCAGCAAGCGGGGGCTGCTCTTCATTGCGGTGCACGGGCTTCTCATTGCTGTGGCTTCTTGTGTTGAGGAGCGTGGGCTCTAGGCACGTGGGCTTCAGTAGTTGTGGCTTGTGGGCTCTAGAGCGCAGGCTCAGTAGTTGTGGTGCACGGACTTAGTTGCTCCGCGACATGTGGGATCTTCCCGGACCAGGGCTTGAACCCATGTCCTCTGCATTGGCAGGAGGATTCCTAACCCCTGCGCCACCAGGGAAGTCCAAAACATGTTTTTAACACAGTCTCTGCGTGGAACTCTTATGTCATGCGGCAGTTGATGTGAATATGAACGTATTATCCAAATTAATTTTTTAAGATATAGTTAGAGAGATAATCCAACTTTCTCTGCCTTCAGTTGGAAAACATTCAAAGAAAATTAAGCCTACTTTTCTGGCTTCTTTCGGCTGTGGGGTGGCTGGGGCAGAGATAAAGTAGTGATGTGCCTTCCTATTTGATTCTATTAAAGCTGGGAAACGAAGCATTAATGCTGATTTCTGTGAGGCTAGGGGTCACCATCAGTCATGAATATATAATGCCGCTCAATTAAGAAGAATACTTCTTTCCCACTCTGTCTGGCAGGAAGTACTTTGTACCTTGGAGTTGTATACACTCCATAGAGCTCTCAGAGGGATGTTTGCCCTTTCATGAAGGATAAGCCTAGGTCCCCTGGTTAGTGACCATAGCTGTCTTATGTATGTGGGATTCCAGGACTACCCTTTGGTCTCCTGATCTCATTGCTGTTACATGGATAGGGAAGTAGAGTGTCACATGCTCTTCCCTTCCATTGTCTCACTGTGCTCACACCCTCCTTCAGGGTAGGAAAACAAAAAAGAAAACCAGTCCTAGACTGTGCAAAGAAGTAAGTTCTTTACCCTGGTTTTGCTCTTTATGGAAAATATTGGGTGACATAGACATTTTAGTTGTGTAGTTAAATTAGAGTTGTTCCTTCATTTTCTGAATGTCTGCCTTGCCTCATTACAGTTGATGCAGCAGTTATATAATGAGTGTAAGCTCGTACATGCCGACCTCAGTGAGTACAACATGCTGTGGCATGCTGGGAAGGTGAGGAGCATTTTCTTAACGTTCAGGTTAAGTGACTTGATGTAAATTAAATTACTGAAGGTACAGAAATCACTGTGTGCTCTATATTTAAATAGGTCTGGTTGATCGACGTCAGTCAGTCTGTAGAGCCAACCCATCCTCATGGCCTGGAGTTCTTGTTCCGTGACTGTAGGAATGTCTCACAGGTAGGCATATAAACTAACTGTCTTTTTTATGGGCTATAACATATTCAAACATTTTTCTCACTCCTAAGGCAAGTAAGATGACTGTATTCTTAGAAATTAAAGGAAGGGTTTAGTTAACTGGTTGCTTTCAAGGTAAAGAGACAAAGATTGATTTGTCAGATTTCATTTTTTGCAAGAATTTGATTGCATGCCCCACATTTGGGCCACTGAATTAAATTTCCAAGAGAGTAAGTTTTTATTTTGGTTCTAAATATTTAAGCAGTCAAGTAGACATTTAATATATGCACAGTGCTTTAAGGGAAGCTGGCCTGAAGCAAGCCTGCATGCTTATTGCCATTGTTATTATACTAAAAGAATAGTTTTCCTAGTGGTACAGTCTGACCACATTCTCTGAGGCAGAGTGAACAGAATAGGGAAGGTAAAACTCAGTAATCACAGAGTTGGGAAGCATTTGTTTGCTATTTCTAAAGGAAATGAATTGTCAGCAACAGATTCAGATAGAGATGATCTTTCTAAATATGACAGAACAACTTTATTTTGGAAATACTTTCTGAGCCTACTGGAAAATTTTAATTCATGGGATTTAGTGATTATTTTGTGTCTACTAATTCAAAGCAATGCCAAGCAATTTTACATATACCACTCATAACATAGCTATAGAAGGTGCAATATGACAAACTTACTAAATCTAGACGACAGCCCAGATGTGTGAGAGGACAGTAAGCAAGTAGAACCTGAGTGTAGTTATACTTGAATTGGAAACATCTGTAGCTTAAAAATTATGGAAGGAATTCACTGGCGTTTTACAAGTACACTATTCCCTGTTTTTTGTTGTTGTTATTGTTTCTAGGAGAACCTTGCTAATAAGTCTACTGACTTTCTTATATTTCTTTACTAGTTTTTCCAGAAAGGAGGCGTAAAGGAAGCTCTTAGTGAACGAGAACTCTTCAATGCCGTTTCAGGCTTAAACATCTCAGCAGATAATGAAGCTGATTTCTTAGCTGAGGTAAGTGTTATAAGGCTGTTTTTCACCTTGCTGATAGTGGGGACCTGCATAGAGTAGATAATGAAAACCAGAGCTAAGTTTATCCTCTCATCCCCTCAAAAACAAAATTAATTAGAGATTTTTCCTTTCTTGAGATACTGTTTTTGATCCTTCTTTTCCTGGCTTAAACCCTAGGATAAACATAACAGCAAAACACTTCTTCAAGGAGTTCATAGTTTGGTTGAGATGGACAAATAACACATTTCCAGTATATGCCTTTTTCCCTGACCGGTGAACACTCTGGGTGACACAAAAAACAGTAACACTTGGTCCCTGTCTGCCTTTAACTGAATGCAGAGATTCAGCAGTGGCCATCCTTGGAAATACCCAGTCATTACAATATGGACCTACAGAACAATACAAAAAAAAAAAAACCTCCGGGGAAGTTCTCTTAAAATTGAACAAAAACTGAAAAGTGAAACAGCAGCTAATTATTCCCAGCAACCTGCCAAAGCAGAGAATGATTATAGAGTCTGTTCCAGAAATCCCCATATTGACTTGAATTTGGCCAAGCTGTGCTGGAGTCTAAGGCCAGAAGCGAAGTAACAGGAAGATGGTAAATCCAGGCTTTATTTAGTTCAGTACAGTTGCTCTGTACAGTTACTGGGTGTTACTGCTGTTGAATCAACTTTGGAATTTCCTTTTCTTGTTCCCTGAAAGCTGTATAGGTTATATAGTAAAACATATCTGATGCCAATTGCTGGCTTGATAAAGACACTAAACATCAACCCTGGTAATGTAATCAAGGAAAAACATACATGTATATGACCCACTGTAATATGTGTCACACACTGTAATTCTAATTCAAGGCCAATGTCGTTAGGAATGACCTAGTTTTAAGAGAGTAAAAATACTGGTTCAATCTCAAGCATAATTGCTGTGAAGTAGGATTTTGACAAATGGATTTAATATATTAATTTTATAGATAGAAGCTTTGGAGAAAATGAATGAAGATCACGTTCAGAAGAATGGAAGGAAAGCTGCTTCATTTTTGAAAGATGATGGAGGTCCGCCAGTGTTATACGATGAATAGCACTAATATCCACTGCTTTCAGTGTTAACACAGTGGTGATTGTCAGTTGCCATTAGCAAATGAAGTTATGGGTGACTTGAAATACCAAAACATGAGGAATGTACAATGGTGCTTCTGTGCTTTTTTCCCCTTGTAACCCATATGCCAGGTATGTGGAATTTTTAGCTCGGCATTGAGAGACTGAAATGTCAACTACCTCTCGTGATATGAATAGGATAATACAATTCTTAACAGCTACAGGTTATCTAGCTGAAATCAACCTGATTTTAAGGATTTGTGGCATAAAATGTTTTGATGAGAATTTTTAACATTTCCAAATATGGGAGGAAGGGACAGATGTGTTTTCAAGGGAGGCTTTTATTACAACTTACTTGCTTTTTTCACCTCCCTGTTTTGTGTTGCGTCTTTCCACATATATTTTATTTACCTAAAATTAGCCCTTCTCAATTCTTTTTCCAGACTGTGACCATGATTCTAAAGGAAAATTTCTTGTCTTTAGTAGCTGATATAAATGGAAATTTGGTTTCAGAATGGCTGACAGAAATAGACATAAGCAAAGTACTTTTTTTTGGTGCATCTTGAATTATGAACTGAATTCTTCTTTTCCACACTCATATGCAAGGAAAGGCATCATCGGTTTCTGAAAGAGATATAAGTACTTTTCAACTATCGAAATTTTTTAAATTTAACTTTCAGCTTTTCTACATTTAGGTGAAATGGTTAGGATGTAACTCACGGTGCAGCTGCTCTGCATTTATAATGAAAATGTAAATTATCTAGAAGGACAGAATGGAATCTTTAACCATGTTTGACATTTTAATGAAGTCAGTGAAACAAAGTTCAGTTTACGTTTCACTCAAACTATATACTTACTAATTGATTTTGAGAGAAATATAGCAAGCTAATTAGAAACATTTGTATCATCAAATGATGAAAGGTATGTATAAAACAAGTTGGGTACCAAATTAACCAACTAATTTGAACTATCTGGCATCACTTTTAATAATGTTTAGTACTGGCTGGACTCCACTTCTTAATGCAGCCAAAGTACATTGGCTTTGTTAGGATTGAAGCTCATTCACTGCAACAGAATCATTCCTCCTATTGTTGGAATCAGATTGGAATCACTAAAGACCTAACCTTTCTGTTTGGTAATAGAAAGTAAAAATCTGAACTTTACACTTGAAAGCTTCTACATTAAAATTATTTTAAAATGCCAAATATATTCTTTCTAGAAAAATATTTTTGTTTCTGTTGTATAACTTTTAATTGAATTTCAGAGAAGTGTGATTTGGGGTACTCATTACGTTTCTGAAATGTTTACCACTATGCAAGAAATATTTAGATGACTGGTGATGATTGGCTTTACAGAAGTTTCAGAGAACTAATTTTAAAAACAATTAACCATTACGTTTTGTTTTGTTTTGTTTTCTGACATACTCTGACAATAGCAGCAAACTTGCTGTGTGTCATTCTTGGAGTGTGCTGTGAACACGCTTTTTAAGAAATTAAAAATGAAGAGATCATTTTAGAATTGGTTCTTTGTGTGGATTCTTCCTGTTCCTTGGAAGTATTAACTTATGTCCTGGCACCAAGTTACCCCTTCTGTTTAAGTTAAACAGTGCTATTTTCAGCAGTTTTTTTTCCTCTCAACTTCCCATCTTTAGATTTCACTTTTAAATGACCTACTTCATATTACAAACAGGTTTTTCCTCTCATATAGATCAGTGAGTAAATTTTTCACACAGTGGAAAAAAGAAAGTGGAAAATATTGATTTGCTAGTCAAATACAGATGGGAAAAAAATGGAAATAAGCATATTTTGTTTCACTTTAATGGAAGTGGATATATGAATATAAGATAAATTATCAAAATAAAGATTATACGTAGAGAATTTTTATTTCAACAAGATAATTTTTTGCCAGTTTCTTTAAAAAAATCATCTTCTCTGCTTACAAAAGTAAGACATGCATGCTCGTTTATTTGATTTTTATTTTATTTATTTATTTTTGGCTGTGTTGGGTCTTCGTTACTGCACGTGGGCTTTTCTCTAGTTGCAGTGAGCGGGGGTTACTCTTCATTGCAGTGCACGGGCTTCTCATTGCGGTGGCTTCTCTGGTTGCGGAGCACAGGCTCTAGGCGTGCGGGCTTCAGTAGTTGTGGCTCGCGGGCTTTAGAGCGCAGGCTCAGTAGTTGTGGCGCACAGGCTTAGTTGCTCCGAGATGTGGGATCTTCCCGGACCAGGGGTCGAACCCGTGTCCGCTGCATTGGCAGGCAGATTCTTATCCACTGTGCCACCAGGAAAGCCCGTGCATGCTCATTTAAATTTAAATATTATAGAAATTCAGAAATGCTAAAGTAAAGGTCCCTCGCATTCCAAAAATCATTGCATGTAGTGGGGCATACACTCCTGCCAATTTTTTTCCCTCAGCAAATGTTATATTTTCTTTAAAAAAAAAAAAATCTTTAAACAGAAAGTGAGATGAAGCGAGGTAGCTGATGGTGAAGTGATGATCATGGTAAACCCCTAAGGAAGATGAAGGAGATGGAGGCCCCGAGATATGGTAGAGGCAGTACCTTTTCTGTTGTTGCTCATTTGGCCCTGGGTATCAGAAGAGATTGTTGTCTGCACCTTTTGAAAAACTTCTGAGCAGTTTCCAACACTTTAGAAATTACTAGGGAAAAGCTCATCTGATTGTATTTTCAAACCTCAGTACTTCTATTTTTGAAGATATATATTTTAAGCATGATTATAAGTTCTCAAAGTTTGTTTATTTTTAAATTTATTTATTTTTGGCTGCATTGGGTCTTCATTGCTGCACGTGGGCTTTCTCTAGTTGTGGTGAGCGGGGGCTACAGTTCGTTGCTGTGCGCAGGCTTCTCATTGCTGTGGCTTCTCTTGTTGTGGGGCATGGGCTCTAGGTGTGTGGGCTTCAATAGTTGTGTCACGTGGTCTCAGTAGTTGTGGCTCACAGGCTCAGTAGTTGTGGCACACGGGCTTAGTTGCTCTGCAGCATGTGGGATCTTCCCGGACCAGGGCTCAAACCCGCATCCCCTGCATTGGCAGGCGGATTCTTAACCACTGCGCCACCAGGGAAGTCCCTAAGTTCTCAGAGTTTATAGTTGGAGGCATATCAGTTTATTCATTTCAAAGCCTTTTGTTTTTATTCTTTGATTTCATATTTGTTTCCCAGTTCATTAATATAAAACGGTTACATTTGGGAGCAGCCTTACTTTTGCTGTCCTGGGCTTTCCAGCTTTTCCCCAAACATAGCTAGCTTTTTGAGGAGTTAAGACCAAATATAGTAGAAAGATAAGAACAAAGCAGATGGAGGGGGAAGGTGGGGTATTCATTTCAGAATAAATGAGTGAGCTACAACTTATAGCTCTAAACCGTTTTTCTCTCTCTAATGCCTTCTGGCAGGGAAAGAACACATAATCAAATAGAATTCTTGATGCAAAACCATAAGAACAGTATCTGGGTAAAGTGCCAAATGATGAGCCAAAATTTATGAAAAATGTGGGAAATATCAAAAAGGGTTTGAAAAGTTAAATCTTAAGAAACACATGAGTCCATTGCTTGAAGTTTTAATATATTATTATTAAGTAACAAAAACAGTACTACTCATTTCCTATTTCATCTTTTTGAAGTTGAGTTATATTCGGAAAAGGATAAAACAAATATTGGACAGAGTAATTGAAGGCTTTTCCCCCAAATGTTTTCTCCCCTAAATCCATATGAAGCCTTAACCCCTATTATGACAACTGTATTTAGAAATGTAGCCTTTAAGAAGGTATTAAAAAAAAAAAAAGAAGGTATAAATGTTAAGTAAAGTCATAGGGGCCCTAATCCAACAGGACTGGTGTCCTTATAAGAAGAGGAAGCAACACCAGAGATCTCCCTTCACGCAAGCACAGAGGAAAGGCCATGTGAGGACACACGAGAAGGCAGCTGTCTGCACCCCAAAGAGAGGCCTCACCAGACATCAGCCCTGCACTTTGATCTTGGACTTCTATCCTCCAGAACTGTGAGAAAATTAATTTCTGTTTTTTAAGCCATGCAGTCTGTCACATTTTGTTACGGTAGCCCAAGCAGACTAATACAAAACCCAAGGTAGATACAGTGTTTTTGGTGGGTGGAATTTGGGGAGGGCATCCTGCTCCTTCAGCTAATTTAAGAATTTTGCTAAGGTGAAAAATATCCACGATATTTGGGAAAATTTTTAAAGAGAGAAGATGGTATATGGTAAGACAGTATATTACACATATAGAATTATTAAAATTATGTTGTTACCATTTGAGCTTGCATGAATTTCTAAAAAAACTATTAAGCAGGGTTATTAAAATAGAGAAATACAACAGGTAGGATTTTGGACTTTAGGTGTCTCTGCTACCCACCCCCATAAGCTAGAAGAATATAGACAACATGATGGTAACTTTAGATTAGTTGCAGAGCAACTCCAGACCCTTTGTGTCTTCAGTCAGACCTTCACGTGACAGCAGCCCAGGCCAGCATCATAACTGCAACTCAGGTGGGTCCCTGAGTCAGAGCTACCCAGGGAAGCATGTGCAAATTCTGATTCACAGAAACTGTTAAAAAAAAATAAATGTTTGTGAGAACTTCCCTGGTGGTCCAGTGGCTAAGACTGTACTCCCAATGCAGGGAGCCCGGGTTCGATCCCTGGCCAGGGAACTAGATCCCACATGCCACAGCTAAGACCCAGCACAGCCAAAATAAATAAATAAATAAATATTTTAAAAAATAATAATAAATGTTTGTGGTCTTAAGCCATTAAGTTTTGTGGGTAATTTGTATTGGAGCAATAGATAACTAATACAGTGGATAAGAGGTTGATTCAAAGTTCAAGAAAGACCAATAGATTTTAATGTAACAGAGTACAAAAAATTCATTGATACAGTTTTGGGTTCCACATTGCAACTAGCTTGTAAGAAATTATGACTTGTTGAGTACTGGTGTATTAAAGAATATCTACAGTGATATGAAAAGGCCATTTATTTGCTCCTTTTTCCAACTACCTATCTGTAGGAGGCCCGATTATCCTCATATACTTCAACTAAAACAAAATACCTCAACAGATTGAATACAGAAGTAGATATAGGAATTCAGCTGTCTTCTAATAAGTCAGACATTAAAGAGATTTGGAAAAATATAAAAATGCCATTTTTCTTACTGAAGTTTTAGAAAATAGTTATTTTTTACTTGCAAATATTCTTTATATTGACATGTTTATTTTTAAGAGTTTTTTAAAATTTCTCAGTTTTAATTTTGAATATCAATATATTTAACTCACATAAAAGCTCATTGAGGTCTTCAGTAATTTTTGAAAGTAAAAAGGTGTCCTGAGGCCAAAAGTTTGAGAACTGCTGCTCTAACGGATACAAGCATGAGAATGTACTTACAGGAAAGCATCTAGAATTGGGCTGGAAATCATATCTTGTTGTATGTGGATTAGCCAAAGAATTTGAAGGTGGTTAGCCTGGAAAAGATTTTAGGACCTAATGTCTATCTACTAAAAGGAAAGGAGCATTGATTTTTTATAAAGGCAGTATAGAATGGGAGTTAACAGCAGGAGTTTGGTAATCAAACAGACCTGTGTTTGAGACCCACTTATGGTATTAAGAGCTCTGTGGTTTGAGCAATTAAATCATGTTTTTCCTTCCTCTTTTTTTTTTAATTTGATTTTTAAAATTGTGATTAAATATACATATCATAAAATTTACCATTTTAACCATTTTAAAACATACAGTTCAGGGACTTCCCTGGTGGTCCAGTGGTAAAGAATCCACCTTCCAATGCAGGGGATGTGGGTTTGATCCCTGGTCGGGGAACTAAGACCCACATGCTGTGGGGCAGCTAAGCCTGCACACCACAACTACTGAGCTCGCGTGCCTTAAAGAGAGAGCCTGCATGCTGCAAACTGCAGAGCCCACGCACTCTGGAGCCCCTGCATGCCACAACTAGATAGAGAAAACCCTGCAGGCCACAACTAGAGAGAAGCCTGTGCACCGCAACTAGAGAGAAGCCCGAGCACCACAGTGAAAGATCCTGCCTGCCTCAACTAAGACCCGATGCAGCCAAAAAAAAAAAAAAAGCCATACGGTTCAGCGGCATTAACTGCATTCACATTTATTTATTTATTTATTTATTTATTTTATTTTTATTATTATTTTTTGCGGTATGCGGGCCTCTCACTGTTGTGGCCTCTCCCGTTGCGGAGCACAGGGTCCGGACGCGCAGGCTCAGCGGCCATGGCTCACGGGCCCAGCTGCTCTGCAGCATGTGGGATCTTCCCGGACCGGGGCATGAACCCGTGTCCCCTGCATCGGCAGATGGACTCTTAACCATTGCACCACCAGGGAAGCTCCACATTTACTTTTTAATTTATTTACTTACTTTATTTATTTTTGGCTGCGTTGGGTCTTTGTTGCTGCGCGTGGGCTTTCTCTACTTGAGGCGAGCAGGGGCTACTCTTCGTGGTGGTGTGTGGGCTTCTCATTGCGGTGGCTTCTCTTGTTGCGGAGCACAGGCTCTAGGCATGCGGACTCAGTAGTTGTGGCTCACAGGCTCTAGAGCGCAGGCTCAGTAGTTGTGACGCACAGGCTTAGTTGCTCCGTGGCATGTGGGATCTTCCCGGACCATGGGCTTGAACCCATGTCCCCTGCATTGGCAGGGGGATTCTTAACCACTGTGCCACCAGGGAAGCCCAAGTGCATTCACATTTTTATGCAACCATCATCACCATCCATCTCCAAGATTTTTTCATCTTCCCAAACTGAAACTCTGTATCCATCAAACACTAAACTCCCCATTCCTCCAATCTCTGGCAACCACAATTTTACTGTTTCTCTGAATTTGGGTACTCTAGGTAACTCACATAAATATTAGTCAGTTTGTGCCTGACTTATTTCACTTAGCGTAATGTCTTCAAGGTTCATCCAAGTTGTAGCATGTGTCAGAATTTCATTGTTTTTAAGGCTGAATAATATAGTCCATTGTATGGACATACCACATTTCCTTTATCCACTCATCTGTCAATAGACACTTGGGCTGTATCCACCTCTTGGCTGTCCTAAATAATGCTGCTGTGAACGTGGGTGCACAGATATCTGTTTGTGTCCCTGCTTTTTTTGTGTGTATATACCAAAAAGTGGAATTGCTGAATCATTTAGTAATCCTGTTTAATTTTTTGAGGAATCTTCATACAGTTTTCCATAGCCACTGAACCATTTTACATTCCCACCAGCAATGCACAAGGGTTCCAATTTTTTCTCATCCTCACCAACACTTGCCATATATATATATATATATATATTTTTTTTTTATTGCGGTACGCGGGCCTCTCACTGTTGTGGCCTCTCCCGTTGCGGAGCACAGGCTCCGGACGCGCAGGCTCAGCGGCCATGGCTCACGGGCCCAGCCGTTCCGCGGCATGTGGGATCTTCCTAGACCGGGGCACGAACCCGTGTCCCCTGCATCGGCAGGCGGACTCTCAACCACTGCGCCACCAGGGAAGCCCGCCATATATATTTTTAATAGCCATCCAAATGGGTGTGAATCCGTGATTCTTTGAAATTTAAGTTTTCCAATTTTATTTTGAAAAAAACTCAAACTTAGAGAAAAGTTGTATGCCAGTCTCTTAGATTCACCTGTTAACATTTAACCACATTTGCCTCTCTCTTTATATTCTTTGTTGTTATTTTCCTGAATCATTTAAAGGACATTGCGGACATCGTGCTTCTTCGTGCCCAAGAACTGTCCTTCAAGTGTGGATCACTTAAGAAGGATAGTCTACAAATTAACATACTTCTATTGGGTTGGCCAAAAAGTTCATTGGGATTTTTCGGTAATATCTTATGGAAAAACCCTGACGAACTTTTTGGCCAACCCAATATATATTGTCTAATAAATATGCAGTTTACATTCAAATTTCTCCAGTTGTCCCCAAAAATGTTTTATAGGGTTTTTTTTTTGTATGTAGGATTCAATCATGTTTCACTCATTGAATATGACTGTTATATCTCTTTAGTTTTTCTTAATGTAGAAGTGCCCACTTAGACATTTTAGGTCTCCTTGTTTGCATTTAAAAAATAAAGATAACTGTAGTATATACTGTTTTATGAGTCTTATATGTCATAATATAGGTGAGGCTCTACTAAAATGTAAGCTTTATGGAGGGAGGGATTTTTATGTCTTTTCACTGGAATTCCAGCACCCTGAATTGTCTTGCATACAGTAGGTGCTCAATTAATTTTTGAATGAGTGAATGAATGAATGCCTAACTAAATGAGTGGGGGAAGGGAACTTACGCTGTACAACATTTTCCAGTTTTTATACCCAACATGTTAACATCTTTACTTGGACATCTGGTGGGCATCTCAAACTTTCTTTTGTGCCCCACATCTAATTAAAATACATCTAGAGGGCTTCCCTGGTGGAGCAGTGGTTGAGAGTCCGCCTGCCGATGCAGGGGACGCAGGTTTGTGCCCCGGTCCGGGAGGATCCCACATGCCGCGAAGCGGCTGGGCCTGTGGGCCATGGCTGCTGGGCCTGTGCGTCCGGAGCCTGCGCTCCGCAGCGGGAGAGGCCACAGCAGTGAGAGGCCCGCGTACTGCAAAAAAAA
>NW_006773947.1:2077248-2106858 GCF_000442215.2 Lipotes vexillifer | reverse complement strand
AAAAAAAAAAAAAAAAAAAAAAAATACATCTAGAATCTGACCACTTTTCATTGCATCCACTGCTACCTCCCTAGTTCAAGTTAGTCTTTTAACTGGTCTCCCTGCTTCTGTTCTTGCCTGTCTCTCTTCCTGTTTCGAACAAGTCTCAACACAACAGCCAGAGTGACCTTTTTTAAACAGAAGTTAAATCAGGTCACTTTTTTGTTTAAATTACATGCAATCGGGTTCAGTTTAAAACAAGTCTTTACTAGCTGTTCAAGAAGGGAACAAGTTCTTTGGCAGGACGTGAGCTTCTTACCACCTGAGTTGTAGATAATAGGGCTGGATGACCTCATGGTGGGGTATAGAGGGGCATGAGACGGTTGGTTAGATTAGTTAATTGTTAGCGACTTTTCTATATCTTCTATTACCCTAAACTTTAAAAGAAATTTTTCTGTTTATGAAGATGATGCACATTTATTTTTTTAATGCAAATAATGCCAAAGGTAGAAAAAATTCAGAAATTACCCACAGTACAAGACAGCCACCATCAATACTATTCCTGACACTTCTTGTATACACATATATGTGCAAATACATATATGTAAGGAAACATGAATTCACACACGAAATACAAAATGAAAAGCAGGTTGTGAAACAGTGATAGTCAAGATTTGCCAGTAAATATAGGCACACAAACTTTTAAAGATAGTTCCTTTTATAAAAATTACACTCATTGTAAAAACCAAAGGGAATTTGAAAAGGTCAGAGACAAAAGTGAAAGTCACAGGCCGTGAGAACTGATATAAAAATGTTGATACATATCCTTCCAGATGTGTCATAAAGCCTGAAAAAATTTAAAAACAAGACAAAACAAAAACAAAACTCAGAGAAACAAAAGCCTGTGTGTTTTGTGTTTAGGTTTTAGAAGCTGTCAGAAGCACCTTTTAAGCTACTATGGGAGGAACACAAGCTTGTAAAGCTGCTTATCTTAAACACCAGGAGTTACACTGAGCTCTCCGTGGCTCTGGAAAACACAAGCCCACAGTAAGATAAGAAAGAAGAAAAAAATAAACCAATTATGAACTTACAGCTGATTCACTAACACTGGGGCAGTCAGGGCTGGGCAGGTGACCCTAACCCTATTAGGGGTTGAGCTGATTGGAGGCTGCCCGTTTTCCCTTCTGCCGATTTTGTAGTTTACCTACTCCTGGGTAGGCGTGCCCTTTAGGGCATCACTGAAAGCCTGGTGGGTACCAGCACCGCTCCTCCACTGCAGCCCCGAAGGTATCTAAAAATACATTCTGCTCAGCTTCTCAGCGTCTAATTTTTCCCCTTCCGCTCAGTGCCTCAGCCTCTCAGCCATCGCTTTCAAAGCAGCAGTTTCATTGTGGAACAAAGTGGCAGCAACGCCGGACTCTCTTCTCTGGGCCTCCCTGCTCCCCGGGATCATGACTTCTTGGGCTCCAGCTGCCTTGGTAGTTCTCCAGTGCCTTCAGGGAAGATACAAGATCTCCTGCTTTCCCAAAATAATGAAAACAAAGATCCTAATCTTTTTGCTAAATATAAATAATAATAATTTACAAACTTCTATGACTTTAAGTTTGGTTTCTGGAGAACTGTCATTTTCCTTTTGTGATATCATGTTACTGTGTTTTTTTTCACAGTGCTTAAAGAGTCACTCCTCTTCCAGATATTTGAAATAGCAATTTACCTTTCTTATTTAGGTAACCTTTTTGGTATATGAAGTTACACAAGCAAATTCTAGAACTAAAAATAATGCAAGTAACAAAAACTGAGAAGTATGGGGGAAAGGGAGGTGAGAGGCAGACCAACGTGCTAAATTCCTCATCTTTTTCAGAGCAGAAAGTAACATATACTGCGTGAAGCTGATAAAACAAGGTAAGTATCTGAGAGCGGTGTTATCATCAGAGCTAGAAAGAGAAATTAGTAACAGTGGCTTCCTCTGGGCTGTGGCCTTGAGAATTACTGGAGGGGAGAAATAAGAGGAGATTTTTTTTCACTCAATATCTTCTGTACTATTGGAATTATTTTAACCCCCATAATGCACTCCTTTCGTATGACAGCGTGTTTTTGTTGATTATTTTAACTCTTGATTCTGACAGCCAACTGGTTGGTTCATGGAGCCGTTGAACCAGACAGTCTTGGGAGAAGTCTTTGAGCTCAAACTCTCCTGTGAGCTTTTTTTTTTTTTGCAGTACGCAGGCCTCTCACTGCTGTGGCCTCTCCCGTTGCGGAGCACAGGCTCCGGACGCGCAGGCTCAGCG
This sequence comes from Lipotes vexillifer, assembly GCF_000442215.2. NCBI lineage: Eukaryota > Metazoa > Chordata > Mammalia > Artiodactyla > Lipotidae > Lipotes > Lipotes vexillifer. The sequence goes on along the minus strand of NW_006773947.1, from coordinate 2,104,591 downwards.
GCCATGGCTCATGGGCCCAGCCACTTCGTGGCATGTGGGATCTTCCCGAACTGGGGCACGAACCTGTGTCCCCTGCATCAGCAGGTGGACTCTCAACCACTGGGCCACCAGAGAAGCCCTCCTGTGAGCTTTTCCTCCAGGAGAGTCGCAAGCAGGGTGGGCAAGAGGCCTACTGTCCTTCCACGGGTTTCAACATAAAAGCAAATTTTTAGAAAATTTTGGCTCAAATTATCTTCTAAAACAACGCAATACAGTTAAAAGAACAATACTTTGAAATTGTTTAATGAATTATTTAAAAATACAACTTTTAATTCCCAATAAAAGTGAATTTTATTTTATTTTTTTAAAGGAAACCAGGATTTTTTTTTTTTTTTTTTTTTTTTGGCTGCGTTGGGTCTTTGTTGCTGCACGCAGGCTTTCTCTAGTTGCAGCGAGCAGGGGCTACTCTTCGTTGCGGTGCATGGGCTTCTCATTACGGTGGCTTCTCTTGTTGCAGAGCACGGGCCCTAGAGCATGCAGGCTTCAGTAGTTGTGGCACGCGGGCTCTAGAGCGCAGGCTCAGTAGTTGTGGTGCACGGGCTCAGTAGTTGTGGCACACGGGCTTAGTTGCACCATGGCATGTGGGATCTTCCCGGACTAGGGCTCCAACCCGTGTCCCCTGCACTGGCAGGCGGATTCTTAACCACTGCACCACCAGGGAAGCCCAAAAGTGTATTTCAGATATTAAAATTATTCTGATTTGTATAATGTTTTATTTTTCTCTGAAAATCAAATTGAGCAGAGAAAAAGTGTGGCAGCAATGAAAAGACACCAACACGGAGGTAGAGCTTTGCATCCCTTCTTCAATTTAATCTTTAAAAGAAACAACGGAAACAAACTGTTACACAAATAACTAAAATGAGGAAGGAAACATTTACCTAAGTAACAAAGGAAATTCACGGAAAGAACTTTCTGGTAACAGAAGTAATTATCAGGTGTGGGGGTGAGGGGACGCAAGACAGAAGACTCTCCCGATTCTAATGGTGGCCTGTCATTCATGGTGATTTCCAAGCTGATGCTGGGCACCTACAGATTTAAGTCCTGGTAACATGTGGAAGGAACCTCAAAACTCTAGAAATGTCTGCTGGTCCATTTTTAAAGAGTCTTCTTGTTTCCCAATGAAAAGATAACTTTTTTAAATCTGGGAAGAATAGGGAATCCTATATGAGTATGGGACAAATATTCAAATTGTCTTTAATGCTGAACTCTACAGAAAAAAATAAGTTTGCGACTGAAAGGGATGGAGAGGCAAAGACTTGGTTTGCCCAGGGCATTTCTGGATCATATGGATTCTGTGTGGCCTGCAGTGGCTGCCCACATGCTCAGCATTTCCCGGGCCACAGCCACTGTCGAGATCACTGTGTTCCTGGGCCTCTTGCCCACAGCCGGGCAGATCTCAATGCTGCTTGCAGATCCAAGGTAAGCTGCACAAGAATTAAGCCTCGTCTGTCAGGAGCAAAAATCTGCCATAATCGACTGAAGCTACCTCTCAGGGAAAAGGGATAAGATGCCCAGAGTCAGAGACACGACAGTCTTTTCAGAGCAGCCCTCATCCCCCAGCCCCCCACCCCCTGCCAACACAGTGCACTACTGCCTCCCTTGCTTGTGTTTGGCCAACATTCCTGTAGGAGTTGTGTTCAAAATATGCTCTTCTGTGGAGAAGCCTGGGTTCCCTTGGGAGCCCCTTCAATCTCCAAACTTTTCTCATTCCCAATTGATGGCCTGTTGGTGGTAGGGCATGGGGATGGTGAGAGGGGGGGAAGTGACCAGGAGGACTCCAGCTTCTTGGTTTGTGCAACTGGATGGATGGAGGTGATGTTACCAAGGCTGTTACCCCAGAATTACACCCCTGCCCCTCCCTCGACTAGAAACCAATTACTCGTATCTGAGTTTCAGGAGAAAGCTGCAAAGAGAAAAAAACAAGAACTGGTTAGAACCAACTAGGCCCAAGATGGCGGCAGATTTGACTTCCTGTGGACCTTAAGCCTCATTACATGCTCATGATAATACGTTAGGTAAATGCCACGCCCACCAGCAGCAATACAGTTGACAACTGCCATGACGACAACCGGAAAAGCCCACATAAGGACTGAGAAGGAGAGTTGCATCAGTTCTGGGTCCAAATAAGACCCCTGTTCTTGAATAACTCATGAATATTCCTCCCGCTCTTTCCAATTCCCTCCGTTTTACCTCAACCCTTCTATATTTTTGGTGTCTCTGACCAAATTGGGTTGAGAAGTTGATTTGCAATCTAGGTTCTTGCTTCTCCATTCTCTGGCCATTGAATAAAGCTTGTGCTGCTCCAGTCTCAGCATCGGTTTCACTATTGGCTACGCGAATCTGATTGGAAAAAGAGCCTCCTCTGTGGTCAAGACAAGGGGTCTCACCCGGGGTAGGACCCCGGAGTGGGTCCAGTCAACCAATTCGGTAACAGTGCTGTTAACTGGGATAGGGGACCCTTGGAGAACACCCTGGTGGGGGTTGATCAGGAGTTTTAGAGATGTTGATTTCCAGGTGCTTTGAGACATCCAAGGGGAGATAAGGAAGTAGGCTACTGATGTAAGGGCTGAGAGACTGTGATACAAATGACATAGCCCCTACTCTCACGGATCTCACAGTACAACAGGAACAGGTTATAATCAAATAATTACAAAAATATCAACAAAATTTCAAGAGAGTGAGGGAGTGATTAAGAGGCACTGAATGCTTCTGGGAAATAACATACAATGACCGAAAAATCTTCACAAACATAGTGACATGGAGGTCTCTGGGGACCCTGAGGAGCGGTGTTTTGTTCAAATTGATGGGGCAGCATCTGAAAAACTCAGGAAATATGCATGAGATACTATTATCTGGGTACTTCAGAGAGGAACTTCAGTAGGGGATATGGGGGAGGGGGTCTATCCCAGGAAGGCTCAGTAGGGTCCTGCTCTGGAACATTTTCAGTGCTCTCTCTAGCCAACTTCCCAGCGCCTTTGTCAAAGCGGACAGCACCCGCTTCCTGAAACAGTCTCCACACGCAGCTCCAGAAACAACCCTCTCCCTGGTTTTCTGTCTACTTCTCTGGCAGGCTCTGCTTGTCCTCCTTTGCTGATTCCTGGTCCTGGCCTCCAAAGGCTGGTTGTGTGTCTGTTTTCCTTCATGTCCCTGTCTCAGGTGATCCCACCCAATTCCACTGCTTCAAATATTCCAATAACTCCCAATTTCTATCTCCAGTTTTGTCACTCTTCTGATGAGCTTCAGACCTATGTATCCATCTGTCTAGCTGTCATTTCTCTTTGGATTCACATGTTGAAAACCCAACTCTTGATCTTTCCCACTTCCCTGCCAAACTTCTCAAGCCTCTGTATCTTGGAGAATGGTGCCAAAATCCATCTGGTTGTCGAGAATGGACACCTAGGGCGTCATCCGTGATCCTCCCTTCTTCCCTCCCGTCTCTCTCTCCTGTCTCTTGAATGAGGAGCTACCCCCACCTACCCCCGCCCTCCCCCTCAACTATCAAAGCCGTCAAAAGAGGCTTTCAGACCTGCAAGCTAAACTAGGTTTCCCTGTTACAAGCTCACAGCAACCAGGTGCTGACCACAGTACTGTTCTCCCTTACTAAGCTCCCTCAGAGGCAGGCTCAAGAAGCCCTCCCAAGAGAAAGGATGCGCATTCCCTAGACCTGGGGGCAGCCTTGCCCCACGCGAGTACACGGCCCTGAACAAGCCTCCCGGAACGGAGTGGGAGCCAGGCCCGGAACGTGTCAGCGAAGGTGCGGCTGGCATCCAGGGCGCCGACGCCCTCCCTCGGCACCCGACAGGCTTCCGGGTCACCCTTCGGCCCTCCGCCCTCGGCCCTCCGCCCGGCGGGCCGCACTGGGACCCCGCCCTCCCGGAAAGGGGAGGAACCTCTATCGGAGAGCGGGCCGTGGTCTCGGCCGGTGGGGGGAGCCCCCCTCCCGAGGCCAGGGGGCTGGCGCCGCGAGTCACGTGCCGGAGTGCTGGGGGCGTGGCACCAGGAAGCGGCCTCTGAGCCCGCGAGATCGCCGCCGCACTGCCGGACTCCCAGCGCTGGGTGCCGCTAGCTCGGCTCCACGCTGGCGGCCGCCCCCGGGCCCACCGCCGCCGCTGCGGTGCTCGCCATGGGCGAGGAGGACTACTACCTGGAGCTGTGCGAGCGGCCGGTGCACTTCGAGAAGGCGAACCCGGTCAACTGCGTCTTCTTCGATGAGGCCAACAAGCAGGTGCGGGCAGGCCCGCGCCCTACTCCCCCGCGCGGCCCGGCGCGCCCTGCCCGCCGCCCCCGGTGCCCCCAGGTGTCCCGTGCGCTAGGGCCGGGAGACCGGCGACCAGGCCTGGGGCCTCTCCTGCCGTGCGGGCGCGGGATCCGCGCCAGTCCCTTCCTGTGGGACCAGGCTCCGCCGCGGCCGGGGCTTCCCCCCCCCCCGAAGTGACAGCGGGGCGGACCCCAGCCCCCGCGCCGACCCTTCGCCCCTCGGCCGGTGTGGTCAGCTGGTAGCACTCCGGTGTGTCCTCGGCGCCTTTTGTTGTCTGTATTTGTCATTAGTTTCCCTTGCATTCAAAGATTTAGACGTTGAGATTTTCATTATTCTCGGAATTTTGTAAAGGGGCGGGGTGCGGGGGGCAGCGGGGAGGAGGAGCAGGGTGTGCGCAAGTGCCGCGGCGTCGCCTTTGCCGAAACGAATTAAAACTTGGAGCCTCGCTCGGCGGGCTGCTCTCGGAATGGGAGACTTTTTTCGTCTCTACTCTCTTGTTTCTGAAGATTCGTGTGGACACCAAGCCTCTGCAGTTTGCTATGCGTCACGTTAGTTTAGTTGAACCAGGGGTAGGGTGTAGCAGAAATCATCCTTGCAGGTTGGTATATGTGTCTAAAGCCTTTAAAAGTTCAGGCCGTTAAAACGTTGCTGCTTTTCCCTCTCAGGTTTTTGCTGTTCGATCCGGTGGAGCTACTGGAGTGGTAGTTAAAGGCCCAGATGACAGGAATCCCATCTCATTTAGGTAATGATTGTATTGACGTTTTCAGAATATTTTAGCATGTAAACAAAATGGTGTTTTTCTGTTGTTCAGAAGATTGTTCTAAATTTTGTCCTTGTCTCCCCTAAGAGGGCTGAAGTGGGGGGCATATCCCAGTCTGTAGGAAAAGGGAGCTGTGCAGTTTTGGTGGCACATCTCAGTACCTCCTGCAGAGTGAATGTGTGGAGGCCTTCCCTGTTGTTTTGGGATCCAGATACTCAGCGCAGGGCACCTACTTCCTGACACTTGAAATTAGCCTGTCGGGTGCGTTGATGTGCCTATTTCCGGTTTCTTGAGGGGAGGGCCTTCGTTTCCTTTTTGGGCCCAGGATCTTTGCAGAGCATTTGGGAGGTGGAGAAGATTCCTAGGTCAGTGTTTCCCATCTAATAAAGTGCATTAAAATCTCAGCTTCCACTATACTTCAGGGGAATGAATAGCAGCCTCTTACTTTCAGAGATATCTCAGTTTGGATGATAAACTATCTGGTCACCTTAACTCTCCTGATTACAGAAGGGGAAAGTACAGTGTAGGCCCCCCATTTTACATTTTACACTTGGCTTGTGTAAATAGGAAACAGTTTTTGAAGCAGAAAATGAATCAGCCGCTTTTTCTTTGATCATCATTTGTTTGGAAAACACTGATTGCAGCCCCTGTGCTGGGCATCAGGCGTGGGAAGGCTTTGAGTTAGCTTGGCTCCCTTCTGGAAAAGTCATACATTTTCGAGTGGGAGGCAGGTGAGTGGACTCATACAGTTTACTGTGGTAGGTGCTGTAGTAGTGCTCTGTTCAGAATGTGGCCACAGAGAAGAGATGGACATTTGTCTTGGGGTGGGCTGGGGAAGACCACTGCCCAGGCGGGGGCAGGCCTCAGAGTGGAGCGAGGCTTGGAAGAGAAGATTCTAGGTAGAGAAGAGAAGAGGCTTCCGGACAGAGAGGAGGAGGCATGCAGGCACCGTGCTGGGGGGACTCCGAGTCTGTGTGACTGAAAATGAGGTTTCATGCAGGGAAGGGGTGGGTGGTGGTGTGACCTCTGGCAGCAGTCGGCTATATTCCGCTGTGGATCTCGGGCTTTGTCTCATGCCTGAAGGTAAAGGTGAGGCGTGGCATGATGAGATCAATGTTTGGAAAGGGCGCACTGTTGCAGCATTGAAGCTTGATTATTGGGAGCCTGTCAGTCAGGGATCCCATTAAGAGACAATTGCTATAATCTGAGCAGGCAGGGAAGACCGGCCTGGGGGCACTGTAGACCAGCAAACAATAGGCACTGGAGGGTTGCTTAAGAAGGTCTGGGGTAAGACTTGGTGGTCTCTTGGGTGTGGAAAGTGAGGGTGAGGCCATGATGATCCAGATTAAGGGGCTCAGGAAGGCTTGGGGGAGGGAGATACTGAACTTAACCCTTTTTTTAAAAAAGTCTTATTTACTTTTAATAGCTTTATTGTGGTCTAATTATCATTAATTGCATATATTTGACATATGCAATTGATGAGTTTCGACACGTGTATCCATGAAACCATCACCAGTCAGGATAGTGAACATCCCCTTTCCTCTGAGAGTTTCCTCTGTGGTCCATCTCTTGACTTCCCATGTAACGTCCGATTGAGGCAGTTGTGAGACCCGAGGTGGAGCCCACCTGGCGGTGCAGCCCATTGGGTACTGGGTGGCAAAGAGTAGACTCCTTTCGAAAGCACTGCTGTACGTCAATCAAAAATAAGTAAGTAGGGCTTCCCTGGTGGCGCAGTGGTTGAGAGTCCGCCTGCCGATGCAGGGGACACGGGTTCGTGCCCCGTTCCGGGAAGATCCCACGTGCCGCGGAGCGGCTGGGCCTGTGAGCCATGGCTGCTGAGCCTGCGCGTCTGGAGCCTGTGCTCCACAACCGGAGAGGCCACAACAGTGAGAGGCCCGCGTACCGCAAATAAATAAATAAATAAAATAAGTAAGTAAATAAATATTTCACAGCTGCCAGCATCTCAAAGAAAAGAGAAAGTGCTGCTGTGAGGGCGATGGAGAGGGAAGGCAGCAGTGTGTGGAGAAGGTTACTGCATGGGTCTAAGTTACACCTAAAGAGAGGTTCAGGTGAAAGTGCAGTGTTCTCAACACCGCAGTTGCTGTTACCTGCAATTCTGTCGATTTCTCCCGCCACCCGTTGCCAGTTGGACTTTGTTCTTTGAAAAGCGGTCCTACTGATAGCTTCAGAAACATAGTTTTAATTTTAAACTAAGATTTGCTGCTTCCTGAATTTTGGTTTTTTTTTGTGGCTGCGTTGCGTCTTCCTTACTGCATGTGGGCTTTCTCTATTTGCAGCGAGCAGGGGCTACTCTTCGTTGTGGTGCGTGAGCTTCTCATTGCGGTGGCTTCTCTTGTTGTGGAGCACGGGCTCTAGGTGCATGGGCTTCAGTAGTTGTGGCTCGTGGACTCTAGAGCATGGGCTCGGTAGCTGTGGCACATGGGCTTGGTAGCTGTGGCGGCATGGGCTTGGTTGCTCCGCGGCATGTGGGTTCTTCCCGGACCGGGGCACGAACCCGTGTACCCTGCATCGGGGGACATGTTCTTCCCACAAAATGTTAGATGCTAGAATGCAGTTTTGAAGTGTAACTCATAACCTGCTCTTTCTTCTTTTGAAGAATGGAGGACAAAGGAGAAGTGAAGTGCATTAAGTTTTCCTTAGAAAATAAGATATTGGCTGTTCAGAGGACCTCAAAGACCGTGGTAAGACATATCTTTAAATACAGTATGAAGAAAAGGACATTAGAAGTACATCTGGAGGAGAATGAATTGCAAAATTCCAGTGTTAAAGGAACCATTTATTATTTTAATGTCATGGAAGCTATAGTTATGCTGCATAGTATTTGAGCCTTTGGATTCTTGAAGGTGAGAAAGACATTTAAATGGGTAAATACTTATGGCCTTAGTTTTTTTTTACTTAATTTTTACTTAATTTTTTACTTAATTTTTTTTTAAAAGTAAGTTGGAACCTCAGGTATCTTTCGTATTGATTGACATCCAGCGCCACAGGTTATGCGAAGCATATCTTTGGTGACTTTGTGAGTTAAGCTTAGCAGAGTAACTCCATTTATTCATTTCTCTCATCTTTGAATGCTCAAGCTAATAGGAGCAGATACTCAAAGCTGGAGCAGCCTGTCAGCATTTTAGTCTTCATAAATCTTCACCATCGCCATTCGTGAGGTAGAGGAAAAGCTGGCGGGAAGGAGGCAGAATCCTGTTTCCTTCTGTCAAGTATTAATCACTAAAATTTTTGGAAAGCCCCTAGTAAATTACAGCAACCCATTTCTCTGGAATCAACCATTTGAGGAATGAATTCTCAAAATCACTTTCTGAACCCTACCAGTATTTGGATTAACTCGTTTAAAAAAACGGAATTGTCGACCTGCTGCTATTAAGGGGGCAGATTGTCCAAATCAGTCTTTTTATTCTTCCTGTCTTTGGGTTTTGTCAGGTTTTTTTTCTGATTACTTTTTAAATTTGTCTTTTTCTCTTGTCTCATTGTATACCAAAGTAGGTCGGCAGTATGCTGCCCAATCCACATTTCTCCTCGTGTGTTTTTGTTTTGCAGGATTTTTCTAATTTTACCCCAGATAGTCCTCAGCTGGAGTACACTCAGGAGTGCAAGGTATGGGCCTGATCCTTTCCCAGCTGGTGAGCATTAACTCCGGGGGGGTAGAGGCGCAGGGTAGCGTGGTAATTTAGAGCACGAACTTGGGAGCAGGTTGTGCTTGAATGCTGGGATCTGCCTCACGTTGGCTCTGACTTTGGACACTTCTTAAAGTTTTTAAAGCCTGTTTCTTCGTCTGTAAGATGGAGCTGGAAGAATTAAATGGATGCAGGGTGCTGAACACCGAGCCACGTCAGCGCTTGGTGGCTGTTATCTTCCTGTTGCCCCTGCCCTTCTCTGCTGGGCGGCGATAGCAGCCTCTTTGGAGGTTTTTGGAAAAGGAGTTCTTTTTCCCTTTTTCCTGACGATGTTTTCTTTTCTCGACTTGTGCTCTTCGTGTCCTTCCCCTTCCCTCCTCCCTCCCTTCCTTCCCTCGGTGGAGATTCTAATCCATTTTAATTAGATTTGCCGGCTATGATGAACTAGGCTAGTGGGGGCTCAGCTCAGCGGGCATCGTGGCACCCGGGAAACCCGCAGAAGCTGCAGGTGGATAGGGTATAGCTTTTTCATTTTTGTGACGGTTTTGCTGATTGGGGATCCAGGTGGGTCCCTCAGCAAAGAGGGGCCCATCTGCAAATGCCTGCGCCCCTGGCAGAGCTCCGGGTGCTCTGTGTGCAGCAGGGCCCTGGCCCTGGCCCATCTGCCCTTCGGCTCCCACTGCTGCTCTTCACCACGTGACTTGGGACGGGGCTCAAGGCCTCCAACCCCATTTGGGGCAAGAGCCACAGAGAATCTTTAGGCCTATATACTTTTATAACGCCAGCTTTTATGATGTGTTTGACTCAGCGTGTCAGCTGTCCTTTGATTCCTAAAGTAGAGGTTGGTATCGGTGAGTGCTGGGCAGTTGCCTTTCCCTCTGTCCTGTTGACGAGAAGGACTTCAGACTCAAGTGCTTCAGTGAGGCGTTACAGGTGAAAATCTGGGAGCGGTGTATTTAAAAGAAAGTTTGATTTGTTCATAAGTAATCAAATCTCGGTAACTTTTATTAAAGAGCAATACAAATAACAAGGTATTTTAAGCTTTTGAAGAGCATTATACATACATTTTTTTTTCTTTTAATTAAAAAGAATCTTTTACAATTCTTTTCAGACCAAGAATGCCAACATACTAGGATTCTGCTGGACCAGTTCTACTGAAATTGCCTTCATCACAGATCAAGGAATCGAATTTTACCAGGTACTGTATTATGTACTGTATGTGCTAGAGAAAGGTCTGTGATCATGTTTTGGCCGTCTTTTGAATTCAGCACGAGATAGATATTTTGAGATTCCAGAGCTTTAGTCTTTTCGTTTGGGTTTTTATTCTTTTTTTCTAATTACAAGTAATACATGTTTTTTGTAAAACATTCAAACGTTACCAAGATATATGGAAGGTAAAAGTCCCCCATAGTCCCTAGAAGTAACCATTATGAACCATTTGATGCATGTTCCTCCATTTCATTCCTACACAGGTAGCAACATTTGTTTATTTTACAGAAATGGTTATGTTGTATATAAACTTGTGGCTTTATTTATTTATTTTGCGGTACGCGGGCCTGTCACTGTTGTGGCCCCTCCCGTTGCAGAGCACAAGCTCCAGATGCGCAGGCTCAGCAGCCATGGCTCACGGGCCCAGCCGCTCCCCGGCATGTGGGATCATCCCGGACCGGGGCACGAACCCATGTCCCCTGCATTGGCAGGCGGACTCTCAACCACTGCGCCACCAGGGAAGCCTTGTGGCTTTATTTATTTATTTTTGGTATAGCTGTCGTTAGACGTCTTTCCATATTTGTTCTGTTGTGTGGACCTCCTACAGTTTAACCAGTTCCTGTTGAACTTCATGCTTGTTTTCACTTTTTAGTGATTACAAACAATTCTACAGTGATTTCAAGCAGTGAACGGGTTTGTAACCATTGTTTTATATTCTTAGATGAGGCAATTGTTGGAAGGGAAATTATAGCCTACGTACGAACATCTAGAAAGCTTAAAAGATCTCACTAAATTTCTTCTAAAAGTTGCATTCTCACTAGCAATGTAGGAATCTCCATTTTCCAAACCTTTAGCAGAATTGGATGTTATAAGTCTGTAGACATTTGCCAGTCTAAGAGGTGGAAAGCCATTTTAATTTGTATGTTTCATTACGAGGGAGGTAAGCATCTTTTGTGTATTGTACATTCCTCTTGAACTGCCTCTTCCTCTTAAAAAGAATTTTTTTTAATTGTGTTAAGAAGCACATAAAGTGAAATTTACCATCATAACCATTTTTTGTGTACAATTCATTAGCGTTAAATATATTCACATTGTAGTGAAACAGATCTCTAGAACTTTTACCTTGTAAAACTGAAACTCTGTACCTATTAAACAACAACTCCCCCATTTCCCCTTTCCCAACCCGTGGTAACCACTGTTTTTCCCGTTTCTATGAATTTGTCTGCTTTAAGGACCTCTACCTCATATAAGTGGAATCATACAATATTTGTTTTTTTCTGGCTGTCTTATCTCACTTCGCATAATGCCCTCAAGGTTTGTCCATGTTATAGCATGTGTCAGAATTTTCTTCCTTTTTAAGGCTGAATAATATTCCATTGTTATACATACACCACATTTTGTTTATCCATTCTTCCACTGATGGACACTTGGATTGCTTCCATTTTTTTGGCTATTGTGAATAACGCTGCTATAAACACGAGTGTGTAAGTATCTCTTTGAGACCCTGCTTTCAATTCTTTTGAGTATATACCCCTAAAATGGGATTGTTGGATCACATGGTAATTTTGTTTTTAATTTTTGAGGGGTTACCATACTGTTTCCATACTGTTTCCAATGGCAGTTATGCCATTTTACATCCCCACCAACAGAGCACAGGGTTCCAGTTTCTACACATCACCACCAACACTAGTTGCTTTCTGTTTTATTGATAGCAGTCATCCTGCTGGTTGTGAGACGGTATCTCATTGTGCTTTTGGTTTGCATTTCTCTGATTAGTGATGTTGAACAACTTTGCATGACTTGTTGGCCATTTGCATGTGCTCTGGACAATGTCTGTTCAAGTGCTTTGTTATTTGGGTTATTTTTGTTGTTGAGTTGTAGGAGTTCTTCATACATTCTGGATATTAACCCTTTATCAGATAGATGATTTGCAAATGTTTTCTCCCGTCGTAGGTTGCCTTTTCACTCTACTGATTGTTTACTTTGCACCTTCCTCTTTATCTTCTAATATGTTCTAGCTGCCTGACCTATTGGGAAAGCTTCTGAGATCTTGCTAAGTGGAGCCAATGTGGAGAGTGTTAGTATTCTTTCAGGTGTTAACTTTGTTGCCCTAATGAAAGCAGTGTAATTTAGAATGTACTAATGGAGGAGATATACCTGTGTAACAGTGTGCAAAGTGAATGTTGTGGTGCTTTGCTGTAGGGCTGTAATCAGAACCTTAGCTGACCAGCAGAAAGAAAGAAAAACTACACGAATCCCATACGTACAGAAATAGAATTTTGTATCTATGATAGCAAGGAAATGACGGCTTGCTTTACAGAAGGGTTCCCTCGGGCAGTCATTTAAAAGTATAGCTTTCTGTTCTCAGTAGTAGAAAAGTGTATATTCAGGTCATCTAGATGGTTTTCAGATCTTCAAGAAATGTTAGAAAGAAAGAGGACTCTAGTACATCTTTATTTTATTGTACTTGGATTATTGAGAAACCCACGCCCCCAACCCTGACCTCCAGGTCTGTTCTGCAGGGCAGTGTTCTGGGAGCATTAACATCTTGGGGCTGTATTCAGCATTCCTTAATGTATCAGAAGATTGAGCGTATATTTGAAATGTGCCTTGATTATAAAATACAAGGTTTGCATGCGGAGTCTCATGAACACATCTGTTAGAAGAAGGGAGCCCCTCCCAGCCTCAAATTGAGATTGCAGGCTCGGTGCACGTGGCTCCAGGGGCGTGGGTTTGTTTTGACTGTTTCCATGACAGTGAGGATGCTGCTCCTCCCTGCCCTTCGGTGGACGGTGCCTGGGAGTGAGGAGGCTCAGCCCTGCCCTGCAGTGAAGTGGGCTGCCTAGGCCGTCACTGGGGAGGCAGGTCCCCTCGCCTCTCCAAGCCTTATTTTCTCCCCTCAAATTGGCTTAATGATGCCCAGCTCTCAGCGTTGTGGAGAGAGTAAATGGGCTAAGATTTGGAAGCGCTAAGCACAGGGCTGGATAAATGGTAGCTGTGGTAAATAAAAATGATTATTTTTTTCTGTTTAACCTACTGGGTTTTTTCTTCTGCTTTTTATTATTTTCTTCATTTACTGTGTCAGTCTTCAGACGTTTTTTTTAAATTTATGGCTGCGTTGGGTATTCGTTGTTGCGCGTGGGCTTTCTCTATTTGCGGCGAGCGGGGGCCACTCTTCATTACTGTGTGCTGGTTTCTCATTGCAGTGGCCTCTCCTGCTGCAGAGCACCGGCTCTAGGTGCGCGAGCTTCAGTAGTTATGGTGTGCGGGCTCAGTAGTTGTGGCTCATGGGCTGTAGAGCGCAGGCTCAGTAGTTGTAGCACATGGGCTTAGCTGCTCTGTGGCATGTGGGATCTTCCCAGACCAGGGCTTGAACCCGTGTCCCCTGCATTGGCAGGCAGACTCCCAACCACTGTGCCACCAGGGAAGTCCCAGTCTTCAGACACTTTGCTGTTGTATTTGTTTGCTTTTGGCCAAGCCATGTGGCATGCAGGATCTTAGTTCCCCAACCAGGGATTGAACCCATGTCCCCTGTAGTGGAGGCGTGGAATCCTAACCTCTGAACAACCAGGGAATTCCCCATTTACTGTTTTTATTTATTTATTTTTTTTGCGGTACGCAGGCTCTCACTGTTGTGGCCTCTCCCGTTGCGGAGCACAGGCTCTGGATGTGCAGGCTCAGCGGCCATGACTTATGGGCCCAGCCGCTCCACGGCATGTGGGATCTTCCCAGACCAGGGCACAAACCCGTGTCCCCTGCATCGGCAGGCGGACTCTCAACCACTGCGCCACCAGGGAAGCCCCATTTGCTGTTTTTAAATGAAAGCTCTGTTTCTTGAACTTTGCATCAGGTATTACCAGAGAAACGGAATCTGAAACTCCTGAAGAGCCAGAACATCAACGTGAACTGGTACATGTACTGTCCTGAGAGTGCTGTGATTCTGCTGTCCACCACGGTGCTTGGAAATGTGCTGCAGCCCTTCTATTTCCGGGTAAGAGTCAGCTTCCCTTTAGAATAATTTCCCCTCCTACCTTGTTCCTCTAACATCCTAACTGATCCAGTAACTTCAAAGGGGCACATTCCTCCAACAAGAGCCTTGCCACTTCCGACCACTAGAGGGCACCCCGTACCATCCCATCACCGCCAAGAATGAGTCCTTCTGGGGACAGGCCCCTGGGACCCTGGAAAGGATGGAAAGACATAGTGCGTGTATATCCTCAATGATTTGATGTGGGGAGTGCTAAAACATCAGAGGGGGTTTAATAAGCTTTTCTTAAAACTTTTTTCTTCCCCAAACAGGCTGGCACTATGTCAAAGCTGCCCAAGTTTGAGATCGAATTACCAGCTGCACCTAAGTCAACTAAACTGAGCCTCTCAGAGAGAGACATTGCCATGGCAACGATGTATGTCTGTTCTTTGAGAGAATTCCTTCTCGTAATTGCTTTCAGGGATATCATGATAGAAGAAGCATGTTGTAAGAACTCCAGGGCTGCTCGTGCTCCATTAGCCTTGGAACACACGATAAGGACTCCGCCTTCCCTGCTTTGTACCCAGATCTTAGGAATGTAGAAAGCCTGTCATCTTCTTGACATTCTTTTTTGATTTTATTAACTTTGTGATCTTAGGGAATTTTTCACCATTCTAGTCTGATAAAATGAGAACACTGAACTGATTTATTTCTTAGGTTTCTTAGTTTTAGAAATTTCTTTTCAGTCGGTGAGTCAAAACTTATCACACATTATTTTTTAGCTAAAATATATCATACTTGTTCTAAAGAAAAACATAGTTTACATTTTTATCTAACAAATGTAGACCTGAATTACTTATGTAGGAAGGTATATTTTCATTTGGAAATGCAGATATCTCAAATTTTAAAACTTTATTGTGAAAGTATCAAACACAAAAAAATAGAAACTGATACAAAGAATCTTCTGTATACCCATATTCAACAAATATAAACAGTTTGCTCCTAAATTACTTCTGATTCTTCTATGGTCTAAAACAGTGGTTTCCAAACAGTAAAATTTTTTAGCATTTAGAATGCTTTTTTTTTTTTTTAAGAAATCTGCAGCATCCTGGTTTAGAAAAAGATAAAATGAGAACAGTCCTTGCAAAGGGGGAGACCCTTCCCCCAGTCTCCTCCTTGTCCCTGAGGCAGCCCCAGCAAAGTGTGAACTCCTGGAATAAAAATGTACATGCAGGAACTGGTCACGGCGACATTTATCAGATGAGGCTTAAAAATCAAGAGTGATATCTTCCTGTGATTAAGGATTGTACTCATTATATAAAACTGGGAAATTAGAGAAAGTTAAGAAGAAAATGGACTTAGCATATTACTCAAGGGCAGCTATTGACAACATGTATTTCGTTCCAGTTTTGGACATTCTGCATAAGTCATTCTGCAGAAGTTTGTGTTTTTCTTTTGAAATATTGTGATCAAACTATATTTAGTTTAGTTTGTTTTGTTTTGTTTTGTTTTAATTTTATTTTTGGCTGCGTTGGGTCTTCGTTGCTGCGCGTGGGCTTTCTCTAGTTGCGGTGCGCAGGCTTCTCACTGCGGTGGCTTCTCTTGTTGCAGAGCACAGGCTCTAGGTACACAGGCTTCAGTAGTTGTGGCTCTTGGGCTGTAGAGCACAGGCTCAGTAGTTGTGGCACACAGGCTTAGTTGCTCCACAGTATGTGGGATCTTCCTGGACCAGGGCTCAAACCCATGTCCCCTGAACTGGCAGGCAGATTCTTAACCACTGCACCACCAGGGAAGCCCAAGCTATATTTAGTTTTGCATCCCCCCTTTTCACTGAACTTTATAATAGGCTTTTTTTTTTTTAAGCTAACTGCACTGTCTTTGTAAATATTTCTGTTGGCTGCGAAATACCCCATTAAGTGAATATCTCTGAATTAACTATGGCCTTATAACTCTGCAGTTAGAATGGAGGGACGTCAAACAGCCAGCATGACTTACGTCTCTTTGTTCTGTGATTAGATACGGACAGCTATATGTTCTCTTCCTGAGGCATCATTCTCGGACCTCCAATAGTACTGGAGCGGAGGTAGTCCTATATCACCTACCACGGTATATTTAATGCTTTCTTCCCTCTTCTCTGATTGTAAAATATGAACTAAAGCTTGTCGATCTATTTTTTGACCTTTCTGTTGTCCTACAGAGAAGGCGCCTGTAAAAAGATGCACATACTGAAGTTAAACCGGACAGGGAAGTTCGCCCTGAACGTGGTGGACAACCTGGTGGTCGTTCATCATCAGGACACGGAGGTACAAGTGTTGGGGGGTGTCCTGCTTGAAAGAGCTGTGAAAATGGACAAAATATTCTGAAGGAGACTGGAAAGTGCTTTTTATGCTCAAAGTTTTGATCTTCCAGGTGGAAATGGGTTTGGATTTCTAGATGGTTTAGGAAAACCCTACCAGTTAATTAGCATAATTAAAAACTGTTTCACAAAGTAACATGTGAGGAGATTGGACTTTGGAACAATTATTTGGTCGAATCATCTAAGCTGGGGATTCCCTGCCGAGCCAGTGTGTTGTGTGAGCACATGAGCCCTGTACTTCCTCTGTGAGTGTAGATGATGATGGTTTTGAGGCTCTGTGGCCAGAGAAAGAACCAGAATGATCCTGCTGCTTCTGCCCCATCAGCTGGGTGTCTGGTGGGAGACAAGCCACTTCCCTCCTTGCCTCCTGGAGGCTGGTGACACCCATGTTGATAACTAATAAAGATGGAGCTCTTCAGAGGCAGCATGTCATAGATGCCAGGAATACTTCTGAGAGCTGATAGACATGTACAAGAGAGCTGGGATGTTCCAGCAGGTTCCTCCTCAAATGAGAACCAGCATGCAGGGGTGGAACGCAGACACGGGGCTCCTTCAGCTGATCCCAAAGAGCAGCTGTGAGGTCATGAGAGGGACGGGTGGAACCGTGGTTTGTCGGGGCTGATATCACAGTCTTGTCTTTTTCCCCCTCAGACATCAGTGATATTTGATATCAAGCTGAGGGGGGAGTTCGATGGCACCGTTACCCTCCATCACCCGGTGCTTCCAGCTCGATCCATTCAGCCCTATCAGATCCCGGTGGCAGGTAAAAGGGAATCTCCGTGTGTGCATGGATGGGCGGATAAAGGGCTTCCCAGATCTGTTTGCTTTTGCAAGGGGTGATTCTGTTTTTTGTTCTGTTTTGTTTTTTAAATGATACGTCTGCTGATTCTTTAAGCTAAAATTGTGTTCTTGTGAAAGTGTTTTTTAATTTTTTGGTCCTGTGGGATCTTAGTTCCCTGACCATGGATCAGACCTGCGCCCCCTGCAGTGGAGGTGCAGAGTCTTAACCGCTGGACCGCCAGGGAAGTCCCGTGAAAAGTGTTTTATAAGAGAGAAGAATCTTCCTCTGAAGAAAATAGAATGATTCTCTTCTCTGAGCTTTAAAATGGAGAGTTGTGATTACCCATTGAAGCCCAAAGATTTTTTTAATGTTGAATAAGACCTTGACGTTTCTGTGGGTCTGTGCTCTGTAGCCCTGAGGTTAAATTTGGCTGCTTATGGCTGTTATTTTAACCTGGGATGACTTTTCCTTATCTTTCTCACATTCTGCGTCATAATTATAATAAATACTGTGTTTTCCCTTGACTGATGGTCACAGTAAGTACTTAGGCTGTGGTTCTGAGGTTATTCTGAACCACTCCTCCAACCTGAAGAGGTGGCAGTAGGAAGTCAGAGGAGAGAGAGGGTCAGGATTTCAGAAGAAGGGAAGGAAACCATTTGGTTCCTTTTGCTTTTTCCCAATGTAATTGATTTTAAGGGAGAACTCAAATCATATTCTCTTCTTTTCAAGGAGATTGAAGTCTAGAGTAAGCTAGTTGAAGTTTCAGTGTGTAAACCATAGTCAGATGGTACACATTTGGAACTCTGGGAGGAGTGTGTTCTTAAAAGGAATCCCCGTCAGATAGCTTTGGTGTGTCAGCCTCGCCTGCTGGCAGGATATCCCGGTACCTGTCACAGGGAAGAATCAGATCAGCCTCTGGCTGATAGCTTAGCAAGAGCACTGCCTCCTGCCTGCCTGCCCAGTCTTGCCAGGTCAGCCAGAAGCTGAGCAGAGTTTGAGAATAAGCTACAGTGGAACCTTGAACAGTGGGGTTAATCCACATGTAATTTATGGTCAGCCCTCCATAGCTGAGGTTCTGCATACAAGGATTCAACCAACCACAGTGGTTTTTACTGTTGAAAAATATTCCTGGGCTTCCCAGGTGGCGCAGTGGTTGAGAATCCGCCTACCAATGCAGGGAACACAGGTTCAAGCCCTGGTCCGGGAAGATCCCACATGCCACGGAGCAACTAAGCCCGTGCACCACAACTACTGAACCTGTGCTCTAGAGCCAGCAAGCCACAACTACTGGAGCCCACGTGCCATAACTGCTGAAGCCCGTGAGCCTAGAGCCCGTGCTCCAAAACAAGAGAAGCTACTGCAATGAGAAGCCTGCGCACTGCAACAACAGACCCAAGACAGCCAAAAATAAATAAATTTTTAAAAAAAGAAAAAAAATATCCCTGTATAAGTGGATACATGCAGTTCTAACCTGCCTTGTTCAAGGGTCAGCTGTAGTTCGCACATTTGATTTAGGTCTCTTGGCCCTCTCTGTTCTTTGCAGCTTCTTCCTTTTCCCAAGGTAGTGATGTTTAAAAGAGTAGATTGTGTCAAATGATTGGCTTGTACCTGCTCCTCACTCAGCATGAAGGTAACTGCTGGTGAATTGGGGCAGAAACAACTATAAACGTTTCAGCCCTTCAGCTCTGTTCCAGTTGTTTAGGACCAGTAAGAAGGTAGTCAGGTTCTGACTGGCTGTTTATATAAAGCAAAGGCTAGGTGTGGCTAAAACAAGAGCCCAGAGATTAATAAGAATTCAAGAGTCCGTGAATCTCTGGGCTTCCAGAGTGGGTTGGCAAAGCGTTTTTTGTGGTTAATGACTTTTTGTTTTTCCTGCTAGACTCCAAGCCCCTCGCAGGTTTGTAGCATCTTTGTATCTTGCCCATCTGAGCTGTCGCAGGTGTGCTGTCACAGGTGCGCTGTCGCAGGTCAGGAAGAGCTTGTTGGACTATTTTGAAAGACGAGACCGGCAACTTGGGGAAGAGCCAGCCTCCCTCGTTTCCCCTTCTGGTTTTGGTCTGTTCGACCAGTGGCTCTCGAGTAGGCTACACGTTAGGATCACCTGGGGGGCTTTCAAAACCAAAGCCACCTGGCTGTCACCTGAGTGCATTAAGTCAGCGTGATGGGTAGCCAATCAAGGCCCACGTGTAGGACCCTCACTCGTAGGTTCCAAGTGCAAGTGTTCTTTGCCTCAGCTTGTCTGGTCTGGCCCTGTCCTCTACCGGGGGCTCTGTGCAAAATTACCTTCTCCAACCTGCCAACTGAAACCTATTTTCCGATTGTACCTGGGTAATTGGAACAGAACTAGGAATAGTCATGTTCAGTTTGCAGGCCGCATTTTTCAAGGTCACTGCAGGCTTCCCCACCAGACATACACACTCGAGCAATGTCACTGGTAGTTGTGAGTCCCTATCACGAGAGGGTTTTATTGGGGTGAGGGGGTCTGCTTCCCACGTGACATCTCTGCCTGGACCTACACTGTGCATTGGAGAATTGAGCTCGTTATTTAGATAATTAAGCCACAAAACACTTTGAAATAGTCTCAGTGAATATCTGAGTATTTGATTCTGAATCACTCAGGTGAATTGCTCAGTTCTTTAACGTGCATGTGGGTAAAAAAGAAAGCGCTGTGAATTGAACCTTGACCTGCTTTCTCCTTGGCGAGACATCTTCATGGATGGTTCTCGACTTCCCCCTTCCTCCTTATAGGTGTTATCAGTGGGACACGACAGTTCACTTCTTCGTTATTTAACGACAGTCGAATGAACATTTACTGAAGGAAGTATTGTTACCTTTACGTCCCAGTATTGGCAGCACTTTCTGGCCGCGTCACCAGCCCTCACACACAGGCGTCTTCTCTCTTTGTAGGTCCTGCTCCCGTGACCAGCCAGTCCCCCATCCAGTGTAAACTCTGTATCCTTTCCGAAGGCCTTGGCCGGGCACAGCAGGGGAGCTGTCACCTCTCCTTACGCTGGGGTCTGAGGGTGGTCCGAGCCCCCGGTCAGGCATGAATAATGTCGTGGGAAGCGCCTGTGGGGTTTCCTTCCCATCGAGGGCCGGGCACCTAGGGCGGCCTCAGCCAACAGGGTGGGAGGATGCTAATGGGAGCTGGGTTTGCCTTTTGTCTTCATCTCTTCCTGGTTTAGAATTTCCTATAACATGTAGATTCTTCATCCTGGATTGTCTTTCAACCCGACATCATCATCAGTGCGAGCCAAGGTGGGTCGGGGTGGGGGTCACGCTGTTAGAAAGCTGTGCTTGCTGACGGTCTCCCGTCCATCTTGAGGGGTGCCAGCCCTGGGAGGGTTGATACAGGGGTGACTCAGATCATTTCCAGTGAAGCCTTTGGTTCTGCTCTCCTGGAGCCCCAGTTGAGAAGGGCTCTGCCCGTCTGCCTGGCAGTGTGGGTGTCAGGAGGTTCAGGGCTGGTGGATGGCTGAGTTACGGAGCTCCTTTGGGAGCCTCAGGAATTGCCTTTTGACCAATGAGCCAGAGCAGGAGAAACTGGAGCCCAGGACCGAAGTTCGTGCCCTGCAAACACCCGTTCTCCCTTCAAGGTCAAAGGGGTTGGTCAGGTGCAGGGAGGGGTCGCCTGTCTGTATGCAGTAGACACTCCACTCCACGGGTGCACGTGGAGGGTCACTCTGTGAGGAGTCAGCCGACACGCAGAGGTGCTTTGGCTGCCAGTCCCACTGTTGTCAGACGTGTCCTGAACATCGCAGCCTGTGCTTTGGCGTGAGAAGCAGCCACTGGCTGTGCTTTGCAGCACTTCCCCCCATGAATGTTGAGGGGAACCAGCTTTGGGGCTTTCGTTTTGGTTTGCGTCCCACTATTAAATTTGCTGCCTCTCAATCCAGGTTACCTCTGGAACCTCCAAGTGAAACTTCAGCCCATAGTAAACCTCTTGCCAGATAAAGGAAGGCTCATGGACTTCCTCCTCCAGAGAAGGGAATGCAAGACCGTCGTCCTGTCGGTGTGCTCGCAGAGTAAGTGGGGTCCTCACCCTGCGGTCTGATTCCTGACATTGCCTGCGCCGCCCACTGGGAGACGGGCCACATTTTTATTTTGTCTGCAGCCGGTAGGCTCAGTGACAAGTGGATTATTTAACCCCCTGGAAAGGCTGCTCAGTATAAAAATGACTTGTCTCTACAAGACATTTCCTGGGCAAAGACTAAATAAAGGAGACCTAAACATGGGCACACGTGAGGGTAGGGGCTGACCCCGACCCCAGCTTGAAAACAAACCTGTTTCAGAATCCAAGTCACTCACGACATTTATACCTGCTTTGAGAATCTTCTGACGCCCTCCGTAGCTACGTTAGTAACCGGCAAGGGCTGGTGAGTGCCCTTGTGCCCCGGTCTCTACACCGTTTCTCCGAATGCCCTGGTGGCCCCCGGAAATGAGTCATTTCTCTCACAGTGTGTTTAAGTTCTAAAGTTCACACAAGGTTGGCCGACCTGTGTGAACCCTGACTCCTTCCAGTGTTGACAGAGTCAGACAGAGCAACACTGCCTGTGATAGCCACTGTTTTTGACAAACTCAACCAGGAGTATAAGAAGTACCTGGACGCCGAGCAGAGTTACACGCTGGTAAGTTGTATGTAAGTGACAAGGACCTCCTCCCTGCCCCACCCCGGGTATACTGTCTGTGTAATTATGACACAAGATTCTGACAGAATGACACCACTGGGGTTTGCTGTGTGCCAGAGGGCAATGTGGCCGGCCGTAGGGGGAACGTAACTCCAGAGTCCCTGTGCCCCATGAGCTAGAGGCTGAACACCACTTAATGTCTTCACCTTCTTTTGTTGTTTTTTAAAAATTATTTTCTTTTGGCTGTGTTGGGTCTTTGTCGCTGTGTGCGGGCTTTCTCTAGTTGCAGCAAGCAGGGGCTACTCTTCACTGCGGTGCGCAGGCTCCTCGTTGCGGTGGCTTCTCATTGCGGAGCACGGGCTCTAGAGCGCAGGCTCAGTAGCTGCGGCCCAGAGCATGGGCTTAGCTGCTCCGCGGCATGTGGGATCTTCCCGGGCCAGGGATCGAACCTGTGTCCCCTTCTTTGGCAGGCAGATTCTTAACCATGCGCCACCAGGGAAGCCCTCTTTTGTTGTTTTTAATCTATGTTTGATCTTACACGTAGATAGCTCCTTGGTCTGCCTTTATTTTATGGATAAAAAAAGCAGTCTCAGTTTGGTTATTTTATATGTCTTTCTGCCAATCCAGAGCCTAGACTCAGTAAATCAGAAATACAATCATTTTGCCGCTTGTTCTTCCTTTCCTCTGAGGATGTAATAGCTATAAAAATTAAGACGTGTCCTGGCACTCAGTCAGGATCCCCTTAGGACTGTGATGACTCAGCATTAGCCCTGTGCTTTTCCTATAGTGGGCTCAAGTGTTTGTTGTGAAGGGCTGGAAAAAATTAACGTGGCTTATCAGGGTCTGCTGTACTCCTCCTTATTGTACCTTCTGAAGCTAGAAAGAAGTTCAGGACAAGTGGAATGAATGATTCCACTTCAAGAATCTGATTAGTCCAAAGGCTAAAAATGGAAGTGGTTTTAAACAATAACAAAAACCCCAGAACGGCCGTCCCCTTCAGCTACTCAGGGCTAACCCAAATGCTAGGTGGTCTGTGATTAATAAAATTAGGGAGTTATTTTAAGAGGTTAAAAAAAAAAAAGTCTCCCTGGCAGTCCAGTGGTTAAGACTCTGTGCTTCCACTGCAGGGGGCGCAGGTTCGATCCCTGGTCGGGGAACTAGGATCCCTGCATGTGGAGCGGTGCAGCCAAAAATAAATTTTAAAAAGTCTCGATAAAACTATGACTTAGGCTTTTTAGTTCCATCCGTGAACACTGGTGTATTTCCTGACCTCCTAAACTCCTCCCCGGCCAGCACAGGAAAGAGTTTGTCCAAGAAATGAAGTAAGTGTCATCCTCTGCTCACGTCTTAGGCTCCCAGCATCTAGGGGTTCAGTCTTTTTGGATTAGCTGCGAACACGCCATGTCCCAGAAGACGACTGAGGTCCCGTCTGTGATGTATTGTGCAGGCACTAGAAGCGGGGCAAAGCCGGAGCGGCCCGTTCCTCAGGAGGCCGGCGCGCACCCAGGCCGTGGTCGACCAGTCTGACATGTACACCCACGTGCTGTCGGCGTTTGCGGAGAAGAAGGTAGGGGAGGCTCGCCGCCCCTTCTGGACTGAAGGTTCCCAAAACAAAGATCTCACTTGAAGGGGACTGAGGAAAACGAGTAGAACTCAGAATGTGATGAGAGTAACTGGGTTATCTTGGGTGAGGACTGAATGCTCGTGGTTTGGCTTCTAATACTCAGGCCTAAAGATGATCCCCGACCCAGGAGGTTCTGGAGAGGTTTGTGCAAAAGCAGCCAAGTAGAACCCTGGAAGCAAGGGGGCAGATAAACAAGGAGCTGTTACACGGAGCCTCCTCTGCCACTCTGGTTCTAAACACTTTTCCCCTCTGTAGGAGATGCCTCAGAAATTCGTGATAGCCGTGCTCATGGAATATATCCGCTCTCTGAACCAGTTTCAGATCACAGTACAGGTACCTTCAAGCCAGCATCTGTGGTCCCACGTTAGAGGGGCAGGGGATTATTAAAGTAAAAGCACTGCCAGTGCCCTAACCGAGGTGACTCTCTGTACACACAAGAGTCTGCACACCTGCCTCAGACTCAGCGACCCTCCTCACGTGACCCCACGTTCTCAGGTGGAATGATCAGTTTCAGGCTAGGTCGAGTTCTTTCACCCGTCACTTAGAGCAGCCGTGGTCCTCGGCATGCTGAGCCTCTAGTCTGTCGTAGTTGAGCGACGCGGACACCGTCTCTCCTTGTGTGTCTGTCTCAGCATTACCTGCACGAGCTTGTCATCAAGACGCTCGTCCATCACAGCCTCTTCTACACGCTGCACCAGTTCCTGCAGTACCATGTCCTCAGCGACTCGAAGCCTTTGGTAAGTACCACCCGATTTTTACTTCTTTGACTTAAAATTTGACCTTTCAACATACGGCAAATCTAATCTGAAAATGGGTCTTCCAGGCTTGTCTGCTCCTCTCCCTGGAAAGTTTTTACCCTCCTGCTCATCAGCTGTCTCTGGATATGCTGAAGGTAACTGATACAGCAGAGTTTTAAACCCCATAGAAGCGTGTTCCCATTACTTGCACTGACCCGGATTTCTTTTTCTCCCTTACTTCTAGCGCCTTTCCACAGCAAATGATGAAATAGTAGAAGTTCTCCTTTCGAAACACCAAGTGTTAGCTGCCTTAAGGTTTATCCGGGGCATTGGTGGCCACGACAACATCTCTGCACGAAAATTTTTAGATGCTGCCAAGCAGACTGAAGACCACATGCTTTTCTACACTATATTCCGGTTTTTTGAACAGCGAAACCAGCGTCTGCGAGGGAACCCTAGTTTCACACCAGGTGAGAATATAGCTTCAGGGAAAAGACCTGGGGCGACCACAGACTCGGACAGTAGCAGAAGGGCACTGGCGGCTGGGGGGGGCGAGAAGCCTTTTGGTTTGGAGAACTCTCGGGTTAGTTTTTAAAAAACAAAATTTTGTACCAGCCCATATAATCCTTAGCCTGTTGTAGTGAGAGTGGATTCAAGGTGCTGATGGAACTGGAGTTCTGCTCTGGAACTGCAGTGGGGTGTCGGGGAGGAAGGTAGGGTAGCCTGGGCCCAGCTCTGTCTGACATCTGGGCCTGGAATGGCCCTTTCTGAAGAATTAGGAACAAGACAGGAAATGGCTGCGGAGGGTTGCAAATGGCCTGGGGCTTGTTGATGTTTTAGTTTTAGGCAGAAAGCATTGGCTAATCACTCTTATCTCCAAAGTTATGAAATCTAAAGCACCCTCTTCCTTAGAATGGGGAGGAACCTGTAACTCTTTCAAGGCTCCTAGCATTCACTGATCACCCCGCTTCTCCCCCGTCTCTCAGGGCAGAGGGCAGTTTGCTGAGGGCTGTAAAGGTTCTGTAATGGCACAAGCTGGGTAAACAGAAAGGACAACTCAAGAGCTTAGGAAAACAAAGTATTTTATGAAAGAAAACTAAGTTAAAACCCAGTATCCACATCTAGGAGCTGCAAAGTTCATTCTCGTTTTCCTCCTTTCATGCCTCTAACGGATTAAATCTGTATTTTCCTTTACAGGAGAACACTGTGAAGAACACGTTGCTTTTTTCAAACAGGTTTTTGGAGACCAAGCTCTAATGAGGCCTACTACGTTCTGAGGTCACTTGCTAGTTTTTTTTTTTACATATATATAAAATGTGTACAAAGTTAATTTATTGCGTTAATAAAGCTCTTTAAACTACAAGATGTTGTAATAAAGTATATCTACGACATCCTCAAATGTTACTAAAAATATGGTATAGAACTTGTGTGATGGCTTACTCCTACAAAAGGAGAAACATTGCATTGACTGGCCTTTAGAAAGTGTCAGTGAGCAGAGAACAGCCTTCCTAGCGGTCCCTTCTGCCTGCCCGAGAACCAGGCTTCGTTCCTGGAGAACCGGAAGGCGCTCCAGCGTCTTGGGGCTACCTCCAGGCTCAGTAATACTGCTTCAAGGCAGAGTCTGCATTCCTGAGTTTAAAAGCGCTATGGCCGAAGCTGCTGCTGTTAAATAGCCTGACATCTGCTCGCACTCAGGGTTCAACCGAGCCTTGACAATGCAGCTGCTGTCCAGTGGTAAACCGACCAACTGACCTGCAGAGTCTCCGAAGCCCGTGAGAGGGCTAGAAATTGAGGAGCTTCTCTCGCTCTGTACCTCTGTATCGCTCTTGAGCGGCCAAACTTTTGGCTTTATTTATCGATGGCCCTGTGAGGGATAAAAAGAATGAACTTTTGGATCATTTCTTTAGGAGAAAAGGAGATAATTTCTACTGTAACACAACTTCCTATCCCCCAGAGATTAAGGGGGAAAAAAACCCCTCATTTTCTTAATCACAAAGCTATATATCAAGCAAATTAGTACTGTTCTTTCAGCCACAGGTCATTTACAGAAGCTGAAGTGACCACAGAGGCAAAAAGATCCTAAGGAGAACTCCAAATTAGAGATGAACAGCAGAGGCAGTGTTCTGCTAGAACAGCGAACGGAAATGAAAGCTGTTCCAGGGCACCGCTGGGCTGTGGCTGGACTCATGTCCTTCACCTCAGCAGGGAGGAGCCCCGGGCTGCTGACGCACAGACTCGCTTCCAATCTGACGACGCGAGGCCCCCAGTTTTCTAATGTAGTATGGACGAACGTGAAGCCCCAGGATTGGAGCTCTTCTCTTAGAAGGTTTTTACTCAGTGTTATTTATCAAATGACCATCAGTATAAGTACATTCAAATACTTCAAAAGAATGCTTCAAGGTATCCTTTTCCTTTAGTATCATGCTTCCTCCATCCCACTAGGTTAAAAATAAAAACTCTTACCTATGTAACTGAGCAAGACAGGGAGGAATATTAATCCATGAGTGGCTCCCAGTAAGACCATAGCTAAATACATCCTGAAGTAAAATATCTGGAAAATTTGAGATTTGGCAAAAGCCAAAACCATAATGCCTCCAAATTTTGTTAGTGTGATTCCACTGAATACCTAAGAGAAGAGAGATGGGGTTAGAAGCAACTTTTATCAACCTACCGTAATTGAACACTTCCTCATAGAGGGATTTCTTAAAAGCCAAGGTCCAAAGTAATGGGGGACTGAACCCCAGCTTTCAGATTTACTGATAAGTAGCATTAGGCTCTGCCTAAATTGTTTTATTTGCTACTTATGAATCTGAGGGGGAAAAAAAAGGGGTAATAAGGGTAAAGGCTGTGTATTCTGCACAGACCCCATGGCAGCCCTGCAAGTCTATCAGTGCGATTTTTCCAACAGCATTATTTTTCAATTAAGGTATGTACTATTTTTTTAGACAGTGCTATTCATTACACACTTTTTGTTGTTACTCTGTAACAATGTTGTCTGGTGGTAAAGTAACTGGTTCATAGTTCAGCCCTGTATCCTGGTTTAGCCTGAGAAGATTCTCCAAATGTGAACCACAAACTGCACACTGGGCTCCAAGCATGGCAGCTCCCCTGCTTTTCAACACACATGGCTGGCCTGGGTTTTAAACGGCTCTCAAATCAAACTTCTCTATCTTACTGCTTCAGCCATACTGTCATCTGCAAAGCAGTCTCCAGCAGTAACAGTTCTAAAGAATTTCAGGGTGGAGCTCTATGCAAGATACAGCTATTTCATGAATTGCCTGAAAACTTGTAATCCTTAGGAGCTGCTGCTAAGTAAAAGATACAAATTCTGCTTTCCCTA
>NW_006773947.1:2058294-2077135 GCF_000442215.2 Lipotes vexillifer | reverse complement strand
CTACTGAATCTTAAAGTTCCTTCTCCTGAGAAACACTCAGTCACCAAGCTGGGTACTTCACGGTGAGGTATCTGCCCGAGTCATCTGCTCGGGCTGTACTTACAGAGCTGCCCATGTGGGAGAGCGCCTCTTCTGCCCGTTCCATGCGGCTTCCCTTCGTGCTCACTGTGAAAGCTCTCGTGATATGGCTGCAGAACTCCACGGAGATGCCACAGCTCTGAAATAAAGTGCTTCCTTTACAACTGCCCTTCTCCAGTTAAAAACAGTAAAAGCAACCACCCCTTTCCCGGGATCTGTGGTTACCAGGGCACCTGGGAGGTAAAGGAGCCCGGAGCACCCCCTCTAACTTACAAGACAAAGCTCCCATCACACCAACTTAAACTGTCCCAGGAAGCTTGTGGAACCCTCCAGGCACAGTTTCCTCCAGCAGGTCTGCCTCTATTAGCGGGAAGCAGCTGAAACCTCTCAAGGTCCCCCCAACCCCCAGCCAGCCAGCACACTGTCATTTCTTTAGCTGGGCTTCACTACCACTCCCCCTGAAGCCACGTTCATTTCGTATCTGAAGAGCAGATGCACTGTGTCTGTTTTCTGTTAATACTTTCTCAAATGTGCACGTATTCAAGACTATTCAAAAGCACCTGGCAACCACATGGAAGGCAAAAGGTCTTGGTCAGAGAATTCCATTGAGAAGGGGCAGTTTTTCTAACTGAAAACTGAACATCATGCTGTCATCAGGCTACATACTTTGGCAAAGCACCCTTCAGAATAATAATTTTTTTTTTTCCGGTACGCAGGCCTCTCACTGCTGTGGCCTCTCCCCTTGCGGAGCAAAGGCTCCGGACGCGCAGGCTCAGCGGCCATGGCTCACGGGCCCAGCCGCTTCGCGGCATGTGGGATCTTTGCGGACCGGGGCATGAACCCGTGTCCCCTGCATCGGCAGGCGGACTCTCAACCACTGTGCCACCAGGGAAGCCTCAGAATAGTAATTTAAAGGCAGAATGCCTAAGCCAGACCATGACCTCATATTTCCATTGCTATACATACCACCCACGTCCAACTCCACCTGCCACTGACCCCACCTGACCATGTGCGCCAAGAGCAGGAGCTGGCCTTGATCTCTCACCCCAAGAAACAATGCACAGCAGTGACATAAGGAGTGAGGGACAAACTGAGTGGACCAGGACTCACCATAACCAAGTTGACCAAAGAAACCGCATTCAAACTGATGCCCCAGAGCCACATGACACCGAACATGTTGACCAAGATCATAGCGATGGTGATGCACATGATCACTGCTGACCACAGCTCACAGCCCAGGAGAACCACGGTCACCAAAAAGATGGCACCCAGGGACACACCGAGGTTAAAGATAGTGTCGTGAATCATGGTCAGGTACTGTTCATAGAAGACGTAGAACACACTGGAGAGGGGGAGAAGGTTCTGTTACAGCTTGTTTTTGCTTCTGGAATCTTTACTCCTCATCCTGCCACAACTGCAAAACGGAAACTACCTTGAGAGACATCCTCACATAAAACCTCCCTGTTTGTGCAAGACTCACTTCCAGCAGTTAAGCTGGACCTCCGACCACTGACACCCAAAGAAGGGCCTCCGAGATGTGTATTTTATATAAGGTTTTTGTTCATGTGCCCAATCCATTCTGCTTTATAGGCATTTACTGACAAAGAATATTCTGTGGTATTTTGGGAAAACAAGCCCTGGTCTACCCTGAGGGCTACCCCCAGGTAAACAGGGTCTTTGCAGGGCCTGAGAAGAAAATGCTTTTTCGGCAAAGTTAACCAGCTCCTCTAAGGGGTCAGGACACCCACTCCAAGAACTCCTTCCCCAGGAAAACAGGCTGTCCTCCTGCCAGGAACAGGTCCAGACTCCCTTCAATGAGATTACAGGGGTTGGGGGGAAAATCACTCGTTTCTCCTACTTTTCTATATTTTCCAAATTCAGTATTTCATAAAATATTTTCTTCATGAGGAAAAAAAAGAAAAACAATAAATGAAAAAAGAGAAACCTCCATAAAGGCACTGTCCCCAGCGATCAGTTGCCGGGCCCTCTCTGTGAAGCTGCTCCCCAGGCGCCGCGACCCGTGCCCCCAGCCTGTTTTGCAGGGTGTGAGCTCCCGCCCCGACACCTCAGTAGGTGCTGCAGATTCTGGCCCAGGTGCCGTTTCCTGAGACAGGCTTCACCTGTGCTCAGGACGGAGCCGGGTTCAGAAGGAAAGCCGAGCGTCGGCCCACTCAGCAAGGGAACCCCAGGGTGTGGGCGCTTCCCCAGGACACCCTCATTTACAAAATCCACAGGTTACCTGTATGGGAACACATGGCGATCACTTCCTTCCAGGCCCATGGTTCTGGTGATGTTGCCGGCGATGAGGCGGGCCTTTTCCATGGCGTCGATGAAGTCAGCGGAGGTCTTGAGCACCGTGTGGTAGGTCATGAAGTACGTGGCTCCAATGCCCGTGCCGTTGCCGAGGATGTTAACTGCCGCGCTGTAAGCGGCGTGTCCCCTGGGAGAAGACAGTGGGATCAAAGGCAACACCTCGTGCCGCACCTGCAGAATCTGAGCATCAAGGCTGAGTGGTGTCACCTGACCCTGGACTCAGGGATCAGACCAGCTGTCAATTTCAGGGACAGGGAAGGCCCTGAAAAGGCGCGATGAAGGTTTAGCTCATTCTTTCCCACACCGGCTTTTCTTTGCTGCTTTGGTTTCTTTGATGCGCAGCCACTACTGTTTCTGTAGCTGGTTCTGCTCACAGCCCAGTGTGTTCTGCTACAGCGTTCGCTCAGCAGTGCTGCGTAACAGGAGGCGCGAATGGACGAGGGCCCTGGAGTCAGACCGCCACGAGGTCGACCTCGGCCCTGGAACCCTGCGCAGAATTACTAAATTTGGGCTGCAGTGTCATCTGCAAAGGGTGTACCACCACCTACTCGTGGGGCTGTGTGGTAAGTCAGTGAAATAGTGTTGGTGAGGTGCCTGGCACGATCCTGGCACACAGGAGGCTCCCTGTCTGTTGCCCTCCTACGAGTTGAATTCATTCTGACTTCTTTTATGTAGCCGAGCATTCAGTCTGCCAGGAGACCAAGCTACAGGGTTCATTTCCTCTTTATTTTTAGGGACAGTCCTCCCACGGTACCTAGTCTAGGTCTCAAAACACAGACGTGAGATGTATGACTGACGGGACTCTGGTCACATTATGTATTCTTATGAAGAACAGGGATATCCAGCGTTTACCTAATGTACACCTGGACACTCACCTTCCTACCAAAACATCCAAATCCGCCCAACTCCAGACTTCAGTCATCTTTGCTATTTCTGGGCCAGAGATCCTCTTTCCACAGTAGCTGGCTGCCTGGCTAGATGGGGGAGTCAGACAGCCCATAACCTCATGTACAAACAGGCTGGCAAGAAGCACAGTGGGGCTAAAAGAATGCAAACCTTTGGAGCTTCCCTGGTGGCGCAGTGGTTAAGAATCCACCTGCCAATGTGGGGGACACGGGTTCGAGCCCTGGTCCGGGAAGATCCCACATGCTGCAGAGCAACTAAGCCCGTGGGCCACAACTACTGAAGCCTGCCTGCCTGGAGCCCATGCACCGCAACAAGAGAAACCACCGCAATGAGAGGCCCAAGCACCACAACGAAGAGCAGCCCCCGCTCGCCACAACTAGAGAAAGCCCGCGCCCAGCAACAAAGACCCAATGCAGCCAAAAATAAATAAATAAATTAAAAAAAAAAAAAGAGAATCTAAACCTTCATCCCGGGTGATGTCACCAGAGCAGAGCTGCAGTGCTCCATATGCCCCAGACACAACTGGATAAACCCTTTCACATCCTGAATCGCCTGCATCCCTCCCCACAATCTGCCCTGCCGGTGGTCTGCACAGGACTGTGTCCTTCATGCCGCCAGGAGGGGAGTGTGAGACAGAATGCTCAGGCCAGGATGGAATCGGGTCAGAATGAGGAGGAGTTTTCTTTTTTTTTTTTTTTTAAACATCTTTACTGGAGTATAACTGCTTTACAATGTTGTGTTAGTTTCTGCTGTATAACAAAGTGAATCAGCTATACATATACATATATCCCCATATCTCTTCCCTCTTGCATCTCCCTCCCACCCTCCCTATCCCACCCCTCTAGTGGGACACAAAGCACCGAGCTGATCTCCCTGTGCTATGCAGCTGCTTCCCACTAGCTATCCGTTTTACATTTGGTCGTGTACATATGTCCATGCCACTCTCTCACTTCATCCCAGCTTACCCTTCCCCCTCCCCGGGTCCTCAAGTCCATTCTCTACATCTGTGTCTTTATTCCTATCCTGCCCCTAAGTTCTCCATAACCATTTTCTTTTAAGATGAGGAGTTTTCTTTAAAGGCATTTTGGTTTCTCTGCAGGACAGGGTGGGGAGTGGCAGAGAAGATGACCCTCCCGCCCACCATTCCCACCCCAGCCCTCCCTAGCTTCCCAGTGCA
Organism: Lipotes vexillifer; assembly: GCF_000442215.2. Classification (NCBI taxonomy): domain Eukaryota; kingdom Metazoa; phylum Chordata; class Mammalia; order Artiodactyla; family Lipotidae; genus Lipotes; species Lipotes vexillifer. The sequence continues at coordinate 2,072,661 of NW_006773947.1, read as the reverse complement.
AATTTAAAGGGGAAGCGGCCACACAGCTCAATGGGTTCCATGTCACTTACCCTTTGCCACACTTGGGGTTCGGGTTATCGGAGAGGAACATGGGCAGGAACCTCATGAAGTCTGCGCCCTGAGGCCTCTGCTTGCCCTCTGGAGTCAGAGGCCGGCAGCGGACGCAGGCAGGGTCAACCACTGTGCAAACAGGTTGGGGGAGCCACGGTGAGAAGGATGGGTCTCCATATTAAAACATTTAAAAATAATGATAAAGAAGTGACGGGAATTCTTTTCCTGAATCCTTCTGTTTATCCAAAAACTTCAAACACATGGTTTTCACAGTCAAACTTGAGGTCCCATCTTCATCTAACACAGGCTGTACAAATGTTCTTCCCTGAATCAGGTTTCCTGCTTTAAGGACAACCTCAGTATGTTATTATCAGAGCCCAGGATGTCCATGTTTTTATCAAGAAAATCCTAGGACAGCCTCAACACTTTTACAAAACCATATGGCAATAGTGATAAACAAAGAAAAGCACTCCCATGAGAAGCTACGGCCAGATACCAATCAAGAGAGACCAACAGTATAGTACTGTCGGGAAAAGATGACAAACCTGAAAACCAGGGTCCCCTGACCTGGGCCTTGTTCAGCCTGCAGCCCCATCGGGGGCTGGAAAGGGGACAACAAGGTATCTCCAGAGTGAACAATGGAGGAAGGGGATGATGCCAAGGGGAATGAGATGCAGCAATGGCAGACAAACAGGTGGATGTGGAGGTAAAATGCAAATGATTTTTTAATTATAATGCTAAAGTTCTTCAGAAAAGAGGGAAAGATCTGGAAAAGGATCAAGTACCCGATGCATTGCAGAACCAATCCGTGCTGTTGTAGAGCCTACAGCAAGACGACTGTGGTTTGACCCAGTCAAAATAATCGTCAATCCAGGACGAGGGAGCAAAGCCTATCCGGGTACTAGAGAAAAGGAGAGAAAGGGTTACTGATGCCCCCACAAGGAGGAAGTCTTCAGTTTTAGTTCTTTTTCTTGAAATACAAAACTTCCTTTGCTAGACCTTTTAATGCCACCCAGTCAGAAGACAAACCACATTAGTGCTTAATGGGAAAAGCTTCAGAATATGAGGTGGTAAATTTGCCCTTTAAAAGGTTTTGCTCAGGTAAAGCTAGATTCAACCCACATTTTGCAAGACAGATTCTCCAGGAAAAGCTATCTTTAGAGAGAGGTTTCAGGCCGAGGTCCCAGGCCAGGAGCCTGTCCGCGGCTGGGGTACTGACTAGTTGTCCAGCTGGGCGGCGGTGAAGATCTGCTGCACCAGCGAGTCGTTATTGCAGCCCAGGCCCCCGCACACCATGTTCTGCCCTTTCAGAGAAACGTAGTCGTGCCCTCCCTTCACAACAAAGTACACGGGCGGGCCCGCGTGCAGGTAGCGACTGAGGGACTGGAAATAATCCGTCATGTAGGAGTCCTGAGAGAGAGAGAGAGAGGACAACAGTACACAGCGTGAACGTCCTGTGCAAGCGAGAGGGGGGCTCCCGGCCGAAACGCCTCGAGCCCAGGTTCCTGACTCCCTCCATAGCCAGCGCCCCCTCCCCACCCTGGGCCCAGGGGCTTTTCCAGTTGGTCCCACCGTCAGGAGGGCACCTCATGAGGTTAAGACCGGCTGCTCACGTTCTGCAGCCATGCCCAAGGCCTGTGAGCTCAGAAGGCCCGCGCCTCACAGGCAGAGCTCTGGCGAGGTTCCTGCGATGTGCGAGAGCCTGTCAGCACCCACGTTTAGAAGCGGACATCAGCTGAACCACCCACGTGAGTATTTTGAAAAATACATTCACCATGGGCTAAATGAGTTAGAATAAAAAAGAAAGCGTCTTACATCTGGCATTGACAGAGACTGATCCAAGCCGATTTCTACTTTGTTCAGGACTGCGATACTGAATGACAGAATACCCACAAATACCGCTACCTGGAATGTGAAGTGAGTTACAGAGTTAGAATTATCATGATTAAAAACATAAATCATTTATTTATCTATTTATTTATTTTATTTATTTATGGCTGCACTGGGTCTTAGTTGCAGCATGCATGCAGGATTTGGTTCCCCGACGAGGGATTGAACCCGGGCCCCCTGCACTGGGAGTGCTGGGTCCTACCCACTGGACCACCAGGGGACTCCCTAAATCAAATCTTAAACACAATAAACAGGACCTTTATAAATGAAAAGCAAGTTTAAATGACACGCTAAGGAAACAAGGAGTCTGGGACAGTAGCCGAGGGTCATGGTCTCAATAGTCAAGCCACCTGGGTTCAAATCCTGGCTCTGCCACTTACAAGCTGAGTGACCCTGGAGAAGTCACTTAACCTCTCTTAGCTTCTATTTCCTCCTCAATAAAATAGGAAAAATAAGACTTGTAACATCAGATAATTTTGTGGATTAAATGAGAAAATTCTAGGGATAATCCAGAATTTAGCGTAGTACCCGGTTCTGAGCACAATACCAGATATTAAGTGTTCAATAAATGTTAGGTGTTACTATTACTTTTTTTTTTTTTTTTTTGCAGTACGCGGGCCTCTCACCGTTGTGACCTCTCCCATTGCGGAGCACAGGCTCAGGATGCACAGGCCCAGCGGCCACGGCTCACGGGCCCAGCCGCTCTGCGGCATGTGGAATCCTCCCGGACCGGGGCACGAACCCGTGTCCCCCGCATTGGCAGGCGGACTCTCAACCACTGTGCCACCAGGGAAGCCCACTATTACTTTTACTGGAATGAATTTACATTCTTTTATTGGAGATGTGATAGATTACAGCCGTTGGCTATATCCAGTGTGTAAACTGTACTACAAAACGCTCTTGCATGGTTACTGGGGATGAGGGACAGTGCAGGGGAGGGAGGTGGGTGACACTGGGTGAAGGTGCGGGACGAGGGTGATGGAACAGATCTATATCTTGGTGCTTACATGAATCTGCACATGTGATAAACTGACACAGAACTGGACACATACATTGTGCCAATGTCGAACTCTTGGTTTTGATATTGAACTACAATTATGTAAGACCTTGGGAGGAAACCGGCAAAGGGCAGCTGGGTCCTTCTCTGCACTACCTCTGTTACTTTCTATGAATCTGTAATTATTTAAAAACAAAACAACCAATTTAAGACAGAAACTCTTGCTTATATTGCCTGCTAAAAATATTTTATATATTTGCTTCTGCATTCTTGTGTGTACACACACACACACACACACACACACACACACTTAACAGCTGTCAGAATCCTTCCCAAGCACTCCGATTTCTTAGAAGGCATGTGACAACTTTGTCTGGGGAGAAAAAACACAGACAGGCTCCTACCACAATGGGCCGCATCCAGTCCTTAAGCAGAAGTGGAGCATAGGCGTCTCTGAAGAAGCGAAATAAGCAGCTCTCCGAGGCCTGGATGCCTGCTCTGTCTGCCGCACCCCCGACACAGCAGAGGACATCCAGCCGGTTCTTCTGGGGGGATGAAGAGGAACAGAGGTCACCCTCCAGCCGCCTCATCTAGATTCTAGACTCAAATGAAACAGGCTGCACGCCTGATGACAACTTACCTCTTGCCGCTTAATGTCTAACCCAAAGAGACTCACAAAACAGGTAATCTGAAGGAGGAAGTCAATGAGGACTGCCAACCCCGCAAAGAGAGAGAAGGTGTGCACAGCCGGCATCACGGACAGGCCTCCTGTAGGGAGAAGAGAGCAGCCACATCCTTCCCAGCTGAGGGCTCAGCAGGCCTCACAGGCACGTGCACGTATGAACACGCGGCACCAGAGCAGGCCAATCCCACAGGAAGAATCCCCCCAGTCCTCCCACCCAAAGGCACTCTGTGCAGTCTGCAGGTGTCACACCAGAACCACCTGGGGAGGTTAAAATGTACGTTCCAGGGACCGGGCCCCATCCTACTTTATCAAGACAATGGGAATTCAACCCCAATTCTACTGTTCAGAATTCTATGATCCCAGCTCTATAATTTAACAAGCTCTCCAAGCAAATGCATGCACTTTCACATTTGAGATCCATTAACACAGGCCATTTCTTATAGTACCTGCCACGCTTTAGTCCACAAGAGGGATGGTATTTCCCATCTGCTATTATATCATCCAGTCAGTCTCTCGGTTTAGTTACAAATGAGGATGCTCCAAGCGTCCTCCAGGCTAAGACTCAGAAGCTGAAAACTGGCTGCCCATGGGCCAGATATATATAAACCCATTTTAGAATTTAAAAACAGTTTTTGAAAAATAAATAGCCAATATTTAACAATGAGACTCACGGCGTCACTTGAGAGAAAAAAAATCTAGATTCACAGCATCGCTTGAGAAAAAAATTGGACCTGGCAGCACTGGGCCAGCAACACATAGATGCCTCTTGCAGATGGGACCCCAGACTCTGGGTGCCACGGTCCCCACTGCTCCTCCTGTCCCCCCAAAGTCACTCCAACCTTGAGGCCCAAGGTCAGCTGCTATATCACCAACACACTTGCACTGGTTTTTTTTTTTATAATAGAAAAAGAGGAAGTAACTGTTTTGCATCTGTATCCATAAAGAGAAACCACAAGAGCCACAGGTTTGTTTCACAGTGCACTGCTTCGTGGAAATGGGGGATGATATATGCTAACGGTGTGTCTGTGTCCAAAGACCACACCTGCGATGTCCCTCCCATGGCCCCTTGTAAGATGACCTGGTGTCCCCTGCAGGCATTTCCATTGGGACCCACGGATCGTGTGTCTTCCCTGGACTTAATGGGCGATTCTAATCAGCGTTCTCTGCAGAGGATGTGATCAGTTTTCTCTTACTACACATGCCAGACATGGGGTGGGCAGTGCCCTGCTAATAAGACTACCGATTTCTCCACATGAAAGAATACAGAAGTGCTGGGTTTTGTGCCAGCTTATTCTGGCTCCTTGTATTTAGGGAAGACTGAAGAACTTCTGCTCATTGACGAGGCTGCTTCCCAGTGAAATGTGTGTGCAGAGGCGGGGAGACTGCCTTTCGGAACAGTGGCAGACACCTTGCAAGCTAACGCCTGTGATTTTGGAGTTGCTGCTGAGAGTGCTGTGACGGGAAGGACTCTGTGGCTGTCCTTCAAGAGTGCTATTTTCAAACCCCAGCACTTGCCATGGGTGCCCTAAATGGGCAGGGGCAGGAGTCCTAGGTATCTGAACCCCAACATCAACACCGTCCTGAAACAATGTGAGAAGAAAGACACTTGCTGGAAATTCCCTGGTGGTCCAGTGGTTAGGAGGCCGTGTTTCCACTGCGGGGGGCCACAGGTTGGGGAGCGGGTCCGATCCCTGGTGGGGGAACTAGGATCCTGCATGCCGCATGGTGTGGCCAAAATTTTGAGAAATTAAAAATAAATAAATAAATAATGTAGTTTAAAAAAAAAAGAAGACACTTGCTAATGGCACCCGAGATACTGCCACCAATTTTTCTCGTGGTCCACTCTGATACTTTCCAATCACAGAACAAAACTTAAAAAAGAACGCAAAGGGTCATATACTGATACACCCAGGCTCAGCAAACCTCAGGGTTGGCAGATTCAAAGAGTAATTACCTAAGAAAAATGCTACCGTCTCTGAAAAGGACGACAGGAAAATACTTGGAGCCACTTCTCCCAGGACCCGGCCCACCTGCTGGTCCAGCGTCTCCCCTTGGAGACGTTCATCTCTCTTAAAAATAAAAAAAAAAAAGTTAAACACGCGACATTAAAGTTTCTCGATTACAATGCCACCTCTTTGCTTCTTTGGTGCTTTGTGTCAACCTGATGGTAAAAAATAATGATTAGGGCTTCCCTGGTGGTGCAGTGGTTGAGACTCTGCCTGCTAATGCAGGGGACACGGGTTCAAGCCCTGGTCTGGGAGGATCCCACATGCCGCAGAGCAACTAGGCCCGTGAGCCACAACTACTGAGCCTGCGCGTCTGGAGCCTGTGCTCCGCAACAAGAGAGGCCGTGATAGTGAGAGGCCCGCGCACCGCGATGAAGAGTGGCCCCCACTTGCCACAACTAGAGAAAGCCCTCGCACAGAAACGAAGACCCAACACAGCAAAAATAAATACATTAATTAATAAATTCCTACCCCAACATCTAAAAAAAAAAAATGATTAGCAGCATCTACTTGTGAACTTTATACAATAAAGCGGTGAGGACCCCAAACTTCTCACGTTGATTCATTTGGGATATTTCTGAAGCCCGGAGCCAGGTAACAGGTGAAAATCTAAAGGAAGGATTGAATCAGGTTATCAGGAAAATACAAGCAACGCAGGCTGCAGGTGGCTGGACCTTTAAATAACACTCCTACATGCCACTGGGTCTCTGCCCAGGTAAGCGCTACAGGACAAGGGATCCTGGGAGAACCAACGGATTGACGTCATTTTTTACATCAGTGAGTCCTGTGTTGACCTTTTGCCTTTTAGTGGCACCTCTGGCAAATCCCTCATTCTTCTACACTATATTGAGAATCATTTTAATAGCTGTTGTGCCCAAAATATTTTCTACAGGCGTGTTAGCCCTTTTTGCATACATGTTGCACATATTTTAAAACCAAATTCTCACTTTATATCTATGCCACCAACCAAAGAGAATGTTGGTCTTAATCTTCTTGGTCTCAAAATGTCCAGAACAAGTTACAGGCACCAATAAGCAACACAGAGGAACGGAAACGAAGTCTCCACGTGTCACACTCAAATACTCCGCATGGAGCTCAACAGCCGTATGTGGAGCCTGGTACTTGGTCAGACCCTGTGAGACTCTGAAATGCACCTGGTAGGTCTGGACCAGAATGAAGATGTTGTCCACTCCCACAGCCAGCACCAGGAACGGGATGACTTCTATCACAATGAGGGTGAAGGGGATCCCAATGTAGCTGAAGATGCCCAAGGAGCACGCCACCGAGCTCAGCACGATCAGGATACCCGCGATGCCCAGGGAGATTTTCGAATCCACCTGGAGATGCCACAAAGACATAAATCCTCATTTAGGGTGTTTTTTGTCCGTTCCTAAAAGGTCCTCATTTTCACCTCTTTACCTGGATATTGCCCATCTAGTTTTAAAAGTACAGTTCCCAGTTTGAGAGGAGATATGAAAAGTTGTCTAGGTCTTCCCTAGCAACATATTTTATCAGCCTACATTCTTAGGTGATGGCAAGTTAGAAAAAAAACTGGATTACGTGAGATAAACTTTAAGTTGAAGATAAGAAATACTGGAACTGAAGAAAACAGATGCCGGAAGCAGGAAATGTGACAAACAAGTAAAACACAGGACAATTTAAGGGAGTTTTGAACATAATGAATTAGGATTAAGCAGAGGCAAAAACATGCCATCACGCTGTGTACTGTCATTTCCCTCTAACACACACACACATGCACACACACACCTACACACCCCACTTACCAGAAACCTGCTACAGCTTTTGATATGCCCCAAGGCTATGGAAATATATAAAAACATGATGCCATAGCTGATTAGAACAGTGAAGATATCACTTTGACTTTCACGGTTTACTTCATCTTCAATACTTCGTTCAGCCTTAAAAGAAACGGTCAGATTTGGATTCTTGTAGTTCTTCACAAAATTAATAAACCTAAAAGGGTAAAAAGCAAAATTGTGTATTTTTAGTTAAAACTTAGTGACAACTAAGTAAGGAACTTCTTTGTAACTTCTACGACACAAAAGCCACACTTAACCCTTATACCTCATTAGGACCTTCTACACTGGCAAGTAGAGGACAGGACACTTCCAGATTACGAAGTTCCAGACACGCTGAGCTTTCCAGTGTTCAAAACAGGTTTGGAACAAGTTTAAAAACTGCTTCGTGGTCTCACTTCTTTTTCACTAAAAATGATTTCTAATGAAGTATATTATACTACAGACATATGCTCAGGGAACAAAAAATTTTAAAGTTGATACAGATGCAGTGCAATCCCTAGCAGAATCCCAGCTGACTTCTTTGTAGAAAGACAAGCTGTTCTAAAATTCACATGGAATTGCGAGGGGCCCAGAATAGCCCAAATCTTCTTTTTCAAGAAGAACAAAGTAGGAAGATTCACACTTCCCAATTTCAAACTTACTACAAACCGACAGTAATCAAGACAGTGGGGTTACCAGCACAAGGCAAGGACAGGCATACAGATCAAAGGATCAGAACTAAGAGTCCAGAAATATGCCATGTATCTGCCTTCACCTAATTTTCAATAAAGGTGGCAAGGCTATTAACGGGGGAAAGTATATCTTTTGAACAAATGGTCTGGGGCAACTGGAGAGCCATATACCAATAAATGCAGTTGGACCCTTACCTCACACCATGTATAAAGATTAACTCTTAACTCAATGGATAAAAGACCTTTTAAATTTAAGAGCTAAAACTATAAAACTCTCAGAAGAACACATAGGTGTAAATTTCCAGGTCCTTGGGTTAGGCAATGGTTTCTTGGCTATGACACCAAAAGTATGAATAACAAAAGAGAAGACACATAAATTGGACTTTACTGAAATTAAAAACTTCTGTGTTTCAGAGGATACCATCAAGAAAGGCAAAAACACAGACTGGAGAATGGGAGAAAATATCTGCAAATCATACATCTGATAAGGGACTTGTAGTATATATAGCAATTCTTATAATTCGATAATAAAAATACAAATAACCCAGTCAAATAAATGGGCAAAGGATATGAATAAACATTTTTCCAAAGAAGTTATACAAGTCAGTGCATGAAAAGATGCTCAAATTCACTAGTCATCAGGGAAATGGAAAGCAAAACTGCAATGAGGGAATTCCCTGGCGGTCCAGTGCTTAGGACTTGATGCTTTCACTGCCGTGGCCCGGTTCAAGCCCTGGCTGGGGAACTAAGATCCCACAAGCTGTGCAGTGTGGCCGAAAAAACAAAATAAAACAAAAAAACTGCAATGAGATACCACTTCACACCCACTAGGATAGCTAGAATCAAAAAGTCAAATAATAACAAGTGTTGGTGAGGTGTGGAGAATCTGAAACCTCCATACACTGCTGGGGGGAATGTAAAATGGTGCAGTCACTTTTTTTTTTGGCTGCGCCCCACAGCATGTGGGATCTTAGTTCCCCAACCTGTGGAAGCAGAGCCTTAACCACTGGACCGCCAGGGAAGTCCCATCGGTGCAGTCGCTTTGGAAAAACGTCTGCCAGTTCCTCAGAGCTACCGTATGATCCAGCAATTCTACTCCTAGATATATACCAACCAAGAGAAATGAAAACATGTTCACACAAAAACTTGTATATGAATGTTTGTAGTATTATTCCTAATAGCAAAAAGGTAGAGACAGCTCAAATGTTCATCAACTGATGAATGGATAAACAAAACGTGGTGTATCCATAGGATGGGATATTCTTCAGCCATAAAAAGGAATGAAGTACTGACACATGCTACCACTTGGATGAACCCTGAAAACATTATTCTAACTGGAAGAAGCCAGACCCAAAAGTCCACGTGCATGATCCCATTCATATAAAAGTCTGGAATAGGAAAATCTAGAGACAGAGTAGATTGGTGGCTGTGTAGGGCTGGGTGTTAGGAGGGTGACCAATAAAGGAGATGGGATTTCTTTCTGTGGTAAAGAAAATGTTCTAAAATTGACCATGGTGATGTTTGCACACATCTGTGAATATACTAAAAGCTACTGAATTGTACACTTTAAACGGGTGAACTGTATGGTATATGAATTATATCCCAACAAAGCTGTTCAGAGTCCCTGTCCTCCTCGGTCCCCTCTTCCCATTCTCTAGAGGTTATACCACAGCTAACCAGTTCCCAGGTCATTTGTTTGATATCTTTTCTAGGCGTGGATGGCATGCATAGCATATATTTGTCCAAACATGCTGACTGCAGTTTTTATTCACTATCTTGAACCATTTATTTATCTCACCATCGTTAATGACGAAATAATATTCTACTGTACCTCTCCCTACTAATATACACTCAGCTTGCTCAGGTTCTGCTGTCAGAAAATAATGCAAGGAACATTTCTGCATAGACACTTTTGCATTCTTGTCGCAGGGATATGTATTAAAAGAATGTTTATAGGTAAATTTATTAATAGATTTTTTTTTCATACCACCACCAGTACCAAGTGAAAAAAATGGCATAACTTAGATCTACTGTTGGTTAATGTAGTTGAACTAATTGTAAATGCTTTCTGCTACGGTCCACCTTCCCACAGAAAGAACAGCTTGTTTAGACCCTGTGAGCAACTCACTCTCTTTCCCAGGCCTGGGCCCTCTGGAGCTTCTCTGTATCGTTACAGTAATTATTGACAGGAAAGGTAATCACAAGGGCTGTGGCGTTATTGTAGTTTTCATCTAGAAAAGAAAAAGGTGACATCAAAAAGCAGATTACAAGCATGCAGAAAACTAGATCAATACGAGGGGAAAATCACAAGCCAGTTAGGTGCCTGGTTTCTCATGGGGCTGAAGCCTATACAAACCTGAGCTCGAGGAACACAACAGGAGATCTGGTGCCTGTGTAGTTCAGCTAGTGAAGAAAAAGGACCCTCATGTGGAAGCAGGCACAGTTGTCATTCATATCATCATTACTACACGGCACGTGCATGGTGACAATTCCAAACAGAGCGGAAAGGTGTTCAGGGAAAAGCCTCTCTCCTCCCTCAGTCCCCGTCTGTGTCTCAGCTCTGCTCCCCACACCACGGCACTGTGACTCCCTCCAGCCACGGTCCACGTGCATAAGCACAGTCTCCCCTTCCCTCCTTGTTTACACAAGCAGTGACACACTCTTCTGCAAATGCTGCTTTTAACCTCATATCCTGAGAACGCTCTGTTTTAGTACACAGAGAGCGTCCTTATTCTTTTTTCTGCTGTATGATATTTCCTAGTATAATTTAACCAATCTCCAGTTGATGGCTATCTTTGCAAATTTTTTTGGTATTATATACAGAATTACTACAAAGAATAACCTGATATTTCCAACATGTACAATGTAATTCATAGAATCAATTCTTATAAGTACAATCACAGAATCAAAAAATATGTGCATTTCTAATTTTGACAGATGCCCCCCAACTGCCCTCCAAAGAGGCCTCCTGTTTTTCATTTCTTTCTTCAACAAAATATTTACTGAGACCTACTTTGTGCCAGACATTATCTTAGAGACTATGGATACATCAGTGAGCAAAGGAGATAAAAATCTCGGTCTTCCTGGAGCTTATATTCCAGTAACCATTTATACTTCCACCAACAATGTGGTTTCCCCACATTCATCCACAAAAGGTTTTATCGAACACTTAGATCTTTGCTAATCTCTTATGTAAAAGATTGAAGTGAGAGGCATTTCACTAATTTGGAGTGAGGTTCAGCATTTTCCCCCATATAACTGAAAGCCACTTGTACTTCTTCTTTTGTTAACACTCATATGGCTTCTGCCCACTTCTCCTTTGGGTGGCTGACCTCTCTTTTCCCCAAGAGCTTTCCACATATTAAGGAAATGCTGTCTGTTATGTACACTAACTTTTTGTTTTCTCCAGTTTGCTGTTTGTTTTTTAAACTTTGTTTGTTCTCTACACAGGAATTTTAAATTCTCATGCAGTCAAATTCATCAGTGTTTCCTTCTGTGGCTTCTGCACTGTGTGTCCTGCTTAGAAATGCCTTCTCCATTTAAAAATTATTTTAAAAAATTCATCCTGCATTCTCTTCTAGTACTTTAATAGTCTCACTTCTTATATTGTACTCTTCGTTCCATTGGAATTTACTCTGGTGGAAGGAATAAGGTAGAGAACAAATTTAATCTTGATGGCTGTGGCTACCCAGCTGGTGACACCATCTTTTCCCCACTGATTAGAAACCACATTGTGTTACATAAGGCAGAGTAAAATTTAAATACAGCTCACAACTTCTCCCTTCCCACTGGATGAGAACATCTGGTTTCTTCATTAGGCTGGAGAAAAACCTTTAGGCTGCCTGTCATTAGGCTTCAGATGTCAAAGCTGTCACATGATTCATTACCCCATCATACCTAATATAATCTGCTCCAAGGCGCTGCAGGAACCAGCAAAGAGCAAACCAACTGCCTCTCCCACTATAAAAGTGTTTGAATTCTTAGCCAACTGGTTTAGAAGGAAAAAATCTATCCACTTTGTTTCTTTCCCCCCATCTCACATATTATCTCTCCCCCATTACAGATGTTCTTAACCAGACGGCTACAGACTCCACAGGGGCTCTCTCAACGAGTTTCTTGAACTCCCTGAAACTGAGCAACATATTACATGGATGTACACAATGCCATTACTCTGGGAAAACGTCCTTAGCTGTCGACAGCTTTCCCAAGGGTAACCTAAAAATGGCTAACACCACTTCATTCAAATGCACAATAAAACCCAAGGCCAAAGGAGATACTATATTTGGGACCCAATATACTGGGTAAATAATAAGAGCACTCGATTGATGAAATCTTTGTAATTACCACTTGACTGTTAATGACAGAACCAAGACTACCTTATCTAGCAGGAAAAGTAAAAGCTTCTCTCACCATCATAGCCTCCTAACACAAGCCACGGGAACACTGGTCCACCAAAGGTCCCCAGGCAAGGATCGTGGAGCAAACTGGTGTCATTCAGGGAGGCGGGAGCCCTGCCAAGAATTCAGAAAACACCACCCAATTAGAACAAACTTAAGACGTCACAGAGACCTAACTGTTTACGCAGCAGTCATGAGGCGGATTAAGAATGTGGGCCTGAGCTTGGTTCCTTGGATGAATAATAACAGTTCAGTAGTTGCTTTTGGGAGCTCAGAATCACTGAGAGGCAGGCACATACAGTGCAATGTGGTTGATGTCACCTGGTGCACAGAGGAGGGGGCCGCTAATACGTGGGGAAAACGGCCACCATGAAGAAAAGCACCGTACAGGCCAGGCCAGGTCTCTAAGGCTGAGGCGGGATTCACCTGGGAAGGAAGAAGGGAGGGCTTCCACACACCACACTGGCGGGAAGAGAAGAGCGTGAGGACAGGTACAAGAAAGGACAGAGTGGACGGTGGCCTGAGGGACCACAGTAAGTCCTGGGTCCAGAGCATGGGATACCCATGAAGGGGGGCCTCCCAGGCAGGGGGTGGGGCTAGGAAGGAAGAGGGAAGCAGTGGAAAAAAGGGGTAGGCGCCACGCTAAGCAGTTTGGATTTTTATCCGGTAGGCACTAGGGAACAATCAGATTTGGGGAAAAGGGAGGTCATGAGCTGTTTGACAAAGATAACTCGGGTGGCAAAGCGGAAGGAGGTCTGGAAGTAGGAAAGAAAGAAGCAGGGAGACCAGGCCAGGGACGCCAGCAGTGCAGGAGAGACAGACAACCGGTGACAGGGAACCAGCATTTCAGCACAGAAGTGAGGCGGACGCTGGGCACATGTGAAGGTCCTCGTATATAATGTGAACCATCGCCCTTCAGCGCTGAGGGACAAGGGATGGGCTCAGGTCCTGGAGGTCAGGTCACTGCTGGGGGCGAACAGCAGGGCTGCAGGGCTGCACAGAAGCTGAGTCCTGTCAACCCACACATGTGGGGCTCTGCCGCCACAATGCGGGCTTGAGGGCTCATGCTGAGGTTAAAACCCACAAGAGCTACGTGAGGAAGAGTCCAGGCATCCCGTAAGCAGTAGGTGTTGATGCCATCACGTGATGCGGGGGGGAAGCAGGAGGTCTGTGCTTGGTTCTGGGCCAGCCGGGCTCCTGCAGGGCCTGCATGCCCCCAGGGGGAACAGCCCAGGGAAAGGTGGAGGGTGAGGAGGGAGCTGAGAGCTGGGGACGCAAAAGCGGAACCACAGACAACACACACCCCTGCCGCGCAGGAGAGGAGGTGCTCACAGTGGTGTTTCCACACCTGTGTGAACCACGCTCCCCTCGGGCAAAACACCCATCTTATGCGTCTCCCCTGCGGCCAAAGTTCTGTTGATTTTTTATTTTGTAAAACAGAGAGAAAATAACATTTTTCTTTACATATTAAAGTTAAATAATACTGAACCTTTTTTTCCAATTGCCCGTGGCTGCCCTGTACCACTTGTCCTTCGGAGAACACTGCTTTGGGTACACGGGCTACACTTATTGTTTCACGGGCTTGTGTTTATAGATGTGACATCCTGAAGAGAGTAAACACAGCCCAACCATCTAAAGTCAGTCATATTCCAGTAACAAAAAGAGACGGAACTTAAGGTCACCAAACCAGGCCAGAAGCTAGAGCAGTTGGCTGGCAAGATGTGGTTAATTGAGCAGCACGTTCACAGGTGACAAGGAATAATTTCTCTGCTTCCATCATGAAGAAACAGCTAGGGCTTCCCTGGTGGCACAGTGGTTGAGAGTCCGCCTGCCGATGCAGGGGACACGGG
>NW_006773947.1:2054965-2057537 GCF_000442215.2 Lipotes vexillifer | reverse complement strand
GAATGCCTGGGGCAGTGTGGTAGATGCAGCTATGTGTTATCAATCCAGGCGGGAGTCAAGGGCTGAGCGGTACCTGCCGTCCCTCAATGACACACCACGAATGCCCTGCCCCAGGGCCTTTGTACCTGTTGCCCGTCTACACGGAACATTCCCCCCACCCCCCCCACCCCAACTCTCCCAGGCCTCCGTCTTCCCTTCTGCTGAGCAGGTCTCCGCTGCACCGAGAGCAGCACGCCCCCTGCACTCCCAGCCCTCGCCCAGCCTCCTTTCCCCACTGCATCGCCTCGACCTGGCACCGTCTCAACCCGGCGTCAGGGCCAGCGGCTACTGTTCACCCTCTGCCTCCCTTCATTAGAACGACGGCTTTGCCAGGAGGATCCCGCTGTTTATCCCTGCTGGGGCTCCAGTACGTACAACGGCGTGTGGCCATAGCAGGGGCTCCAACGTTGGAGGAATGAAGGAAGGACTGTCCCCACCACTTACCGAACGCAGTACAGGAAGTGTGTGTGGTAATCCGCGTACACATAGAAGTCGTCTCCTACTTTGTGGTCCAGCACGGAATGGCTGTTCTGGAAGTAATTTAACACGCTCATGATGGTGCAGTTCTTGTTATATGGTGAGAGGGGGGCCAAGCAGATGTCCTGGAGTGTCACAGTCTTGTTGTTGTAAGATGCAGTAATGTTCTCGATGGCTGTTTGTAAGTCAAGAACCTGAAGGATGATTTTTAAAATAAACCCAGAAATGTATCAGTTTTCCCTCAGAGGTTGACTAACTGTTATCGCCTGGAGGAGTCAGAAGGTAAAGAGTATTTGGCGAAACTCCTTCCTGAGACAGGGAAGGCTGAGACACATGATGGTTAAAAAAAAAAAAAAAAAATTTTTTTTTTTTTTAAACATACTTTTGGTGACTTCCCTGGCGGTCCAGTGGGTAAGACTTCACCTTCCAATGCAGGGGGTGAGGGTTCAATCCCTGTTTGGGGAGCTAAGATCCCACATGCCTTGCAGTCAAAAACCCAAAACATAAAAAAGCAAAAACCCAAAAAAAAAAAAAAAAAAAACCCAAAAAAAAAAAAAAAAAAAAGCAATACTGTAACAAATTCAATAAAGACTTTAAAAATGGTCATCAAAAAAAGAAATCTTAAAAAAAAACAAACATATTTTTGCTGAGGAACAGCCAACTGGGATGGAGACCCCACCTACAGGCACCCAGAGAGAGGAGGGGGCACCACGACAGGTCAGATCCCAGCGCAGGACACACGAACATCTGCCCTCCCACCCTTCTCCACAGGGACCCACGAGGCCACAGAGGGGAGCCTGGGGTCATCTGCCTGATCTTCCTGACACGCCCTCCCCTCACCAACAAATACCACCTTCCTCCATACTATGGTTATTTATGTATATTCTCGTACTTTCTAATAGAGAATATATTCCAGGAGGTAAATGACAACATTTGCACCTTTTGCAACAAGCTGGGGAAAAGCAACAGTCATTGGGTGGAAAAAGGATCCTACTAAAGTCTTGAGAATATTTTGATGTTTTTTCAAGCTATCAAGACTTTCTGGGGAAGAGCAATGTTTAAAGGAAAAACCATGCAACTGTGCAACTGTTCATTAAAATATAAGTGGATGCAGTTTATTTACAGATAAGTATGATAAGGGAGAACGGGCAGGTTTAAAAGCCTTTGTAAGAGCACGCGATGGATCTCGTTCCAAATGCACCTCCCACCAAATGCAGGCAGGGAGCCCACATTCAGACAACACTAAGTTCATTCCTGCAGGTGGATCAGCAGTGATCCAGCAGCTCCTTCCTAGGTCCCCAGGACAGCATAAGAGGCTTTATCCCTTTGGGTCCTGGTGTATTATTTTTTAATTATCACAGGAAAAAAATCCATAAGTTCCTAGGTGAATTATAAATACATTCTGTTTCAAAAGAGAAATGCTCATCTCAATTTCAAGCAAGACCATCTGTATGAAATAAATACCAAAGCGGTCTACAGTAAATTTTTCATTAAATTCAACAGCTATCACTTTTTTGAAAAGTAAGTGAAAAGCGCCTTTACTTTTATCATTAAGGTTCACAAGATAAACCATCACACTCAGCCCCAAACCCACATCAAGTAAACTGGTCAAAAGCTGACAAAGTGCCATGTCCCCTGGAATTGATTTCTGCAAAGAGCAGATTACCTGGTGCAAGATGTCTATGGCAAGTGGGGGCCCAAAGGGCACGCCGGCTCCAGAGGGGTAAGGATGGTACATGTGCGGCTGGGTGAGGGGGGCTTGGATGATGAGCTGCTCGGTGCGGAAGAAAGGTCCGAAGTGTGTGTCAAAGTACTCCTTCTCCCGGCGCGCCTGGCTGCCGGGCGCAGACCAGAGGTCCACCGGGTCTGTCGTGACCTGCACAAACACCAGGCCTGAAGAACAGGCGGTGATGAAGGCCACGGAGAAGAACACGATGCAGCCGGGGTGTCGGACGCAGAATAAGCCCCACTGTGCAAAGAGCCGCTGTAGACGGGCTTCGAAGGCGGCACCCAGAGAGTCACAGCAGGACGGCCCCCCTGGAAGAGCAGGATAGGA
>NW_006773947.1:2052426-2054946 GCF_000442215.2 Lipotes vexillifer | reverse complement strand
AGAGAGCCACAGCAGGACGGCCCCCCGGGAAGGGCGGGATAGGAAGAGGGTGGAGGTTAAGAGCCAAGCCATTCCTGAAAGTCGGAACGGGGAGAGCATCAGCTACCACTGCCCATAGCAGGACTAGCGCCCACACAGGACACACCGGGACGTGCACAGGACGATCCCCTGCCCGCCCCCCACCAGCTACTTGTCTGCTCTGGAAGCGGCCCTGCTCACCTGCCCACACTTATCCCTACCCCTAGAGGAACGGTGCTCACACACAAGCCTCGGAAAAGCAAAGTGCCCTCAGCACTCTGTCCAGAGCATTTCCCTCCAACCTTTCCTGCTACCCCGGCTCTCAGCCCACCACGCTGGCGCCTCCACAGCTCTCATCCCAGGCCAGGATCATTCTACTGCTATTATTAACTGCATGGTCCTGATCTGCCACCCTGACCAGGTTGTTAGTGCCACAAAGGCAAGGACCCTGTCTCCATCACAGCCGTGTCCTCGGCACGAGCTCAGGGCCTCTCCTGAAACAGGCATATAAATGTTTGTTAAGGAAATGAACACTCTCATGCCAACATGGTCCCAACCCTTTTAGTTAAGTACCAACGTGCCTACCTTTGTCACTGGCATTTACAGAGAAAGCAATATTGCCATCAATGGGGGTGTACTCGGAGACAAAATACCGTTTTCTGGAAAATAAAAGCATGCAAGTCATGTTCGTGGACCTCGGCACAGTGAGGCTGTTCTTCTGACATTCCCACACGAGCTTTCCCATCGAAAGCTCACCTCCTCATCCTGTTTGCTTCCTCCCTAATTGGTGCCTGCCTTCCCTTAAGTTCTCTTGCTCTGGGTCTCTCTGCTCATCAGTCTCAGGGGAGAATTTATAAGGGTATTAAAAAAAAATTAATTAAGGATAATTTCACCTTGTAGCCCTCATTTACACTTAAAAGTTTTAGGTTCTTTAAAAACACAGTAAACACTATATTGCAGGAGTAATGAGCACATCTAGTGCCTAGATCTTGGTTTCTAAACACCATTCTCCAATGAAAGGAACCAGGACTCCTTGCAGAAGAGGATGCTTCTAGGGCTGGAGCAGGGAAAATAAGAGAACATCTTGTGATTCCAGAAAATAAGAACAAGCTTGAGAATTGGGGGTGGGGTGGGGGTGGGGCATGCTTAAAAAAGCATAGGAGCCACCAGAAGATGCTCCCAGTGGTTGAAACTGGGAAAATTTGAGCAATAAGATACATGATGATACTGAACAGAGACCACAGAATTTTTTTTTAAAGTCCGTGACGTAAACATAACTAAATAAATAAATAAGTAGAGGAGAAGGGATAACTCTGTACAGAGTAAGCCCAGTTAGTAAATGGAGAAGGAACGAGGGACATACAAAGGCACCAGCAGGCAAACACCACAGGAAACAAGTGTTGAAGACAAGATCCACGGATGGATGCTAAAATCAGTGGGCGACAGTTTGAGGAGAAACAAGGTATTAACATAGTCTCAACATACCTCCTCTAAGATATTTATCAACTCCAAAGGGAGAAATAGTAACTTCACTATTATTGTAGTGGAGACACCCAGCAGACACCTTCTTAACCAAGCGATCGAGGCTAACCTCACCAGTGATGAGACATACTGACATCATAAGCCCTTGATATGATACATTGAGAAAGACACGTCACTTCTGTGATGTTGTCAAAAACACCTAACCTCAACGTAATCACAAGAAAACATCAGATAAAGCCAAACTGGGGCACATTTTACAAAATAACTGACCAGCACTCATCAAAAGTGTCGAGGCCGTAAGAGAAAAGGAAAGATGAGAAACTGTCACAGGTTGGAGGAGATGAATAAAACGGAAAGTGAACGTGACATGGGATCCTGAAACAGAAAAAGGGCGTCAGAGAAAAAACTGGTGAAACTTGAAAAAAGGCTGTGGTTTAGCCAACAACAGTATACCAATGCTATTTTCATGGTTTTGATTAAATTATATTCCATGGGTGATGTGCGTTGTAACACTAGAGGACGCCGGTAGAGGATATAAATAAACTCTACTATTTCTGTACCCTTTTGGTGAGCCTAAAATTATTTCAAAATAAAAAGTGTTAAAAAAATGTGCTGTCCTAAGTCAAGACGCAGATGTCTAAAAGGACTACAGTATTGCATCTGAAAGGATTTGAATCAGACTTGGCTCATGAGACTTTCTGTTAAAGAATGGCTGCTTTAAATCACATGCCATTTTGAATAAATCAATGAAACTGACTTCAAATGTTTCAACGGCTAAATAGGCTTTTGATTATTGACTAGTTGCAGGGCATAAGCAACCCATGGAATAGTATTCATGCAGATATTTGTTTCCTATTCTAATGAGCCAAAGTCTACCGAGCGAAAGCTAGAAGTGCCACTTGGGTAATTTTGCTCTTCTTGTCCTGGAGGAAAAACAAAACGGATTACCTGTAGCACCACACAGCAAAGAATGCACCAAAAAACACGAGCAGGAATCCCATGTAGGTGCCCCAAATGATG
>NW_006773947.1:2044679-2052031 GCF_000442215.2 Lipotes vexillifer | reverse complement strand
GGAATGCCATGTAGGTGCTCCACATGATGACGTACATGGCGTCCAGACCCAGGATTCTCCAGGGAACAGGAGGGGCTGGGGGCTGGGGCTTGGGCCCACAGACGATGGAGCAGTCCTGGCAGCTGCAGGGCCCCGTGACCTCATCCACGGACTCATCACAGCCCTTGGTGGCATTGTTCATGGGCTCCATCTCATGAGCTGGAAGATCTGTGGGAAGGATTGTGTTGAGTGAGAATCTCCATTTAAAAAAAAGCAAACACTACAAGGCTTGTATTAAATTATATTTAAACCCAATGATAAGCACACTGAAAGTAACACAAATGGAAGAATAAAAAGGACTGGAGGTTTCTGGGTGATCAAGTTATGTTTTGCTGCTTAGTCCTGTAAAATTTTAAGTTAACCTCAATAACTGGGCATAGGGTTTGCCACCGAGATCCAAGTCCACCACATTCCACGGTAAACCTTCAATCAAGTTTTATCTCCACTGAGGAGCTAGTCTAACGCTATGGCAGAGCTTTTGAAAAAACTTTTTTTAAAAAACAGCTTATTCCTTCAATTCTGTAGCAACACCTGAAGGCAATTCTTCTATCTCCACTCCCATGCCCAGCCCCTAACCAACCGGGGACAGGATAAATGCTCTAGTTACCTCTCTCGCTGGAGGAAACTCTAGGACCTAGTGATCTGAATTTAACTTCCTACTGCAGGTTAAGGTTCCTGGGCTTTAAAAAAATCCTAAGTACAATACACCAAATGTGGAGGTCTTCATCCCCACCTGAAAAGATGGGCGTGATGGTGAAAGGCGCCTGGCCGTTGTTCTTGTTGAACATGTACTCGATCCAGTTGGTGGCGTTGCAGGCTTCGGCCTCCTTCCCGCACAGCAGCCCCAGGGCTTTCTCGTTACTCGAGGGGGCCTCCACGTCCCTGCAGGCATTGTACATGGCTGGGAGGGGAGTAAGGGAAAAGACTGAAGCCGCGCTGCTTTAATTTACCAGATGAGATCTTACCGGAGGCCTCTCACACGTGACCTTGGAAATCCAGACACACTGCAAGCGGGAGCCGTGGGCTGGGACTCGGGACAGTAAACACTAAGGGCGGGAATGGAGGTCACCTCTGAAACCAGCTTGTCACCCTACAAGTAACATCAGGCCAGATTCCAAGCAACTTAAAAGTCAAAGACAGGAAAGGCTTACGTCATCCCAGTATCACCCCCAGTGCATGCAACAGCATACTGAAGGCCGAGCAAGGAGAAGCTAAGGACCTCTTCAGCCAGCAAAGCTGGTTTCAGGAAACTCTACAGCTAGAGAATGATGGCACTTCCAGGGTAAAAATTGGTTTCGGACAGACTTCACATGTGAATGACCCTAATACCACTCTCTTTTTGGGTTTTATTTTAGTATGCATAAAGACAACACACGAAATAAGAATGTCAATGACATGTTGCACATAAGGAAGCGGTGGTAATGGGTCCTATCTTAATGTTCAATTACCAGTCCCTGCTTGTTAGAAACTTCCCAGGACCTTCTTCCCCTAAACTTTAAGGAGATACTTATAAATTCATTGGTTTTATCCTCAATCTTGAAAGACAATTTAGCTAGAGCGATAGCAGCTTCTTTAGAACTATGAACATTCCATTGCCTTCAGGCCTCTATCATTGCTGGTTAGAAAATCTCCAACTGTCATTCTTTTGAAGTGATTTCTATCTTTTCTCTACTTGCTTTGAAGTGATTTCTATCTTTTCTCTACTTGATATTTGTCTTTGGAATTTTATAGTTTTTATGAGCTATATTTAGGTATGGATTCCTTTTTTAAATAGCTTTATTGATATAATTCACATACCATACAATTCACCAATCTAAAGTTAAAATCTAATGGCTGCCAGCATATTCATAGATATGGGCAATCACCACCACAGTCAATTTTAAAACACTTTCATCACCTTAAAAAAAGAAACCTGGTATCTTTAACTAATGCTCCCTTATTTCCCCATCCCCTCAAGCCCTAAGCAACCATTCATCTACTTTTGTCTCTATAGATTTGCCTATTTTGGACATTTCATATAAATGTAAGCATATAATATATAGTCTTTTGACTGGCTTCTACCACTTAGCATGATGTTTTCAAGGTCCATCCATGTTGCAGCATGGATCCATATTTCATTCCTTTTCATGGTCAAATAATATTGCATCGTATGGATGTACCACATTTTGTTTATCTATGTATCAGTTGATGGATATCTTCGTTGTTTCCACCTATTATGAACATATGTTTTCATTTCTCTTGTGAGTGGAATTGCTGGGTCATATGGTAACTCTATGTTTAATTGTTTCAGGAACTGCCAGACTGTTTTCCAAAGTGACTGCACCATTTTACATCCCCACCAGCAGTGTATGAAGGTTCTAGTTTCTCTACATCCCCGCCAACATTTGTTATCTTTTCGATTCTAGCCACCCTAGTGGGTGTGAAGCGGTACCTCATTGTGGTTTTGATTTGCATTTCCTTGATGACTAATGATCTCAAGCATCTTTTCATGAGCTTATTGACCATTTGTATAACATATTGGAGAAATGTTTACTCAGATCGTTTGCCCATTTTTAAATTGGGTTATCTACTTATTGAGTTGTTAGAAATCTTTGTATATTCTAGATACAAATCCTTTATTAAATATATGATTTGCAGGGCTTCCCCGGTGGCGCAGTGGTTGAGAGTCCGCCTGCCGATGCAGGGGACGCGGGTTCGTGTCCCTGTCCGGGAAGATCCCACATGCTGTGGAGCGGCTGGGCCCGTGAGCCATGGCCGCTGAGCCTGCGCGTCCGGAGCCTGTGCTCCGCAATGGGAGAGGCCACAACAGTGAGCCTTGGCTCACAAAGGGGAAAGGCCACAACAGTGAGAGGCCCGCATACCGCAAAAAAAAAAAAAAAAAAAAATGATTTGCAAATATTGTTTTCGCCTCTTTTTGATGGTGTTCTTCGAAGCACAAATTATTTAATTAATTTATTTATTTATTTATTTTGCGGTACGCGGGCCCCTCACTGTTGTGGCCTCTCCCATTGCAGAGCACAGGCTGCGGACGTGCAGGCTCAGCGGCCATGGCTCACGGGCCCAGCCGCTCCGCGGCATGTGGGATCTTCCCGGACCGGGGCACGAACCTGTGTGCCCTGCATCAGCAGGCAGACTCCCAACCACTGCGCCACCAGGGAAGCCCAAGTTTTTTATTCTGATCAAGTCCAAGATATCTATTTCTTCCTTTTGTTTGCTCATGTTTTTGCTGTCATATCTAAGAATTCATTGCCAAATCTGAGGTCATGAAGATTTATCTTGACGTTTTTTGGGTTTTTTTAAATTTTTAATCCTGATGTTTTCTTCTAAGTGTTTTCTAGTTTTAGCTCTTACATTTAGGTCTTTGATCCATTTTAAGTTTTTAAATGCAATTTTTAAAGGTTACACTCCATTTAAAGTTACTGCAAAATACTGGCTATATTCCTCATGTTGTACAGTACATCTCCGAGTCTACCTTATACCCAATATTTTGTACCTCCCACTCCCCCAGGTTTATATGCTGCCCGCCCCCGCCACTGGTAACCACTAGTTTGTTCTCTATATCTGAGTCTCCTTTTTTGTTATATTCACTAGTTTGTTGTATTTTTTAGATCCCACATATATAAGTGAGATCATACAGTATTTAATTTTGTCTGACTTCTTTCACTTAGCATAATGCGTCCATCCATGTTGCTGCAAACGTTTTAAGTTAATTTTTGTATATGGTGTGAGGTAAGGGTACAACTTTGTTCTTTTGCATGTGGCTATCCAGTTGTCCAAGACCACTTGTTGCAGACTATTCTTTCCCCCATTGAATGGTCTTGACACCCTTGTCAAAAATCAGATGACCATAGATGTATGGGATTATTGTCAATTCTGTCTCATTTCTTTGTATGTCTATCCTTACACCAGTACCATACCATCTTGATTTCCACTGGTTGCTTAGTAAATTTTGAAACTGGGAAGTGTGATTCCTCCTATTTTGTTCTTCTTTTTTAGGATCGTTTTGGCTATTCTGGGTCCCCTGTAATTTCATGTGAATTTAAAAATCAGCCTGTCCATTTCTACAAAGAAGTCAGTTGGGATTCTGATAGGGATTGCACTGGCTCTGTAGATCAATTTGGGGAGTACTGCCATCTTATAACAATATTAAGTCTTTGATCTATGAACACAGATGCCTTTCCATTTATAAAGATCCTCTTTAATTTCTTTTAATAATGTTCTTTAGCTTTTAGAATATGTTTCACACTTTTTTTGTTAAATTTATTCCTAAATATTTTATTCTTTTTGATACTACTGTAAATGGAATTTTTTTTTAATTTCACTTTCAGATTGTCCATTTCAAGTGTATAGAAATACAACTGATTTATATATATATTCTTTTTTTTTTGGCCACACCATGCAGTACGTGGGATCTTAGTTCTGCAACCAAGGATGAAACCCACACCCCCTGCGGTAGAAACAAGGAGTCTTAACCACTGGACTGCCAGGTAAGCCCCTATTCTATTTCTTCTTAATTTATCTGGTTTAAGGATTCATTTTCTTTTCCTAAGTCTGAAGCTTCATCCCTCATCCATTCTGGAAAATCCCCAGCCATTATCCTTTTGCTTACTGTCTCTCCCCAGCTCTCTTACCCCCATATGTCACTTTTAATGATTTCCAGAACTTTATCTCTCTATGCTGTTTTCTGAGTAATTCCCTCATATCTTCCAGCTAACCATTTGGTTTTCAGGTTTTAATTTATCAAATATTTCAAGGATACGAAAAATATGGATTCTCATGTACTTGCCATGTACTTGCCACCCACCTCTACCGATCTTTCTATTTTACAACATTTGCCTCAACATTAACAAAAACACATTATAGATATAGCTGAAGCTCCCTCACTATCCCTTCCTATGGGCATCCCCCCTTCCCCAAGGTAATCACAATCCTGAGTTTGATGTTTATTTTTCCCATGCACGTTTGTGTACTTTTATGATATATTGTATCCATAAATATGTAGTACTGTTTAATATAAACATACTACATATGTTCTGTTACTTTCAGTCAGTATTTTTAAGTGTCATTCACGTGACTGACACAATCCTAATTCATCCATTTTAACATAACAGACTATGACTATGCTCCAGTATACTGATCTGTTCTCCTCTTAATTAGCATTTAGTGTCTCCAATGTTTTTTTTAAAATGGCCTTTATTTTTTAGAGCAGTTTTAGGTTCACAGTAAAACTGAGCAGAGAGCACAGAGGGTTCCCATATAACCACTGCCTCTACATAAGCACAACCTCCCCACTATCAGCAGCACCAGAGTTGTGCATCTGTTACACGATGAATCTACACTGCCATCATATTCGCCCAAAGACCACAGTTTATGTTACAGTTGACTCTAGGTATTGTACATTCTTTAGAGTTTTGGCAAACATATAATGACACACATCCGCCATTATAGTATCAACTATTAGTTTTACTGCCCTAATAATCCCTGTGCTCCACCTATTCGTCTCTCCCTGTCCCCAACCCCTGATCTTTTTACAGTCTCCATAGTTTTGCCTTTTCCAAAGTGTCAGAGAGTTGGAATCACACAGTATGTAGTCTTTTCAGGTTGGCTTCTTTCACTTAGTAACATGCACTTAAGGTTCCTCCATGTCTCTCCATGGCTTGATAGCTTGTTTCTTTTCAGCGCTGAATAATATTCTGTTGTCTGGAGGTACCACGGTTTCTCCATTCACCTACTGAAAGACATTATTGGTTGCTTCCACATTTGGCAGTTATGCATAAAGCTGCTACAAACATCCACGTATGGGTTTTCATGTGGATATGTGTTTTCAACTCTTTTGGGTGAAAACCAAGGAGCATGATTACTAGAATGTGTGATAAGAATGTTTTTCAGTATACATATAACTGGTTCACTTTGTTATACAGCAGAAACTAACACAACACTGTAAGGCAATTATACTCCAATAAAGATGTTAAAAAAAGAATATTTTTCATTTTCTAAGAAGTTGCCAAATTGTCTTCCAAAGTGGCTGCACCATTTTGCATTCCCAGCAGCAATGAATGAGAGTTCCCGTGGCTCCACATCTTCGCTAGCACTTGGGGGTGTCAGGGTTTTGGATTTTGGCCATTCTAATAGGTGTGTAGTGGTACCTCATTGTTTTTTGGGTTTTTTTTGCGGCTGCGCTGGGTCTTCATTGCTGTGTGCAGACTTTCTCTAGTTGCGGCGAATGGGGGCTACTCTTCGTTGCGGTGCGCAGGCTTCTCTTGTTGCAGAGCATGGGCTCTAGGTGCACGAGCTTCAGTAGTTGCAGCACATGGCTCAGCAGCTGCAGCACACAGGCCCTAGAGCACGTGGGTTTCAGCAGTTGTGGCACGCAGGCTCTAGAGCACAGGCTCGGTAATTGTGGCGCGTGGGCTTAGTTGCCCCAAGACATGTGGGATCTTCCCGGACCAGGGATTGAACCCGTGTCCCCTGCATTGGCAGGCGGATTCTTAATCACTGTGCCACCGGTGAAGTCCCTCGTTGTTGTTTTAATTTAGAATTCCCTAATGACATATGATGTTGAACATCTTTTCATATGCTTATCTGCTATTCATGTATCTTCTTTGGTAAGGTGTCTGTTCAGGTCTCTTGTCCACTTTTCAATCAAGTCGTTCACTTCCTTATCGTTGAGTTTTAAGAATTCTTCATATATTTTGGGTAACAGTCCTTTATGAGATTATGTCTTTTGCAAATATTTTCTCCCTGCCTGTGCTTGTCTTCTCATTCTCTCGATGTCTCCAATTTTTCATGATCACAGAAATGCTACAATGAACGTTTTTATATGGTTCTCCCTCCTTACATGCATTAAGAGTTTCTCTAAGGTAGGCACCTCTAAGTGGAATTTCTGCAGTGAGGGTATATTGATCTTCAAGTTTACCAGGTATTGCAAAACTATTTTTCAAATGGTTTTCAAACACTCACACCAAGTTACAGTTGCCAGTGGAGTAGTACATTAGCATTCCTCTGCCTCTACATCCTCACCAATATTTCGAATTGACCAATTTTTAAATCTGTGCCAATCTGATATGTGAAATAGTAGCTCACTGTTTTAATCTGCACTTCACTGATTGCTACAGATGTTAATTATCTGTATTTATAAATCCTTTCACTTCTGGTTTCTGCTTTTCCTCTCTTGTCTAGAATCCTTTCTTACCTTAAAGTCATAAAGACATTCTATACTTACTTCTAAAAATTTCCAACGTTAGGATTTTTACTTTGTTAATCAAAAATAAAAATTAGATGAATAATTAATTTCTCACTCCATTTATCAACTA
>NW_006773947.1:2042653-2044669 GCF_000442215.2 Lipotes vexillifer | reverse complement strand
TCTTTCCCTTAATGATTTGTAACAACACACCTGTATCAACTGTCCACATGGATGGTTCTGTTTCTACACAGAATGATCTCTCTTCATCCTGTCAGGCTGTCTTTTACGTCACATCTTTTGGCAGAATTTATTCCTAGGTACCCTACTTTTTGTTGCTTTCGTGAATGGGATCTTTTTTCTAGTAAGTTTTTTTGTTATGTTTTTTTTTTTATTTTTATTTTTTTTTTTCCTTGCGTTATGCGGGCCTCTCACTGTTGTGGCCTCTCCCATTTGCGGAGCACAGGCTCCGGACGCGCAGGCTCAGCGGCCATGGCTCACGGGCCCAGCCGCTCCGCGGCATGTGGGATCTTCCCGAAACGGGGCACGAACCCGCGTCTCCTGCATCGGCAGGCGGACTCTCAAGCACTGCGCCACCAGGGAAGCCCCTGTTATGTTTTTAACTGATCATTATAATTAAATTTATATGTTGCTCTTATAGTCAACAACTTTGATGAATTATTTTCTTATTTTATTTATTGTTTTGGGGCATATTCTTTATTCAGCTGCATCTAATCTTCTTTTAATCCACTTAAATGACTATTCCTTTTTTTAAAAAAATTTTTGGCTGCATTGGGTTATCGTTGCAGCATGCGGGCTTTTCTCTAGTTGTAGCGAATGGGGGCTACTCTTTGTTGCAGTGTGTGGGCTTCTCATTGCAGTGGCTTCTCTTGTTGCGGAGCCCAGGCTCTAGGCACGCAGGCTTCAGTAACTGTGGCACACAGGCTCAGTAGTTGTGGCACACTCTAGAGTGCAGGCCCAGTAGTTGTGGTGCACGGGCTGAGTTGCTCCATGGCATGAGGGATCTTCCCAGACCAGGGAATTCCTAACCACTGCACCACCAGGGAAGCCCTATAGCTCTATTTCAAATCTGTTCATGCTTTTTCCTTAGTGTCCTGTTCTTTTAGAGTTCTTTCATTTCAATCATTTTCAACAAAGGTGACATGGTCTTTTTCAGACTGTCCTGTGATTTCTCGCTGCTGGGGCACCCCTTCTCCTATTGGTTACACCTGCTTACTTTCCCTTCCCGTGATCCGTTCTTCAAGGTCAAAAATCTCTCCTCTGCCAACTATAGTTCTACCTTCCACCCCATCTCCTCAGTCGTGCAGTAATTCATGAAGTTATGCCTTTCATGTCCGCTAGAACCAAAGTTCCAGTGGTTTCTAAAATGTATAGAAATAAGCTTGCACATACTAAAAATTTCCATGTGGGAACTTATACTTAGGAAGGAGTTAAAGCAAATACTTTAAGGAGATTGTATAAAAGGTTGTAGCTCAAGTCCCAGGATACAAGCAAAGCAACAACTCACATTTCAAGGCCAATGGAACTAAAAACTGTCATTTTCACAGAGTTGACAGGACAAGAAGGGACAATTTGATCCACTGTCCTGATACCAAATATTAAAGAGGAATAATTTAGAAGTTTACTTACCATTGGCAAAACTCTCTCCAATATAGTATTGTAATTCTTTTACGTTTGTTTTTGTCTGGTTTGTAACAGGATCAACATAATCTTCCATTGCTGTAACGTTCAGAAACTGACTTTGTCGAGGGCTACATGTCAGCTCACAAAACAGGTTCACTAGGTTATAAAAACAGGATGGACATCTAAAAGGAAAAGTAAACTACTCTGTATGATTTCACGGATAATAGGGCCAGCAAAAAGATGATTTAAAATAGACAAAGAATGTTTAAAATTTATTGTAAAATGGCAAATGGATTACCATGAGGACATATTAAACCTAGCAATTCCAAACCTAAAACCTCGTGTTAAAATAAAGACACCTCTTTAGAAACTGCCCTAATTACTACATTTGTGCTGCCCAGATGTAATTTCAAAAAGAGACAAATGCTCTCTGATTCTGCACTTTATAATTCAGACATGTTTTCTCTGTCTTGAAGTTAGAAGGACTTAGAAGCATCATGGGGACAATTCTGATTGAGAAGAAAAAAGGGAAAAAATGAGATTTACACATTAGTT
>NW_006773947.1:2005671-2042643 GCF_000442215.2 Lipotes vexillifer | reverse complement strand
GGCTCCCTTCCGATCCCCAGATAATCCTAGGCTCTCTCTAAACACAAGAGGATTTCCCCGTGACATGAGAAGATAAAGAGAACAGCAGTGGTGTCCTCTGGCTGCATGCATTTCAGAAGCCCCTGGGTATTCTTAAGAACCACAACTGTCTGCTGTCTTCCAGGTTCAAAGTTTAAGCTTCTAATGTTGACCAGTTATGTGGCAGAAGACCTCTCTCTCCTCTTTGGTTCACCGTTATCTGTAAAAGCTATTGCTTCATCAGACTTGCATTCTTGCAACAAAACCAATCAGGATTGCTCTCTATTCTGAACCCATCCAGATGACCACACGTGACACAGAACAAGGAAGGTGTGGTCCCAGCCCTCAAAGCCTCTGGTCTAGTGAAGGAGCAGACACCCACACTGACTTGCTTTCAGGAGTTCCGTGCTTTACTGTGACAAACAGGAACGACAATTACACCATTCAAACAGAATTCGCTCTTGGGGTGCACAGTTTTCTACTACTTTCCATAAATTACAAGCCTCTATGTTACTCCATTTAATCTCTACAATCATCAGTTTGGACAGCTGCATAGTATTCCATATTAGCATCTCACTGTTTGCTGTTATAAATAAAGCTTTGCTACTTCTGACAACACGGGGAAAACTTGGTTATCCTTCGATGTTTACGCCCATAATACCTCACGTAGAGCAGGTGCTAGATAAACGTGTTTTGGCTAACTGACAGCTCCAATCTGGCCACAGCAACATCCACCAGGCTTCCTTCCACAAGATAAGCTGGCCTGATTAGAGTCTCAATTTTCTGATCTATTATATTGTTTGTTGCCCTCAGAGAACAATTTACAGATGGTTCTCCACTCTATATTGCCGATTGAAAATCTGAGAAGAAGCAAGGTTTCCTAGTGGATACTGACTTGTGCCCTGTCACCTGCAGTGACACCTGCATAGAGAAGCACAGGCCCTTCCCATCCGCCTTTATCAGGGTGCTCAATGTGCTGTTCTAAAGACCACCATCAGTTCGTTCTTCTGCACATTCGAGAACTGCTGGGTAAGCTTAGAGAACATGTATTACGAAGCCCTTTTCACTGCCCCGGTCACACAGAACACACTGGACCGCACACTAATTTTGACAAAACCAGCCGACTCTGCCAAAACAAGCTTTGAGCAGTTACCAAAGGCCGGCTCTACCAAGGCCTGGGTCACCACAGGAAGAGAGAACCACGCACAAAGCAGGGGAGGGAGGCAATGCAGAGGACTGCACGGAGGAGGGGTCTCGGGTCAGAGAAATGGGCAGGAACCCCTCTCCTCCCCACAGCACGAAGGGCCTCAAGTCTGAAAGGACCCAGACCCCAGTGCAGGTCCCCCTTGGGATGAAGACACCTCAGAGGAAAACCAAGTAGCAACTCTGAATGTTTAACATTTTACAGAACTGAGTCTGATAATTATTACTTTATCAGAAGTTACCGTTTATTTCTAAGAAGTCATAAGATAGCATTCTTAAAACAAGAACTAACTTTTAAACCTATTTTTCCTGCATGCCCGGCGGTCAACCCACCTGGACAGAAACTGCAGAGGCAGCTGCAGTTTGTCTTTCAGTGTCCGAAGCTGCTGAACATCACAGCAAAGACTGACGTTGCCAAAGAAGAACGCTGGACAGAGTTCCTTTCGGGTGAGAAAGCATGGACATCAGAGGAGCACAGTTAAATAAGGACAAGCATTCCTCAAATATAAGACCATTTTATTCATATCGCCCTTTTCAGGTACACAAGGGTGAGACACCTATATGCAAAGTGCTTGCAGAATTCTTTTAAAAGGCTATCAGATTTACTGTTTATAACTAGGGATTCACAAAAGTAGAGGCAGTAGAGGCATTTTAATTTTTTTTTTCTAATTGGGAAGCTCACTTTCCTCCCCTGACAATCATTTTACCTCTTTTTAGGTTATTTGGTGAAGGTTAACCAGAATGTTATTTACTCTTTCCATCAGTCACTCCAGGGAATGTCAAGTGCCTTTAACAATTCTGATGAAAGGAGTAAGTCCAGGTGCCCCGCTATTGTGTCAACTGCAGCCTCTAAGACCAGTCTTTCCACCTGGATTTTTCCAGTTCTTTTCTAATATCCCTGTGTATCAGGGATGGTGAAAGAGACAACAGGAAACAGATTCCTGGTAGCAGCCAAAGTTCATAGGCTCTTGGTGGAAACCGGAGGAATCACTAAAGTGAACAGAGGACAAGGGAGTCACAGCCACTTAGCAGCCTTGTCCACTCAAGCCCTGAAATCTAGGAACAAAAAGAGTTAACTTTGAGTGTATTTTGAAGAAGCTGCTAAAGCAACATCTGAGGTACCAAGATCAGTCCCTAAGTAGTAACCTGATAATGGGAAACTTTATGAGCAAGGTATAGTCAGCCCCCCAAAATTACACCTCTGTAGTTATGTTATCTTCTTTGTGCTACAGGTAAGAGTTTGGGATAAGAAAAGCCCATTCATTTCATCTCTATCCCCACCCCACGGTAATATTTAAGGTATAATTGCAGAGGATCTCTGATTAGCATTTTGTGTTCCCAACGCCCAAGACAACTGACTCACCAGCACCAGGTCATAGCCGTCCTCTGGCAACGGCTTTGGTAGCCCAGAATATCGGCAATTGTACCTCTTATCTCCAGATGCAATTCCACACTCTCCATACCAAACACAGGACTGTGAAAATACCTACAAAAGTCAACCCAAAACTCGCTTCATTAGGGCCTCAGGGATAACACAAGGTTCAACAGCAAAGGGCACCCACTCAAGCCCCATTCACAGAAGCTTCCAAGGTTACCTGCAAAGCCAAGTAACAGCAAGAGGCACTGGTTAGTTTAACATTTTGACAAATATTAATTAAAATAGACCAAAATGGACTTGTCAAGTCAGTCAGTGAAGCAGGTAATAGAAATTCCTTATTTACACGATTTCTACTTCCTGCTAGATTATTTATTAATAAGAGGAAGCTACAGTTCCACATAAGAGTCACTAACAATCAGTGCAGAAGAAAGCAAGATAGTATGTGAGTCTATGATTACTAAGGCTCTATTTTTGCACATCTGTATAAGGAACTGTGTCAGGTCTAAATAATGAAAGATCATTTGCGTATCTGTTAAGGTTAATTAATATCAGCACCATGAGTAATGTGAAGAAAAGACCGTAAGGAGAAGAATGAATACCTTGTCCTCGAGATTTAAGTAAGAGGCAAGAAATGTGCTCACTTTAAGGAAAATCCCCTCAGAATCTTAAAAATATAAAACCTCTTGTGTAAAGATTTCTCAGCCAGTCCTATTCCCCTCGTGAGTCACACGACAGTGGGGCTGGGGGGAGGAGGGCACCATGTGACTCATCCCATCAGCAAGGCCACCGAGCTCCACCAAGCTGGCCAGGGTCACGGCCGGCATGACCTTGCAATCAGCTATCGTGCAGGGAAAACAGGGACTGCTGAGAAGCAACCATGGATCCCAAGATACCTGGTGGAAAAGCCATTTAAAAAAAATCGGCATAGAAGCAAGAGAGTGAATTCTCTCCAGGGGCAGTGGCACATGGGCCGCACACTGCAAGGAGTTAAGCTGGGCTGTGTTGGTCGCCGGCATCAAGACACAAATCCACAACAGGCCTTGAAAACATGAAAGGAAAAACAGGCA
Organism: Lipotes vexillifer; assembly: GCF_000442215.2. NCBI lineage: Eukaryota > Metazoa > Chordata > Mammalia > Artiodactyla > Lipotidae > Lipotes > Lipotes vexillifer. The sequence continues at coordinate 2,038,977 of NW_006773947.1, read as the reverse complement.
GGAGGTTGAGGGGTGTTGAGAGGAAATCTAAGGGCCCAAATGACTTGTCTCTGAATTCATTATTCAGATATTTTAAAACAGAAATTATGACTTACCCCACCTTGTTTCATTGAAAGTCATATGTTTAGACCACAAGGAAGGGAAATTATACAAATGAGGAAGCAACAAGCATTTAACAATGCCATATCCCAAACCTCTGGCAAGAAGTTGCAAAATTCCACCACTTCTATAGAAAAAGACTCACAAATATGTCCATAAACCTAGCGAATCTAGAGAAAGTATTGCTCTTTCCAAAACTCTGGGTTTCCCACTAAAAGGTCATTAGCCATCTACTGAAGTTTGAAAAGGCAAATAAGCTAAGGAGGGGTGACAACTGCTGATACTGACCCGTAATTTACATACAAGGGATACATACAAGGGACCAGTCCCTTGGACTCCCCCTCACAGAATTCTCAACAGACCAACAGGGCAAGCAGGTCCCGGCCAGGGGGCACTCTGGCACGTCACCCACAGGAGTGGCAGGAATCCAGTCATAAAAACGCAACTCTGGCATGACTAACAGGACGGACATCTGGAGTCTAAGTTCCCCTTCCTCAGCACTTAGCACTCTGTGGGAAAATAAAAGATGACCCAATGCTGTTTGGTCCCTATTTACAAGATCATCCTTTATAATCTACACCATTTGTTTCAAAGCAAAGTTGTTTCCACCCACCAAGTAGAAGAGATGGGGCAGGGGGTGGGGTGGGTAGGGAGGAAGGGCTGAGGGTTGAGCTTGAGGGGCAGGAGATCAGGATTCCTGGGTTCCTCAATAAATGTTGAGCCCGGCTGCACCTGAAGCAGGTAACCTGGCTGAGAAGAGCAGGAGTCTCCCACCTGTGAACTGCACTCATAACCCCGCTCACGTCACAGCTCTGGTGTGAACACTGAATGCGGGAATAAAGGAGGAAGTGCTTAGGAAACTAGAAAGCACTACCACTCAAACGGAAGGAATTATTCTTAATGTCTTCCAACTGTTTGGGACCTCACCAAAGAGGATCCAAAGACCTGAAGAAAATAAACTGCTCGTGGTTTCTCTGGGGCCAGGAAAAAACTGGGCTTGAGTCATTGCTCTTAGGTTTGCTTTCCCAAGTCACCTACCTAAAGAAGCATGAACCGGAGGGGGCCCAAAGGTACTCACAGGCCACCCGCTGTGTGCCAGGCACTGTTTTAACTGTTCTTACATATTAACCCAATGAATCCTTACAACAAATGCACGAGGGAAGTTTTTTTTTTGGCCACACCGCGCGGCATGCGTGATCCTAGTTCCCCAACCAGGGATGGAACCCGCACTCTCTGCAGTGGAAGCGCAGAGTCTTAACCACTGGACCGCCAGGGAAGTCCTGGGAGGTGCTATTATGCCCAATTTACAGATGAGCAAACAGAGGCAGAGAGGCTAAATAACTTGTCCCAAAGCAGCAGAGCCAGGATTCAAACCAGAACATTCTAGTTCCAGAAACAGACTCTCAATAAGATATAATCAACCCTATAATTAAGGTCCTCCCTCAAGGGGGTCCATCACCCATCCCTTGTGGAGGCCTGTGCACCTGTGCACCCACTCACATGGCTGCACAGGTGGGGAGGCCTCTTCCCCACCTCGAGTCTCTCCCCACCCCCACCCCCGATATAATGAGGGAGGGGCCTGGACAAGGACATGTCTTTCAGGAGGCTAGCTACCACTGCTTAGTGCTTTTTATGTCTATTTTGATGTTACATTCGTTGAACATAAAACCATAAACTGAAGTCATATATTTTTATGGCCAATTTCCCCCCCCCCCCCACCCCCGCCTCCCCTCGGCTCACGGCTCACCTACAGCTGAAACCCGAGCATCTCCTTCAACCGAGCATCTCCTTCAACCGCAGGCCCCGCTGGTGCCGAGCGCCCCTGGGGACCTCCGCTACCTGGCTTCCTCCTCACCCACGTGTTCAGCCTAATCTCTGCGTTGGTCCCTTCACCTGCTCCTGCCCATGAAGGCTGCTCCATTTCACCCTCCTGCTCAGTCAGACCACCCCCAACTCCTCTCCAGCTGCACCTCCAACCACCTGCTGCACAGCCCAGGTGCTCAAAAGGAAACCAGTCTTTCTTTCCTCCATCGCCAGGCCCTCTTCATCAGGGGCTCAGGCCCAGGTACCTTTCCCACCAACCTCCCGGGAAGCCTCGCCAGTGCAGCCTCCCTCACCCCTTCCCCCCCGACCCCTTCCCTGTGAGCCCACAGCCATCCTCTGTCCACCTCATCACCTCCCACCACGTGGTCTGCTCCCATGGGGGTACACCATGCCCACGGCGCCCAGGCACTGGATAAGGGTGCCCCTGTCACCTCAATCCCGCAGCAGATCTGTGAGGCTGGCACTAAAATAACACCATTTCACATATGAGGAAACTGAGGGTTACACAGGTAAAGTGACCCATCTGAGGCCACATCTGAGAATGGCAGAGCCAGACCCAACCCAAGGCCTGGCTGGTTTGGAAGCTGGAGCTCTTACTCCTTATGCTGCACGAGGGTCACTCCTCAGCGGACCACTGACTAGGCCGAGCTCATCTATGCAACCTGTCAAGAACCTAGCTGACATCCGAACAACTGGGGTTTCCAGGCTCCAAAGCGCCACGGCCCAGCGGTCGGACTCTATCAGCGAAGACATCAGCTCACCTCAAGATCTCTGGAAGATTTCCTGGGATGTCAGGGCAGCACAAGCCGACACCAAGACTAAGGGCACGCCGAGCAATCAAGGGCTCAGGTACAGGCCACGTACTTCCTTTCTCAGGGAAGCAATGTGTCTGGGTGAAAGCTGCCTTTACTCTGATACAAGAACAACCGGTGCTGACTTCACACCAATGATACTCACCTGGGGAAGGACATATCCTGCCCAATAGTGAAATAAACCCACCAAGGCTAGAGGTCTGACAGAGCCCAAAGGGCACCAGACTGCATGTGAGCTCAGCTCTAGAGATAGACGGTGGTGGTAGTTGCACAACATGTGTTGTACCTAATGTCCCTGAACTGTACTTTAACTTAAAATGGTCGATTTTATGTGTATTTTATCACAAAACATGAGCTCGGATGCCCTTCACCATGTAAGAGAAAAGCCCAGTGGCAAGGACTGCAGACAGCACGTTCTTGGTTATACTGAGATTAAACAGAGAAGGGTGACCGTCAGTTGAAACACCATGGGTCTGAGTGTCATGTGACACAGCCAGAGTCTCTAATAACAGGTGTTGCCAAAGCTCCACTTGGGGTCAGGGGGGACAAGTTCAAAGAATGATCATTCTTCACAGTTCATCTCATGGGCACCGACCAGTCTTACAGAGCTATTCATGACCACAAGAACTGTCTTATTTAAGCATTTAAACATTTGACCGATTCCTAAAATGTTAAATGAGTGCAGATTTTATTTTCCTTAATTACAGAGCACTCACACATCACAAATATTCAAACATTACAGGTGTATATGAGATAACATTGGAAGCTCCCCCTTACCTCTCCACTGCCACCTCATTCCTCAGATTTAACCAATGCTAACTTATTAGATCTAGGTCTTCCGGACTTTCAATTCCCTCCCACAGGCAAACCTGTAGAGATATATCCACGCAAACACACACAAATGCAGTAACTTTTACATAATCTCTACTACCTTCCGTGACTGGCTGTTGACTCTACCTGAACTGCCTCTAACTGTATTTATCAGGGTTCCCAAGGTCCGCCCTTGTCTGCTGTCCCTTGTTTTCTCCACACATTTCAGTCCCCCCCATCTTGGAACGGCCTCCCTTTTTACAAGCCTCACCCAAGACTCACTGCCTCTACTAAATTTAACTCTGACTCCTATCACCTGGATCTGGTCATGGTGCTCCCCCGTCGGGTGAGCTGTCCTGGGGCAGAGGCAGGTTGGCCCCAGGCAGCACCTGGCTGGTGCTCACGGGCATCCATCCTCACTGCTTGAGTCAGCAGGTGTCCTGCACCCAGAGCTCAGGCGAACCATTTCTCTGTGACTTACATTCCACAAGCTCCCCTGGGGATCCACCAGGACGCAGTGGATAAACTTTTCCTTAGAGAACCAAATATTAAATATGATAGGTTTGTGGGCCCTAAGGTCTCTGTGCTACATACTCAACCTTGTCTGCTGTAGCTCAAAAGTAACCACAGACAATGGGTAAAAGATGGGCGTGGGTGTGTCCCAAGAAAACTATCCACAACTACAGGCTCTAGCCAGGTCATAATTTGCTGGCTCCTGCTCTAAGATCAAGGAGAATTTATGAGTATCACAAAGTTGTGCATGAAGGCAGAGGTTGCAAGAGTATTTTCTTGCCTCTGTCTTGAATGCCCTGTAAGGCCACAGAATCCTAAAGGGCAGAGCCCAGGTGTTATACTTCCTTTGAAATTTTCTATAGTATCTCATCCAGTGTTCACTCATTCAGAAACTATCAAAACGTACAAGATGAGTTAAAGGAGCTTGACTGGATTATGTAAGAAGTTGTTTTGGCTTTAACCCAGAATTTAGTAGTTACAAGCCTAGGCTATCTCTGCTTTTAAAGGTTAGGCCATATGGTTATTTCACAACATGCTCTAGAGTTTAATTATTGGATATATGACTGCACAGGGAAGCACCTTTCAATAATAATAGGAATAGTTCAGGAAAGTTCAAAAAAAAAAAAAATGCCCCTTCTGCTACGAGTCAGCAACTCTAGCAGCTGCTAAACAGACTCTAATTGGGAGCTCCCTGAAAGCACATCTTACCACATGGAGAAGCTCTGAACATCAGCAACAGAATTCTATACTCCAGGGTGAATATTAACTCACGTTCAAATGCTTAATGAACAACAACTGAGTGCCAGGCACAAAGTTGAGTGATTTCTCCCTCATTGCCTCGTTTATTTCTCAGATACCCCCATGGAGTAGTAGTATCACAGAATTTTACAAGTAAGGAAACTGGAGCTCAGAGAGGATTCTCTGAGGTCACATGGCTCGTAAGTGACAAAACCAGTAATGAGAAACAAGATTTTGAATGCCAAGTTAAGCATTCTCTCTCCTATTCACCCCCATACCCACCCCACCAGCTGCTGCACTGTTCAACTTCAGCTCAGTTTGTACATGGACGTATCCTTAGATTGTGACAATGTGCTAGGGATGGGCTGTCCCCTCTACTATCATCCTACACAGGTGTTCCTCTTTCCACACAGCCTTGTTCACCTGCAGGACTAATGACTACCATTTCCATACAACTCTAGGCAGCTGTCAAGTCCTGACTCACTTTCTCAGGACCAGTGACTGTCCTCAGCCCCAGGCCTGTACCTGGCCATTCCATGCAGATGCAGTGCAGGGCCTGGGCCCCTCACCTCTGCTGCTGTCCTGGATGAGTAAAGCTCACGATGGAATCTGGAGACACACCCAGCTGCAGCTCTGGCAAGGGGTGGAGTTAAGGGGCTGGCCTGGCCAGTCAGGATAACCCAGGAGGCAGTGGCCCAGAGAATCCTGTCCAGAGATTAAGCTGCCTGCTGTGTCCTTTGGGGTCAGGTGTGCAGACCAAACAAATATGACAGGACATTTGGGGTGGAGGCTGGTCTGCTCTTTTATTGACGGAATTCTCTGGAACTCTGTTTTACAGCCAACCTGGGGTAAACATATCCACATAACAAAGGATAATTTGTGTGAGCACCAGGCACGCCTTTAGATGGGTATTTTAGATATATTTTTCGAGTTAGATGGCCTCAGCCAATCTTCACTTTACAGATAACCGCTCCAGCTTGCAGTTTAACTGACTTGCCCAAGGTCACTCTATTAGTTAGTCTTAGACATTTCTGAGCTCCCGCACTCACGAGTTTGAAAAATAATCCAAAAGCCACAAGGCTAAATCAAAACCATGAAAGTGGATGGGGGTGTATACTGTCCGCAGGTTTTTTCCTAAGGAATGTTCACACAACGTGACAATTTGAACCAAGGGTCAGGCCAGTAGGCTAAATCCACCCCTGATCTATCACAGGCTTTTGGAGAAGCCAAACTGGAGCCAGCAACATGCCTTGAATGTTACTGGCCAAGTAGAACATCTGCTAAACACCCATTCAACAGAGCTTGCTAAATATGAATAACCTGGCAACAATATTCTGAATTTGAATAAAGTAGAGCCCGGAAGTCAGAAGACAGTGGCTCAAGCCCCAGTCTGCCATTTATCAACTATGACCTTGAGACAAACTTCAGCCTTAATATCCACATCTGTAAAACGGGAAAAACAGCATCACACCTAGCTTAAGGAGTCTTGGGAGGTTAAAACAAGACCAGAGGTGTCATCGCAATGGAGTACTATGCAAAAATTAGGTAATTCCTTTTTCCTTAGTCTCTTGTAATCCAGGATGCCATTTAAAAATATTGAGATAATTTACATACCATAAATTCACCATTGAAGTGTACAGTTTAATGGGTTTTAGTAACAATTGGGTAACTTTCCCCCCTATTTTCTCCAGTTTTCCTTTCATCTGCCTCGTAAGCATTAATTCACCCTCCAACACTCAGCTCAAAAATGGACTCCCCATCACATTCTATCCCTTTATTACAGGACACTTTTCTTTGCATTGTAATTTTTTTGTGTATCCACTCGTCCTCCCATCAACTATGAACAAGACAGGGATAGTAACTACTAACTTTAACATAGCACTTTACAGTTTGTAGACAGACCACTTTCTGACTAGGTGATTCTTTCGATCTACTATTTTATCCTACACTGCACTCACTTCACATTTATGAAATTACTGAATGATGGTAATTTGAGTTCCTCCATGGCCCAATTCTAAAGATTCCCTCTCAAATCCCCCAAGAGCACACTTGCATCAGAGAGAGCAGGGGTTTTTTGGGTGTGTGTGTGTGTGTGTGTGTGTGTGTTTTAAAGTTTTCTTGCCAAAGCAAATATTCTAAAGACTGAAAATAACAAGCATGTTCCAAGCAAAGGAAAGCCTGTCGGGCCACCGTTGATCTTTGCAATCACCCAGACAACAAATGCAATTCCAATTCTGATCTCTACTAGCCTCTGAATGCCTCACCGATCTTATCCCCTCACCCAAATCCATGAAGGCCCAATGATTTGTTGATTCAGGCCATGCTGGAGATGGTAAAATATAGTTCTTGCCCTCAAGGAGCCTGCAGCACGGTAGTTCAATTCAAACAATATTTCTCTGTCTTTCCACAAGCACCCTGAGAAGTAGGCGAAGTTGTTAACCCCATTTTACAGAGAAGGAGACTCTGCCTTTGCCCAAGATCACTCCTGGTAAGAGGAAGAGTCAAGACGCACACCAGGTCTTTTAACTCCAAGTCTTGTGCCAGGCCGTAAACGCTGCTGGTGCTGCAGCAGTTTAAACAAAGATTGAGAACTTCAAAGTGAAGACATTCTAGTTGGGGGAAGAGAATAACAATGTCACAGATGAAGATACTTTTGAACTGGGCCTTGGAAGATGGGCAGGGTTTTGACAGCAAGTAGTTTATTTGGCTGGAGAGCTGGTGCCCTTCACAGATCTATGGGTGAAAGAGCAGACGAGGCACCTGAGATCAGGTTAGAGACGGCCCACTCCAGGCTTCCGCACAGGTAATGTGTCATCTGTAACACACCCCTGAAAGCATCCCTTTTAGGAGGAGTGGAGGGAGGGGAAGGGTTACCCAGGAAAGAGGATTCTTTGTTCTGGGTAATATGACAAACACTGAAGGAATACAAAGACCTATTCAGCAAGGCGTTTTCGTTCTGCCCGCTTGCTAATAATAAAAAGCCTCATATTCCCTTGATTACTTATGTTAGTAAAATAACTGATCACAGCAATCAAGGAATGGGAGAGACTGGGGAAGATTACCCACATTCGCTCCAGTTTCAGAAAGTTATTCTCCAATGCTCTCAGGCTGAAAGATTAACCCATTCCCGATCTCCTCAGGAAAAGCAGTTTTAATGGCTTAATTCCTACCCAGGCCTCATTATGGTGCAAGTCCCTCAAGAAAAAGCTTAGAAATATTACAGTCAGGAGAGGTGTGTACTGCTTCTCAAAACTGCACACATTATTTGGATGAGCACAAGGTTTAAAAACCACGCAGTCTTAGTAATGTGATTTAATCACCTGTAAAACTTAGAAGTTAAGGAAAGCAAAAATCCCCCACCCCCCAAAGGTATTTCAGACTTTATGAAGGACAGTTAGTCTGCAATTCCATGACAGAACTTTACTGGTGCTCAGACTGAACCCAGACGGGTTGCTTATCACTGGTGAGAATTCTAAAAGCGGGAACCGCCGGCCCCCCCATCACATTTCAGGTGAGAGGAAATGCAGGTACTGAAAGCCTCTGCAGACATGAGGGAGCTAATCTTAAAAATATCAACACGAGAGTCTCCAGTTCATATTTGCAAACCTTCTCAAGGCTTCCAGGCATTTTGCAAGAAACTTGTGACCAACCCCTGACCTATCCCAAAAGTCCTAGGAGGAGAGGCACTCATTTACCATCAGCCCCGGCTGCTACCTTGAGGTAAATTAAAGCTACTTAACCATGTGAAGCCTGTCTGTTAGATCCTAACCTAAAACTCTCGGGAAATTGAATAGCTGTATTTTCAAAGCAAATAACTGCTGCTATTTCTTGAGTTTTTACTACAGTGATGCGATCTCTCCAAACATCATTATGCATGGAGGGACCTCAATAATCGTACGGGGAATTGCTTATCTTCAGAAAAAGTTAGGCTTGAAAGAGTAATGAGCCCAAAGCCACAGAGCTAGCAGGCGGTCTACCGGTTGACCCCATTCCAAAGTACCTCCCCGAAACCTGCTTTCCTCTGCCTCCCCTCCCCACCAGGTGTGTGCTCTTCCACAAGCCCACACCCCTGGCGACACCCGCACGCACATACAGGAGGCCCTTCCCGGGTCAGCCACACCTACCCCCCTGCTGAGAACTATGCAGACATTTCAGGAGAGCTTTTTCTGGTGCAGGAAACCCCTTGATCTACCTTCCCCTGGGACTCACTGCCCCATCACTGACACACCTATGAGTGGGCACGAGAACCTGGGATTCCCATCCGGATCTGGTTTAGTCAGCACTAAATCCTTAGACATCCCTCCGGACACCCACAGTTTTCAAGGATAAAACTGTAGACACACAAATAGCAGCGAGGCGCTCATGCCCAGGGCTTCTACCAAACCAGGGGAAAGCCGACCCAGGGAGTTCCAGGCCCCATCCTCTCCACGGCTGGTATTGCGAAATCCAATTAACCCGTGCACCTGTCGGCCTCAGCTTCTAGAGATGTAAAGGAAGTGGGTAAGAGGTAACTTGCACTCTTTAGAAGACCAAGCTGCCTTCTGTAAAGTACTTAGGGCTGTGCCAATCTGGGGCCTGACGGATTGCTAACTTTATCTCCCCTCCCTCCTTCACCTTTAGGGGAGGAGGAGAAATAAAGTGGTCAGATCTAAACACATTTACAAAGAATTCGCGTGCATCTGGCAGAATTAAGGGGGGAAAGGCAGGTTAAATAATACGAGCCCTATTTCCTCTCTGCCCATGTTCTTCCTCCTCTCTTCACCCCACACCCTAAATCCAGAAACGAGGTGACCACAGGTGAAAGGAGCTCCAAACAGGTCAAACAAGCAGCCCCCAGTTGCTACCGTCTTCCAGACCACAGGGAAAACCGCGTGGCCAGAGAAAGGCACCGGAGAGCTGGGGGGGGACCTCCAGGGGCTCTATCGCTAGACCAACTTCCCCGGGACCCGCTGGACCCGCGGCTGGTCCTCTCTGGGGCCGGGGGCGCCTGAGCCGCTGCACAACCCGCCGCCCTCCCCGCCTCACGGCCTCACCACGTCCCCCACAGCCTGTCCGGGTCGCCGGCGGCCGCTCACCTGCGCCGGGCAGAGCAGCAGCAGAAGGAGGCCGAGGACCGGGCCGCACGCACTCATGCTGCCGTGGCGCCGGGCTGCAGACGTCGGTGAGGATCCGCTGACACGCTCCGCTCGGTGTCCGAGTCTGTCTGGGTCAGGCGCCGGATGAGGGAGGGAACAAGCGCCAGCTGCGGCTGATTGCGCGCGCAGGTCAGGAAGGACAAAGGCGTCGTCGGCTCCTCCCACTTTTGGTTGGGGCCGCTGGGGGGGCGGGGGGGGGGGGGGGGGGGGGGGCCGGCCTGGGGGGGGGAGTGGGACAGGGCGGGGGCTAGTCGGGACCCGACCGCAGGATCCCACAGCGCCCTCCCCAGTCCCAGCTCGGCACTTCTCCGCCCTGAGGCGCTTGGGGGCGCAGCCTCAGGCTAGGGACTCGCAGACCCGGGCCCCTGAGCATTTGGAATCAGGCCCGGGAAGGACACTTCTGGAGCTGTCCCAACGGCGTGTGGTTTTGATGGTTTAACTCCTTTCTCCCCTTTTTGTCTTTCCTCGATTGGAGACGGTGGGCGAGGTTTTAGCACATGGGATTGCGTGCGGACTATCTTCCCAATTAAGACCCCACTTCTCAGCGGGTCCAATTAGCACCCTAAGCAAGTTCTCCTTCCAAACCCAGTCACCCAAAAGGAATCCATGCCTGGGCACTTCTAGCAAAGAGGGGGGCGGCGCCACGCAGTGGCCTGACAGTGTTGTGATCCGAGAGCTCCACGGGCGGTGCGTGGCTGTGGACTATGCCTCAGAGCTACCCAATCTCTGTTTTCTGTCCTCTCAGCCCACTTTTGGAAAAGCGCTAGAATCGCACCATCTGCTGGCGGAGCCAAGCGTGGCAGGGAATGTGCGGACGTCAGAAGAGCCCGCCACCAGCCAGGGGGGAGGTTTGACCCAGAGGTGGGACCAGAGTCCGTTAAGTTCTAGGTGAAGTGAAGTAACACAAAGATAAAGAAGCATCTACGTTTTTAAGTCTTACACTTATTATAATCTTTTTACATTTATTTTTGTTATATGTATTTCTGGTAATATTTACCCTCAGATTTAATTATTAAAACCACTCAAAAGCATCAGTCATTTCCATTTTGAAGGTAAGGAAGTGCGGGTATGGATCTCTTCTCCGCACAGTGGAAGCCAGTTTACAATGAAAAGACTAAATATCCATCTGTAGCAATGAACAAACCCAGTGAAGGTAGGACCATGATGCAGGTGACATTCCCATCCCTACTCTACAAAGCCTCTGATTCAGTTACCGATTTGCCTCCCCACCTCCTCAGCCCTGAAATGTCCACCTGTCTGGCTGGGCACTGAAACTATAGGGATTCCCTCTGGACCTTCAGCCATGACGACCCCCTGGCCTCATGCATCTGCTTGCTCTCAGGTGCCTGGTGCTCTTGCTGATAAGGTAGTATGCTTCATGCAGAGATACTCAAATTGTTGTCATTGAACCAGCTGGCAGCACCACCACCTGGGAATTTGTTAGAAATGCAAATTATGGGTGCCACCCTGGACCCACCGAATCAGAAAGCCTAGGGGATGAAGCTGCCCTTTTTAGTTTAACAAGCCTTCCTGGTGGTTCCAATTCACATTCCAAATGAAGAACTGCCTCTGTAATGTATTCCCTGGATCCTGGTTGGTTAGTTACCCTTCCAATTTTAGCAAAGTCCTTATGGGGGAAACAAACAAACAACCAAACCTTTACTAAATAATTGACTTGAATAAAGGTAATTTTAAGCTCCACATGAAACATTTCTGGGATGGGCAGAAATTTTGATACCCAACAAATTATGTCTACTATTCACCAAAATAGTAACTAAAAGATCTTTTAGCTATATATATTTTTTCTGGTTCTGTTTTTCTGTACAGCTTTGACAATATCCAAAAGGCTAGAATATATTTTAAAAATAAACTATCATATTTTGAAGAGAAATTTGTTTTGCTGATAAAGTAATCCATGTTCATGGTGGAAACTTTGAAAATACACAAAAGTTTACAGACAAGAATTAAAAAGTCATATATAATTCCACCATTATGGATAATCTATGTCACATCATAGTGTATTTTCTTCTTCTCTGAAAATTGTTTTCACTCATAAAGAAAAAAAAAAGTTGCCTGCCATCCCAATTCTACAAGGATTAAGCCTTTTACCACTGCAGTTGCTAATGTGTGTACCCTGAGGGGAATTCAGGATGGAGAAAAACTGGAAGTATTCTGTGCATCGGATATACTGACCACTAGGTAGCTAAGATACGTAGCTAAGGAAAAATTTCAAAAAGACCCTAGATTCTTTCATCTTCCCCTACTTAGAAAAGCACTAAAATCATTCACTTGAAATGTCCGTTCTTTGTGATTAGCAGTGATCTTTTTATGCTTGATTACAAGTTTTTTTCCAAGCAGAAAAGTTCACATACATCCTGGTTCCTCCCTTACCTCTTTGGAGCAGTTTCTCAGAGCTCTCTGAGATGCTGTCTCCCAGGCTCTGGTCCTCAGTAAGGTCCCCAAATAAAACTTGACTCACAACATTTACATTGTGCATTTTTTAAAAAAATATATAGATTTATTTGTTTTGGGCTGTGTTGGGTCTTCGTTGCTGCCCATGGGCTTTCTCTAGTTGCAGTGAGCGGGAGTGGAAGGGGCAGGGGGCTACTCTTCATTGCAGTGCGCGGGCTTCTCATTGCAGTGACTTCTGTTGCAGAGCATGGGCTCTAGGTGCGCGGGCTTCTGTAGTTGTGGCTCAAGGGCTCTAGAGCACAGGCTCAGTAGTTGTGGCTCACGGGCTTAGTAGCTCCGTGGCATGTGGGATCTTCCAGTGTCCCCTGCGTTGGCAGGTGGATTCTTTACCACTGGGCCACCAGGGAAGTCCTACACTGTGCATTTTTATTTCAGTTGACACATGGTTGAGGTCCTAAGAGAGACTTTTTGTTTAAATAATACTCAATACCACTATCATTATAAACACCATTCAGCATTGATTGCATAAAAATAAAGGACAAAACAAGAGGGTCAATGAAATTATTACATGTATGCATCTTTATAAATGTTCAGAAACGTCCTCCAGAAAACACCTATGTATTCGAAAACATGTACATGAATAATATATGGATGGGCTTTTTAAACAAGTGGGAACATACGGTATACAGTTTATAGCTTGCTTTTTTACATTTAGCAATATGCTTTTCCACCTCAATACTTTTACTAGCTTTATGGATTTCATTGTGTGTATATGACATTTCTGAAGCTAGCACTGTAGGCCAGTCTCAGAGCTGTGCCTAAGTCAGTGAAATAGAATTCACTACCAAAAAGTATTTCAAAATGACTTAAGCCTCAAAATTGCATTTCTGAAACATGGGAAGGGTTTGTATATCTCTAGTAATATTGTATAAATTCACCTTTCTTTTTCTTATGCCTCCTCACATTCCTGAGCTTGTCTGGATTCCACAAAGCTTTGCATCTTTCTGTGCCCTCTGTTTTCCTCATGGTATTGCATCACAGAAGTCTAAAAGCTATTGAACATTTTCCTTAGGGAGAGAGATGAGAACGTTGACCCAAAACAAATTTCTTTTTACCTAGCAGATGGAAGGGGAAGGCTAGAAATAGTCTGTTAATAGTTTTTGATCCATTACGTAATTTATTTAATCAATCTCCTGTTTTACATTTGCTTTGTCACTTTTGTTACAGGAAACAATGATGCAGTGAACATCCATGTACCTAAATCTTTACAATCATATACAAATAGAACTGTCGGAAAAATGCATATATTGTTGGATCAAAGGAAATGTGTATTTTAGTTTTGATTATTGCCAAATTGCCCTCCAAAGAGATTGCAATTTACACCTTTGCTAACAACATATGGAAGTACTTGATTCCATCTCTTTGCCAGCACTTATCTTTGCCATTCTGTTAGGTGAAAAATAGTATCTGTGATTTTAATTATTTTGTTTCTTATTTTAAAAAATATTATGATGCTTTAATTTGTATTTTATTAATTATAAGTGAGATTAAGAATCTTTTCATACACTTATAAATTTTATTTCTTTTTCTGTATTCTTCATTTTCTGTTAGTTTTTTTTATATTGATTTGTAAAAACTATTTATTAAGAAAATTCACCTGTTGGTCTAGCAAATGCAGTGCAGAAACTTTTACTAATTTACCAGTTTACAGGGTTATAAAACATTATTCCATGTTTTCCTTTAGAGTTTTAATGATTTCATGAGGATAATGATCCATCTGGCATTATTTTGCTGCAAGGAGTGATGTAAAGATCTGGCTCTCCACCTCCCCCCAGAGCCTCAGCAATCAGATGGACACCTGCTCTTCTTAAAGTCATCACTGGTTTTTGTGTTGCCAAATCAATGACAACTCCTTTGTTCTCATCTCACTTGCCCTCTTAGTAACATTCAGCAGATGATCACATATTCTTCATAAAACACAGTCTTCTTTAACCCTCATTCTCCTGGGTTACCTCATTGGCTAAGCAACCACTGCATCTCATTTTCTAGACTAGGGATGTGACTTGAGCAGGATATTCATGTTAATAAAATTTTATTACAATAAAATAACTTTGAGTTCTAATAGAGAAGCTTTTTTTTTTTTTTGATGCTGCTGCTGCTAACTTGAAACCTGCAAAGTAGGCAGTGATTCAAGTGAGCAAAGAAAACAGAATGCCTAACCTCTGCACAGATTGTAAGCTTGCCTAGTTTCTAACTTGAAGGCTGAAATTCAATAATAGGAAATGAAGATAGAGCTGGGCCTTTGGGGTACTACTGACTTAATCTGGTGATACCTGAGACCGTTCCTGTTGGACTCAGCATGTCTTCACTTTGCTCTTTTTTTTTCCCACTTTTCGCTCCTTGTATTAGTCAGCTTAGGCTGCTGTAACAAAATACCATGGACTGGGTGGCTTAAACATCAGGAATTTATAACCCACGGTTATGGAGACAGAGAAGTCTAAGATCAAGCTGCCAGTGAGTTCTATTGCTGGTAAGCCCCCGCTTGCTGGCTTGCCGACGGCTGGCTTCTCATTGTGTGTTCACATGGTCTTTCCTTGGTGAACGTATGTGGAGAGAGAAATCTCTCTCTTCCTCTTTGTAGAAAGTCAAGGAAACCTTTTGGGTTAAAGTCACACCCTTACGACCTTATTTGACCTTCAGTACCTCCTAAAACCCTGTCTCTAAATAGTTACATTGGGGGTTAGGGGGACATAAAAATTTGGGGGAGGACACGGTTCAGTCCATAGCACGCCTCCTTGTGCTCAGGGCTGGGCTATGACTTTTGTTGGCTCTAAGTGCCTTTGCCTTTGGCGGCCCCTCCCTCCTTAAAAACAAAACACTTAAAATTATATTTTACAACTGCATTTGGTATAAAGATGGATATAATCCAAGCTGATTTCATTCTTATATATTTATTCTATTTTAATTTTTCTTCTTATTTTAAAATAAATTGATGTTAAACATTTTATGAGACCTTGAAAGTGTCAGGGGCCCTAGGCACTAGGCCTACTGGGCTTAGTGGAGAAGTCAGCCCCACTTTTGTAGGCATTGTAAATTTTGCTAACAGACAGCCCCCAAAAAGGTCCAGGAAGAGCAGCTAGAGCTGACTCTAAAAGCACCACCTGTAGACAGTTGGAGGATGACCAGTTCAACACAGGGAACAGGAGAAGGTGACCAGCTCACACCTGTCTCCCTCCGTCCGGCTACACACTGCGAACACATTTTGGTGAAATATAGGAGACCTTGAGTTAATGCTTCTGCCAAACCTCTAGGGAGTTTCAGGTTGAGTGTTTTTGACAACCTCTTTTTGGTAATAGACTTTTTTCTTTTTTATTAATGTATAACCCATATATAAAGTATATAAAACTTGCCTGTACAGTTCAATGATTTCTTACATATAATATACTTATATTATCTATTACTTAATAACCAATTATCCCAAAATGTAGTAGATTACAAGAAGAAACATTTATTATATCAGAGTTTCTGTCAGCCAGGGATTAGTGTGCTTCTGGGTGGTTTTGGCTTGTGAGGTTGTGGTCAAGATGTCAGCTGGGCTACATCATCTGAATGCTTGACTGGAGCTGGAATATTTGCTTGCAAGATGCTGCTGGCAGGAGGCCTCAGTTCCTCTCCGTGTGGGCTTCTCCACAGGGCTGCTTGTGTGTTCTCAGGACTTGCAGCTGGCTTCCTCCAGAGTGAGTGATCCAAGAGAGAGCAAGACAGAGCCTCAACTCAGTGGCATGCCATCACTTTTGCCATATTCTGCTGATCACACCGAACAGTCCTGATACAATGTAGGAGGGGGACTATACAGGGACAAGAATTCCAGAGGAGGGGAGCATTGGGGACCTTCTTGGAGGCTAGTTACCTCAGATCCCTGTAGCCACCAACCAGAGGACGCCTGTAGAACATTTTCAGGACCCTCATGCCTTTTCCCAGTCAATATCATCCCCTCTTCCAGCCAAAAGATAGCCACGATTCTGACTTCTATCATCATAAATTGCTTTTGCTGTCTCTGAACTTCATGCAAATGGAGTCATATTCTTTTGTGTCTGGTTTCTTTCACTCAACATTATGTCTGTGAGATTCATCCACATCACTTATAGCAATAGTTCATCTTTTTTTATTGCTCAGTAACAGTCCATTGCATAAAAATACCATGGCAGACATTTGGGTTGTTTCCAGTTTGGGCTATTATAGAGTTGCTATGAACATTCTTGTACAGGTCATTTCTTTGAAATAAGCCCTCAATTCTTTTGCGTTCTGCAATAGAGTTTTAAAACTCCATACTTAAGCAAGCCAAATTTTACAGACATCTTCATTTAAAATAGCTTACAGACACAACTCATGACTTCAGTGTCAGTGGTTTATGAGGGTTCAGGAATGGGTTACTTTAGGTCAGACTTATGGTAAAGTATTACTCACCATACTAAGGATACTTGAATTGGTGATTAATCCAGTCATGGGTTGTGGTGTAGCTTACACTCGCAGAGGATGCTATTAGCATGGGGATACCTTGAAACATGGCTGTCGGTGGTTTTCACTTGGCATTCCCTAATCTGGAGGATTCAGTCACATAATACAGTTTCCCTCATCTGGGGTGGCTTTTGGTCTTATCTTTCCTAAAATAGGGAGTCTAACTTGTAAACGGAAGACTTTTCTATGGCTATTCTTAAAAGTTCAACTGCGAGAAATAGGAACAATAACAGCATTTCCTAAAAATTAGAGGGTTAAATTCTAGTGAGGGAGAGAAGAGACCAGCGATGGGAGAAGTCATTCTTTCTGTTGACAGAGATAAAGCTGACAAGGCATCTAATAAAAACTGAAGTTCTTGGGAATTCCCTGGCAGTCCAGTGATTAGGATTCGGCGATTTCACTGCATGGCTGGGGAGCTAAGATCCCGCAAACCCCAAGGCGTGGCCAAAAAAAAAAAAGCCTGAAGATCTTTAACTTCCTTCAATTGTTAAAACGTGACTTCACTTATATTTTAAAATTATCGTAAGATATTGCCGAAAAATAAGGGTAAGTCACCAGGAAAAGATTCTTAGACTTTCCAGGCCCACTAATGCATAAATTATTTAACTGAGGACTAAGTACGGTCAGAGAGCTTGGAGAAAACACCTCTGTTAGTATTACTGGCTTCTCTCATTGTGTTTGGTAAGTTAAACAGAGTAAAGAGACAGGCCAGTCTCTCAGTCAGAGGAATGTGAAATAAATTATTCTAAATTTGCCCAGAGAGCATAGAACATATTTTTTGTCTTATTTCGTTTTGATTTTGGTTTTTGATTTTCTCCGTATTTTGAAGCACAGGTAAGTACATGGGTGTGAGCTGATGAGGGAAAATGGCATGAATAATCATCACACGGTGTGAGTCTGTACATAGTTGGGTCTCAGCATGGTTCTACATGCTTATTTTTTAGCACCTTCTCACAGTGAGATAGAACTCACTAATTAAGACCAACTGACCAGCATAGATAAGTGTATTTTCTTGCACTTTACCAAGAAGGTAGTAAAACATTAACTCTCAGGCACCACACAGATCCTGCACAAAGTTCCTTGTTGGTGACAAGCAGAGATAATACATTCTGATGGCTGCCAACAATTCCTAGAAAGTGTTAGGAGTGGTTTCAAAAAACAATTCTACCAACAGAACTAGAATCATTTCAAGTCAACCATTTAATTTATCATTAGCTGCAGGTCCTGACCAGAGCCCATGCTTTTCCTCTCCAACACAGGGCCAGAGTTCTTCGATGACTGAACAAGCTCCCCAAGGGCAAGGTCGTGCAGCAAAGGAGGTCTGGAGGGTTTCCTTGGTGGCGCAGTGGTTGTGAGTCCGCCTGCCGATGCGGGGGACATGGGTTCGTGCCCCTGTCCGGGAGGATCCCACATGCCGCGGAGCGGCTGGGCCCGTGAGCCATGGCCGCTGAGCCTGCGCGTCCGGAGCCTGTGCTCCGCAACGGGAGGGGCCACAGCGGTGGGAGGCCCGCGTACCGCAGAAAAAAAAAAAAGGAGGTCTGCAATTTGCCGACCCTAGTGTTTCATGGCCACACTTCTTCATGGGGTTTGTTGCCTGCTCTCCCCTTCTTGAGACTTTCTCCTCGCTTGATCCACGTTTCACTTCCCACTCGTGTCCATTTCATCTCTTCTCCTTTGCTGATTCCCTTCTTCCTTCCAATTTCCTTCTCAGCTATTTCCTCTCACCAGAGTCTTTCTGGGGACCTCATCTGTCCCATGACTTCGACCATCACTTCTACGTAGATGATGCCCAGATCAGGAAGAGTCTTGTCCTAAACATTAAGCTGCTATTTCCAACTGCTTCTGGAGTCTATTTCACACATTCTTCAAATTGAACGTGTCCAAACTCCCTCTCTCTCTGTCCCCACCCCAACTCTGCTGTTCTTTATTTCCTAGAGAAAATTTCACCATCCTCCATGTATACCTTGTATGTGGGGAAGAGTTAGCACAGCAGACCTGAGACTGCTGTCTATAGAGAGTCTTGCTTACAAGGTCGGCCGCTGGCTGGCATCTGAACTCTTGACTGGCAAATCGTTCCCTGCACTGATGGAAAACTTTCCCTAAGTGACAATGGCTCACTGTGCCTCTGCTGTCTACACAAACAATGTGGTTTATGCTAAATGCCTGATTTCCTTCTGGAATTCTGGTATATGCTAAGGCAGAGGGTGCCTATGTGACTAGCTCCCAGTTAAAAGCCTGAGTGAGTCTCTAATGAACTTCCCCAGCAGATAACACTTCGTAATGTTGTCACAAGACTTTCCTAGAGGAGAGGACTCTTGGAAGCTTTAACCTGGTTTCCTCTATATCTCCATTTCATTTCCCTTTCCCTTTTCTAATTTTGCTATTTATCAATTTTGCTGTAATCATGAATATGACCATACAATGCCTCAAAGCCTCTTGAGTCTTCCTAGCAAATCACCAAACCTGGGAGTGGTCTTAGGGTCCCCTGACACACCTTAGTATAATTTCTAACTCTTCTTTCTTTTCCTCACCCTCTCTGTTCAATTAATCACCTAATTATCATTAGCTCTACCTCTAAATATTAAAAACAAAAAAAGGCCCATATTCTCCACCCTCACTGCCTTGATGCCATAACCGTGACTCCATCTGGGCACCATTCTCCCCGCTTTCCCCCACTAAAAAAAGCAAAACCCAAAGATCAGAGGGTTTAGCATTGGCCTCATAGCATTGGGAGGTTATTTCTTGTTAAAAAAAAAAGAACTCAACTGAGTACATTTGAAGACCTATTTGGCTTTATTCAAGGATTCATGGGAATTCCCTGGTGGTCCAGTGATTAGGACTCTGTGCTTCCTCTGCAGGGGCCATGGGTTCCATCCCTGGTTGGTTTACTAAGATCCCTCAAGCCACACAGGACAGCCAAAAAAAAAAAAAAAAAATCAAGGATTCATGAATTGGGCAACATCCCACCTAGCAAGTAGAAATGAGCTTTAGGAGCTGTACAAAATGGAAGGTTTTCAAAGGTAGAAAGGGAGTGGGACAAGGAAGTCATAAAAAAGAAAAAAGGCAAAGTCACCTTCCTTTGGGGGAAGGGCAGGGATCTATCATGCAGTTTACCTCACAGGTGCTGATGCGGTAATTCCAGATTGATGGCTTAAAGTTCACACTCCTAGGAGTAGCTGAAATTGAAATTAAACCTTGGTTTGCTGTTCTGGGGGCAACTGACTCGATTTGGGGCCTGTTGTTTCTTTTTAAAAACACTCTTGGGACTTCCCTGGATAAGACTCCTTACTCCCAATGCAGGGGGCCTGGGTTCGATCCTTGGTAGGGGAACTAGATCTTGCATGCATGCTGCAACTAAGAAGCCTGCATGCCTCAACTAAGACCCGGCGCAGCCAAAGTAAATAAATAAATAAAATAAATCTTAAAATAAATAAATCTTAAAATAAACAAATCTTAAAATAAATAAATAAATAAATTTAAAAAACACTCTCAAAGCCCGTTTTCTCAGCTGCAAGATGATGATGATAATAGTGCCTATTCCATAGGGTTGTTGTCAGGGGTAAATAAGAAGATGCATATAAACTTTATAAGATTATCTATGTAAAGTGCTGAGCACATAACAATCCTTTAACAAATGTTAGCTGCTCTTTCTATTGTTAGTACTAATAATCTGTAGACTACACTTGTGAGGCTCAGCCAGTTCCAGCACCAAAACCACTTCATAATGAGATTAGGACCTCAGCTTCTCACCCCTGTAATCTGAAGCGCAGGCGCACCCCGAAATGCAGGCATCGCCGTCAGTTTCCAAGTAGCCTGGCATTTGGGGGGTTCTCTTTTCCTCTGAGTAGGTGCCCCAGTGTGGGGTAATGATGAGACAGAACTCTTCTGTGGTTGTGAGAGAGGAGGGAGGGGGCAGGGCACAACATTTAAGGGGACTTTCCTAGCGGTCCAGCGGTTGGGACTCCGCACTTCCAGTGCACATGCCGCGGGGCACGGTAAAAAGAAATGAATAAATAAGTAAGTAAAATAAAATAGCTTATTCCCAAGCTCTCTTAAAATAAACAAAATAAAATAAAAGAATAACATAGCTGTTGAGAATACGACAAAAACTGGTTAGAACCAATTCGGTCCAAGATAGCGGAAGATTCGAGCTGAACCTCATCATACGCTCATCGTAATACATCATCAGCACGTTAAATGACATACTGACAGGCACCCTGACAGTTCTGAGGCTTCCGATAAAAGGCCAAAGAGTGGGCCGTGGCCCAATTCCTGGAAATCCCCGCCCCTTCCCCCAAATAGTTGAAATAATCCTCCCACTCCTCAGCCTGTGAAATTACCCAGCACGTAAAAACTAACCACCCCATATTTCGGGGCCTCTTGTCTTCTGAGATGGCCCACACTCTGTATGTAGCATGCGTTTCTCCCAGGGCTGCTCTTGCCTTTTGAGACAGACTGCATTCTGTCTATGGAATGTGTATCTCTCTAAAAAATCCACTTCTTACCTACCACTTTGCCTCTCCCTGAATTCCTCCTGGGCTGAGACATAAAGAACCTGAGGTTCATTAAGTCCACGTGACCATTAGACCACGTGTGCAATCTTAATTAAACGACAGGATTCAAGTCCCAATCTGGGTTTTGGCTGGGTTTGAGTCCCATCTGCGTTGTGCGGTTTCAGTTGCAGAGGGTGGATGGAACAGGGGAGGACCCCGGAACGGCCATGGAGTGCTCCAGATTCCCAATGTTACCGTTGCAAATACTTGTTTCCTAAATATGAAGTTGGGCAAAAATCCTCAACTATTGCAGAAGAAAGAGCCAATGCAAAGGGCTGAAGAGCCAGGAGCGTCATAGATAATACAAATGGATATTAAGACGTTCTCACACACACACACATAAAGATCAATATGTGAGGTGATGGATGTGAGGAGTATTCTAGCTGGGGGAATACTTTCACAACGTCTACAAATATCAAATTGTCACGACGTACAGCTTAGAGTTTCATTTTCAGTACCTTTCAGTACTTTCAGGTACCTTTCAGTACCTTTCATGACTATCCCAGGAATTTTTGTTTGAATAAAAAACCTTTTGGGATCATGACAAAAGTTCTCCATGGTAGAAGTAATGAAATCTTAGGTCCATAAAGCTTAATCCTTTTCAGTTTCCAAATATCAATATATTTATCAACAGAGCGGAATTATTCACTCTAAAATTCCATACTATTAAAAATCACACTGAAAGAACTTCTGATTAAAAACAAACAGGGAAAAGGAAAAAAAAGGAAAAACAAACAAACAGGAAAAATCAGCAAAGGCAGATTGGGTAGTACGTTAACTTTATTTTGAATTATAACATGGAATTTGTCATCAAACGAATGTAATGAAAAACTTTGGGGGTTCAATTAAGCAAACGATTTGCATAGGAATTGCTACTTCTAAGTTTTAAGATGCAGAGCACTGAATTGTGAATTAGATTAACATAAAGTAAGAATCATCTACCTGTGTGCAAAATAAATGCAATTTAACTTTATTAAAAAAAGTTAAAAAACGCAATTTAATTTTAAATAACAGAACTTTTGTTCAGTCTTTGGTGAGGGATTAATACAGGCTTCTTCCCTGCTATGGATAATATTGTCATCTCATCTCATTTAGACTAAATGTGATCCTTCTAAACTAGAGACCTCTTTCCTACAGTTAAGAAGGCCTCCTTTCAATATTGTTAAAGCTACTGAATTCATTCTTTATGCCCCTAATATTGGTCAAGAACATTATCCATTTTAAAGGATCTAACAAATAGGCCCAGGACAACATGCTCTAGTGAAAAACATCATTAAGTTTGTCATTTCATCCCATTTTGTCTTTTGGAACTTTGTTATCAGTACCCATTATACTGTTTTGATTTATATCAGTGATGAGCAACCTTTTTTTTTTTTTTTTTTTTGGTTGGGGAAAAAAATAAAGCACTTCAGGCCACATTATTTTCCTCTTCAAAATGAATATAGCTTTATGAAATTCCCACAAAAGAAGATGTATTTGTACAACTTCGTTGAATAAAAGAAAGCCAGCGCGGAGATGGGCACTGCTTTTTAACTACTAAAATGTTTATATCTGGATGTTTTAGCAATACAGACAGCTTTCTAATTTTTTAATCCAGAAATTAGATTGCAGGCTTGTTGCCTGGCTGGTCGGGTTGTAGGCCTCTCTGGGGGCCCTGTGGGTTGCTCATTACTGGCTTTGCTTGTGACATGGATTAAAATAAGCTGATCTTTGTTGACTGATTGTTTTACTGATCATAACAAACTTTAAGAGAATATCTTCTAATTTCAAAATTATAATTCATTTACTGAGATAAAGATAATACTTTTAGTATCACTATACATGTATGTGTGTGTGTATATATATATATATATATATATATATATATATATGGTTTAGAACATTTCCCTCCATCTTAACATAGAACATTGGCTGGAAACCAGAGCAGAACCAGAACATGAACAAGAAAACTAAAGATGTGTTTAAATAACAAAATGCCATCAGTGTTTATTATGGTAGATTATAGAAAGAAGGTTTAATTTTTGTGTGTGCAATTAGGCACTGACTGAGGCATTTAGACACCATTGATTATAAAGTGCATTGAGTATAAATTTTGACCCTCCTCAAAGGAATAATTCAACAAAACCCAGGTTTCTTTCTTGGAATCAATCAACCCAAAAACACGCATAGATGAACACTTATTAAATACTAGTAACAGTCTTTTATTACTTATACTTCTGAAATAGTAATAGCAACAAATTATATCACATTTTATCCAAGGACTCCAAAGTCATTGTATCAAGCAATTGGTGTTGGAAGCTCAAGATTCCACAGCATATTAAGTCTACTTAGTTACGGCACAGGAAATAGATTCCCAGCAATAGACCCAAAGTAATGGTTCAAAGAGACAAGCCTACATTTCCTGTGGTTTGTAATTTTCTGAATTTCCACATTTGCCACTTGTATCCTATCATATCTACATTGACTCCAGGTAAAAATGAACAATTTTTCTTTTTTTTATAGTTCAACAATCCATCTTTGAAAAGCACATGGTGGAATGTCAGAAGTGGCTTTTCAATAATATAACTTTATACTTTATTGATTCATAGAGAACATTTTACACTGGAATTACATACATATATATGTAAAATACGATGGAGCCATATCTTTGAGCACACATATGCTTAACACAAAAGCAAAAGTGCACCAATTCACTGAAGGTCAGACTTTCAGTCTTTTTAAAGGAACAAAGCTTTCTGCTTCCTTTCTGTTTCTATTTTTAAGACAGAGGGTTTAACTCTATCTTAGAGTTTAACTGAGAGACCCAAGTTGATGAAGTTTAAAATGAGTTTCTGTGGAATCCATGAACATGCCAGGCCCCCTGGAGTGGGGCTACAGGCCAGTGTGAGAAGCCCACTACATGAGAGGAAGGGGTCCCTGAGCTGCTCTGCTTTTGACTCAGGGCACAAAGCATAGCTCTTCTTGGTCAGGGACCCAGCATGGGCATTCTGGGTGTTTTCTTTCTTCTAGGAATTTCCAACACTATTTGAAAAGCAATTTCTTTTTGGACAATATGATTAAGGTTTCTATCTTTCAGTCGAATATGAAACTAAGTTAGCTCTTCCTGTGTCCTTCTTTACTTCGGAGGAGACGCAATATACGTTCATTTTTGGTTAGTTCTGCCGGAAGTTCATTGGCCTGAAAGAAGATAAGATAGGCATGAGTGAATTCCCACAGTTGGTGTGGTTTCAGGGACTCCAAAGAGGGGCCCCTGACCCACACTTGCTCCTCCACTGATGAAAAACCCCACTGGACTCAGTCTTTTGTATCAAGGCATTCTTTAAATGTATTTAAATATAAATATCACTGTTTACTTTCTTATCTCATTGTTAGTTATTTTTCTTTTTAAAATTTTTTGCAGTATAGTTGATTTACAATGTTGTGTTAGTTTCAGGGGTACAGCACAGTGATTCAGATACACACACACACACACACACACACACACACACAAACACATATACATATATTCCTTTTCATGTTCTTTTCCATTATGGTTTATTACAAGATATTGAATATGGTTCCCTGTGCTATACAGTAGGCTCTTATTGTTTATTTATTTTATATATGGTAGTTTATATCTGTTAATCCCAAACTCCTAATTTATCCTTCCCTCCCTTTCCCCTTTAGTAACCATAAGTTTGTTTTCTACGTGGGTGAGTCTGTTTCTGTTTTATTAATAAGTTCATTTGCATCATATTTCAGATTTGACCTATAAGTGATATCATATTTTAGAGTTATTTTTCTATCTAGCCATATCCCTTACTAGGCTATAATCTCCAGGAGGCCAGGGTCCATATCTTATTAATCACTGTATCCTCATTTCCAGCACAATGCCTATCTTATCTAGTATGTTGTCAATAAATAGATTTGATAACTTATTAGTTTATTATATAAGGCAGTCTGTCTGCTAGGGACTTGAGACTCATCTTTTGATGAGAAGGCAGAGTTAGGAAACATCCAGAGCATAAGACACATGAGGAAGGACAGCTTCAGTGGCCACAGAGACACATTCTGTAAGTGTTTACTTTGTGAGCGAGTCCCTATCTTAAGAAATAGACAGTATAGAGCAATGGTTCCCAAACTTTTTAGTCTCAAGACTTCTGTACACTCTTAAAAATTATTGAGGACCCCAAAGAGCTTTTGTTTTTAACTAATCAAAAATGAAAAAAATTAAGTATATTTATTGATTCATTAAAAATAATAAACCCATTACAGGTTAACATAAATAACATATTTATGAAAAAGAACTAAATTTTCAAAAACAGAAAAGTTAGAAGTGTAGCACTGTTAACAGTTTTGCATATTTCTTTACTGTGTAGCTTAAAAGAAGACAATTGGATTCTTACATCTGCTTCTGTATCCAATCGATTATCTTAAAGCTAAATTGCCATGTGGAATTTGAAACCACATTAATGAATTTTTCTACTCTGTTGCATTAAAATCCATAGGTCTATCTATCTGCAGGTGGATTTTTTACCTATGCATGTTTGTAACATCATGTACCGGCCATTTAGAAAATAGTAGCTCACTGAGTTATGCAGATCTTCCAAATGTGGACACATTTCATTATACAATCCTCAAAGCTCACATCATTCATTAATATAATCACTGATTCATCAGAAAAGCTACAGGTATCGGGAAGCTGTCAGGCTCATGTGATGGATACAAGTCTGTTCTTTCAAGTAAAAGTGGAGATCCCCCCAAAAAGCGGCTGGCTCCCTTTGCAATTCAAACAATTGCATAAGTGCTTTTCCTGAGACAGCCATGTGCTTCAGCCTACAGCAGAAGTGCTTGGTGCAAACTTCAAATTTTGTTACATAGTAAAAAGACATACAGCAAGGGTCAAGGTTTCATAAAATTAAAATTGTTTACTGCTTCATCAAAGACATTCTTAGGTAAAACTGGTCTTTTTATAAAATAATCTACAACGTGTAAAATAACTTAGAGGTTTCTACAATCATTTGCCACTACAGTTTGTGACCGTGCTTTGATGCGTGTTAAGGCGCCAACAGTTTCATCGGCCATTGCCTTTGTACCATTACGGCAAAGGTCAGCACAGCGAAAAAGGGCAAAGTGTCTCTGTATTATTAAGAATATTGTTTCGACCTATTAGAACCCTTGAAAGGGTTTTGAGGACACCCCAAGGGTCCACGGACCACACTTTGAGAACAGTTGTTACAGATGAATAAAAGGATGTTCTTGGGAATTCAGGGGAGAGTCAATTAAAGGGTAGAAAGGCAACCAAATCAGGGAGAGAACTTGGATGTAGTTGTTTTTTTCCCTGCAGTTAAACCTGGAACCCCGGCTGCTCTATCTGAAACCCCGATCTTAGGTGAAGCTCCTGCAATACCTACCTTCTAGGCTGGATCCTGCTCTCTGACCCTCACCTACTGGCTTGGACCTCACTTGCTGGGAATGATGGGTTTGCCACAGTGGTCTGCTGTGCAGCATGTCCTGCAGCTGCACTCCTGCCCACCCAAAGGACCCTTGATGCTGGTGCTGGACTGACTCTAACAAGAGGTGCTATTCGATGCTGCCTTAGACCAGAGACCCCTCTATGGGGTCAATTCTAGTATTAGCTTAGTTCCTGCAGGAGCAGATGTTGTGCAGGCCTAACGCCTGGGGCTGAGAATAATGCTCCTGGAGAATGGACCTGAGCACCATCCAGTCTCAGAGTACCCAGGAAGAACTAACTATTTTGCATCGGTTACTGGTCCTTGGTGACAGGCTGGCAGGTAGCCAGAGGATTCTCTTCAGTCAGGAAGATGAGTGGATCTAAGAAGCTGCACCTCTGTCTACAAGCTTGTTAAGTTACGGTGTGTGTGACCATCTCCATGCATGTCCATATCCATTACCGTTAAAATAGGCTTTATACTCTCAAACTGTGCTGCTTCAGTCAGTCACATCACTGTTCTGTGCGTCATCCATATAGTTTTAAAAACCTGGTCTCACTCCTCCTCTCTCAGGAGGGTCCCCACTGAATTCTTAAGTTGCTCAGGTTACGATGGCTAGCGCCCAGGCTAGCCCCTAAAGGCCATCTTATCCATTATGGAGCAGGACCATAGGTCCATACTCATGACCCACAGCATCACACCGCTCTCTGTCCCCGCTGCTCCTGGGAGAAGATGTGTTCTGAGTCCTCAGTTGGGGGTATCAGGAACATGGGATCCCCACATCCATGGGGATGGTTATGGTGTGGGGAGAGGTACTGGGCCATTGGTCACCCTCTCCTTTGGCATCTGCCCCAGAGCAGAAGTCCTGGAGCCCCTAGAGCAGAAGGGTGCTTCTGTACTAGCTGAAAAGCGACTCTCTCCAGGAAGCCTTCGATAGCATTCTTCACTGCCTGCTGACAGCCCTTGTCACTGTGTGTTGCAATTGCTTGTTTAATTATCTTTATTCCCCAGTAAACTCTGAGCCCCATGAAGACAGACACTATGTGAATCTCTTTCACTATTATCTCCCCATAGACAATGTTCACAGCACAGTGCATGGCATCTAGCAGGCACTCAATAAGTGTTTGTTGGATGAATGAATAAAGGTCAAGGATACCCCCTCAAGAGTCCTGAGTGGCTGCTGGAATCCCAACACCCTTGCTTCTGGAGCTGCCTCTGAAGAGTCTGGCTTCTACAGGCTGCCTGGCGTGCAGGCAGGCAGCTTCCTGGCAGCTACTCCCGGCTCTCCAAGGGCTTCTGCAGGATGAAACTCCAACACAGGCAGCTACACAGACACTCCAGAGACCAGCATTTTGGTCACTGGAAATTCCCCATAACCATTATTGCTGAGATTCCATGAGACACACAAGAAATTGCATCTTTCAGTTTCTATGTAAAGAAACTGCCTTAATTCAGTACTGGGTGGCTTAGCAATGAAGACTGATCTTTTTAGGACATCTGTGTCCAAGGTGCAAAGATAAGAGAGCAATTGTGATTTCAGTGGGCTCATCGCACAGCCAGACCAGCTAATGGAAAACAAACCCATGTATCTCAGGAAGAAATAAACAGAAATGTTGTCTTCAAGTAGTTCAATGGTAGGAACAGGGGAAGTAATAATTCCACATGCTAAGTGGAATGAGAAAAGTGGCTCTTGGCATGTTGTCTGATTGCACTTCTTAATAGTTTCTTTTAAAAATATCATGAAATGTTATATGATTTTGGTTTTATTATTAATAAAATCTAACACAGTAATAGATACTTATAAAAATTCAAACACTATCTAAGTATAAAGTGAAAGTTGTTTTTCATACCCTCCCCTGTTAATGAGTCCCCACCATACCTCCTCCTTCAAAAGTCAGTAGTTTCAGTGTGCTTCCTCTAGACCTTTCCTAGGCTACTCTCCCACCCCCAGTCTCTACTTGTGACTGCTTATGCAGATGTTGAGTAGGAGGAAATACAATGACAGTCATTTTTTACTGGGCACCCTCCCACCTCCAAGTTTGGCTTAATTGAAAACTAAGAAAATTTTTGAGCTATAAAAAAATATGGGTTGGTTTTGCTCAACTATGCTTTAATTAAAAAAAATATGGGTTGGTTTTGGAACTGTGGGGCAAAGTCCTGTTAACAATATAAAAAGCAACATCTTCCCCATGAGGTCACCAAATAGAGCACAGGCAATTCTCAAGGTACCAGTATCCAACTCACGAAGGATGGTGATTAAACTACAGGAACTTTGACATTTTTAGGACACTTCTCCGATGATAGAATACTTATAACCTTACTCCCCACAACCACTGCCCCCTACCCCCACCCCACTGTTACCTGAAAATCATTGATAATAGAGGGGTTTTAGTATAATCCTCTGGGTCCAAATGTACTGCTCACTCATAACCTATAATGACATTTTATGCCCTTACTATGCCCAAGGATGAGGAGCGACTGGAGCCAAGATGCTGTCTTGGCTTCAGCAGACGCCGCCTTATCTCTTTGCACAGGCGCCCGATGGAGGGAAAAGATGACTAAGACGGTACCTTGTTTCTTAGGGCTGGGTCTGCGCCTGCTTCCAGGAGCAGCGCAACTGCCTTAATATTTCCGCTGAGCACTGCCACGTGGAGTGCCGAGGTCCCATTCTAGGAGAAAAGGACAGTGTGTGTCAGGAGAGAGCTCACAGCCATCAGCACTCGGCCTGATGAGACTGTAATGCTAGAGCCTTGCTCATCCTTATCTTCCCTTTTCAAAGTCACATCGGCACCTAGTACAGTGTCCTCAGGGACACCGTGTACGGTCAGTATAAATATTGCCAATAACCTTTTGCAAGTGAAATAAGGCATCTGCCCAGCGTGTACATGACTTCATGTTCACTTGGTCTGTTGTAGAGGCACCAGAACTTGCTGTGGGAAAAACAACAATGCTACGTCAAACATTTTTTTTTCTTAAGGTCTTTGTGCTTTTGGTGAGCACACTTCTGCAAGGCTGGAGGAATAGCCTGCTCACCTATGGGCCGAGTTGTCAACCCAGCTGTATGCACTCCACACACGCAGGTGGGCGGGAGAGCGACTGGGAGCTACATGGCTTAAGAGTAAGAGTAGGTGCGTTGAGGACCACCCCCGACCCCAGCCCTGAGTTGGAGCATTTCTGGGTACTGAGGGGTCTAGTGGATAGGTTGCTGACATCTTATGGAATTTACTGCAAATATTTATTGACATAAGGAAGCAGCTATGCGCAGCCTGTAGCTGGATTCTGGGAGGGGAAAAGAGAATATAACAAACCCAATATAAGAACGATAGGCAGTCGCAAGACATCTGTTCTAGAAGGTACATATGTCTGGGAATAGTACCTAAATGCAAGCTTAGTTTTCAAATTAACTACGTCATATATATATGTAAAACACTTTCTGATCTTGTAGGCACGTTAAATATCACACCCAGAGAAAAAACTCCAGCAAAGTAGCCTTTTTCCCTGTTTGCCACACCATGTTTGCCATGTGCAGCAATACACTAATCTGGTAATATTTCACTTATCAAAATCTTAACCAACTTATCAGTGTTGCCAAAGTGCAGTGTGGCTAAGAAAAAAAACTAAGCCTAAAAAGAGTTGTCTGCAACACGACTAGATACTGCGAAGTCCATTTCTGAAGCTAGTTTCTTTTATTTATGGAGAATTCATTTTCACAGACTGTTTACTCTTACTTGCCAAACAATTTTTACAAGTACAAAGTACAGCTTTTTTGACTCGCAAGCTCATGGAAGATTAGAATTAGCTCACTGGGGCAAGAGAGAACGGCATACCAACAGCAGCTCCGTATCAGCTGACAGCAACAACGGAGCCTAAACCCATAAAGATCAGACAGAAGGCATCTAAAGGGCAGGTAGACTTCAGATACATCAATAAATGCAAAAAAGTGCCAAACTACTGGCCCAAGTTTAGAACAGGTTTGGTGTCCTCTATTTAACAAAACACTAGAGTGTATACCAGGAGTCAGCAAACTACAGCCCGCAGGACAAATCTAACTTCCCCCTCCCCCGCCCCGTCTGTTTTTCTACATCCTGATGAGCTCAGCATTTTAAAATTTAAAAAAGAAGACTATTTTGTGACACGTAAAAATATAAAAGTTTAGAAATACAACATCCATAAATAAAGTATGATTGGATGCAGGCACACTTTTTGCTGTTGCTGTATTTTCTATGGCTGTTTGCTTTCTACAATGGCTGAGTGGGGCGGTTCCAACACAGACTGTATGGCCCACAAAGACTAAAATATTTGTTACCTGGTCCTTTATTGAAAAAGACTGCCAACCTCTGGTAGATACTCTAGTTGAGGAATATTTTAATCCAAAATGATTACAACTTAAAAAAGGAGTTTTGGGGCTCTGTTTTCTGGAAGACGCAGCCCTCCAGAATGACACATTCTCTGACGTGTCCAGATGTTTGAGGCTTACTTCATTCCACCTAAGGAAACAATGTGGTTCTTTGCCCCAGATAATGAAGAGAAGGAATGTGAGTTCCTATCCCTCATGTTTTCTGGGACACAAATCATGTGTTTCATTTGTGGAGGATTTCACAAATCTTCCAATGATATATCAATATGGGTGATTGCCAATTTAGCAATTTCAGTACTATTGTTTAATTTTTTTTCCCCCTAGAAAACTAGGTACCTACAGACTCCGGTTCACTCTTTTTATTACCTTCCCATTTCTACCAGTGCCCGGGAATCTCTAACATGGATAAGTTGTAGGCATGTTCTCTCAGTAATACAACTAACCACGCAAATGGTACCCAGAGTCTACTGCAGTCCCCAGTGTGGACTTCTTAAATTTCTAACCTCTCTCTTTTACAGGTTGGTAAAATTTTCTCTGTAGGTCTTACCTTCAAAATACCGAGGGTGGGTGAGAATTTCAGCAACTCTTTTATAACATCATTATACCCTTTGTTGGCTGCTTTCAGTAATGCTGTTGTACCATCCTTTACAGAGAGAGGAAAAGAAAAGTTGATTATTAACATATGTGTGTGTTGGATAATAATGAAATGTTGGTTGAGAACTGGGAATGTGCTTGTCAGAAGGAGGCAAAATGTGTAAACTAAAGCAGAGGTCTGCAACATCTCTTAATCTAAAATCATTTTAGAGCATATTAAACAGTTAATTCTGAGTGAAAGAAAACCAGACAAAATATGTGACTTATTACATTATCTTCAAACCCTGCCATCTGGGAATTCATGGTCTTCTAGTTCCTTAGAATACTGGGTACAGGAACAAGGGGAATTTCAGGAGGATATTTTTAGAACATAGATGGACTAAAGAGGCATTCTCTGCAGTTCATGACTTAGAAATTAATTGTTGAACTGTTTTTTTGTTTTTTGTTTTTTAAGTTTTTTTCACTGTGTGGCTCTTGGGATCTTAGTTTCCTGTCAAGGATTGAACCTGTGCCCTCGGCAGTAAAAGTGTGGAGTCCTAACCACTGGACCGCCAGAGAATTCCCAGTTGAACTGTTTTTAATGATTTAAATAATTGTTGAACTGTATCTACTGTTTTAAAATTTAAAATTTCTTTTCTTTTTGCCTTCCCATGTATACAGCCTTGCTCTAGTCTGTCCTGGGTACCTTCCTGCCTGTGGTAGTGGTGATGGGCGGAGAGTAAGAAGGGGATAGATTGAAATCTGTTAAAAAAAGAATGCAAAGACAAGTTCAAAAATTAATATTAAGCTCTGTCATCCTTTTCTGGCCTGAGAAGAGATTTTCCAATTCCCCCTTCCTCCTACTTTCACGCATCAATTTCTGTATTTGGAGGATTTTGCTCACTGAGTTCTCCTGTAGCAAAGGAAACACCCCAGGCTGCTCTAAAGGTTTAGCTGGAATCAGGAGGAAGATGAGAATAGAGGATTTTTCCTTTCTGACTTCAGAGGTTGTGGGAAGGAAAAAAGAGAGAGCGGGAGAGAGGACAGAGAAGTGGTCAGGAATGTGTCTTTTGGTTTCCCCCTTTGTGGGCTCAGACTTGGGAGAGTGGAGGTGGGTCACACAGGCAAGGTAATATTAAGGGCAAAAAGGCCAGATACTGTAAAAAAAAAAAAAAAAAAAATGAAGTGACCCCAACAGAGGCTAAGTGGAGACCGATGGGGGATGTGGTGCGGGGGTCTGCAGCTCGGGGAGCCGGGGCACCGAGGACCCCAAACCACAGACCCCGCGAGCCAGCTGCACTGTGGCCTGGAGGCCAACAGGAGGCGCAGCGCCAGGCAGACCAGCAGCCGCTGGGGGACACATCCCCAAGGGCAGCCGAGGCCTGAGTCTCCTACCTGGTCCTCCCGGGTCATCCAGAGGTCAGCCCAGGTGGAGGAGGAGCTCAAGGAATTCAATATTTCCCCCTTAGAGGGACTGAGCAGCAGTTGCTAGGTTTCAACTGATTCAGACCTTTCCCTTGTTTTCCTGCT
>NW_006773947.1:1978598-2005633 GCF_000442215.2 Lipotes vexillifer | reverse complement strand
CTGCTGAAGAGCAGGAGGAGGTTGGGAGATAACCCCGGTGAGGAAGAGACAGAATAAAGCTGCGCCTCCTCCGCACGATTCGGCTGAGTTAAACTCGGAGGTCAAGGCTTCAATGGAAGGCGACCCCATCCGAGCCCGCGCGCGCGGCGGTCCTCGCACTCACATGGCGGGCGGCGTCGCGGTCGGCTCCGCGCAGCAGCATCACGCGTACCACCTCGCTGTGGCCCATCTGCGACGCGATCCACAGCGGCGCCGTGCCGTCCTGCGGGGAGAGGACACAGCACCCACGGGATGGCGGGTTACTCCCCAGGGAGGGCTCCCAACGGCCCACGACGAGGGTGATTCTAACCCACGTAAGTAGGCTGGCATTGGGCAGTGCCCGGACTACTTGGGTAAGTGCCAGTATTCAGATCTTGGCTTATAAAAGCCATTGCACGGCAGGACCTTTCACGGCCGAGTGTGCTGCGGGGCTTCAGGGAACACGCGTGGGAAGCGGCTGTGTTGCAGGCATACCAAGCAGAACCAAATTCGACAAACCCGGGGAGAGGCCAGCCTGTCCTTATTTTGCCCAGACTCTGCCTGTTTGCTTTACGGGTGGGTTCACACAACACACCCTGCTTCGTGGGGTCCCCTCATTCCTACAGGAGAGGGGGCGATTTCCTCTGAGGCCGGTCTGAGGGTCCGAAAGCTAAAGACATTGCTCCCACTCTGCTCTTGTGTCTAGAATCCCTCCAAGCCATGTCATTCTCAGGGACCATAATTTTATGCAGGATGTGATACTGTGTCTTCTGGGGTCTGCTGCACAGTGCCCAGCTACAGCAGATTGATAGTTTTGGTAAAACTTGCTGTGTATTATGTGCCCAGTGACCCTTTTTCTGTGAACACTGAGCCATGAAGCTGAGGTATGTTGCTCCAGAGAAGAGGTGAAACATCCAGGGGACAGAGAAGGAGTTGACAGGAAGGAGGGTGGTTCCTGCTGGACAGAAAGGAAACGAGAAAACCCTTCTAGTGCAGGAGGGAGGCACTAGAGAGGAATGGGGGAGGCAGGGTCATGAGTGTCTATGTTTTCCTCCTGCTCTGGGTTGAATCTGGGTTGGGTAAGCTAGGGTGCTAGAAACACCCAGATAAATTATAGTGAATTCCAGATAGGAAAGGATTTTCTCCTGTTCTTGGAATGAAACCCAGGAACACTGCAAGCCCCCTAAGGAGCTCTGCGCTTGGCTGGTGCCTCACAGGTAGAAGAGAAATGGCCGTGGGAGCCGTCTGGACCCATGTTGGACACGCCCCCAATGCCCCGGGCCCACATCCCCCCAGGAGTCCCTGCCTGCCTGCCTGCAGGAAATCAGAAGTGCTGGCTGGACAGCAGCCTGGAGTAAGCCTGGGTTGGGGAGATAAGGCCACGGGACGTCAGGGACATAGATGACGGCAGGGCCCATAAATGGTGGACCAGCTGCGCCTTCGGGGAACAATGCACGATGCTCAGGGACCAGGGAGGCTGACAAGCCAGCACAAGGAGCAGACACGAGCATCCCCACCCCAACTCCAATGCCAGGGTGATAGTCTGACCTCTGAGAACTTGGGTCACCTGGAGAGAAGGTCAGGAAGAGGGAGAACCCAGAACTGACTAACCTTAACCTCAAACACAATTAAGGTAATGGGACCCAAAGAGACTGCCTTAGTTAGATGAGACTGAATTATTCATCAGTGGGACTGCGGGCTGAAGAGCAAGATGATTCAGGTACAGAAGCTAAAGTTTCACTTTCTGCTGGAGGATATCATTTCAGCTCCAGTGTACCACCTGCAGCAGGAGCAGGGTCACTGCCCACTGCTGTCCTGGCAAAGGGACAGAGGATCAAGACCTTTGAGTGGGGTGATGGCAAATCAGGAGCCTAGAAGGATCTGGGGGAAATCCAGCTGGCTACAGCCCAAGGGCTGTGGGCAGGGCCCCGGGAGACCGGACAGAGGGTCTGGGCTCCACAAAGGATTTTCCTGGGCTCAGGTGCGAATGCACTTTCCCCTCCTGCCCGCTCTGGGTTCATCTGTTCTTTATCATCGCCGCCAGAGGGCAGGCAAGGAAAGGCAGCCAGCAGGCTGTTCCCCGTGCTTTCCAAGGGTTTGGTTGTTTTTAGTTAAATTCTATTAATTGACACTAATATGTGTGAAAGTGCTGAGAGGTGCTATATTGGCGACAACTACTAATATCACAACAGTAATGTTTCTATATTTTATCAAATGTTATCACTTTAATTGCAATAGTCATAGTAGGTGGGGAAAAAAAGTCACCACTTCCTGGTTGTGAGAACTTAGGGAAATCCCTCTGAGCCTCATCGTCCCCTTCTGCAAAAACATTAGCCTCACAGAGATACTTGTGAAGGAGAAAACATACAGAAATGTGCTAAGCACAAGGAGTGGCCAACAGATGCTTAGAAAATGGATCTGAATATTACTTATCATGAAAAACAGTAAGTAATTTAATTTGTACTTTTGTCTACAAAGCATTCCATGTGCTTTATTTAATTTGATTCTCCCAGTTACCCTGTGAGATAACTGATAGAGCAGGTAGGAACGATTGGGAAAATGAGATTTGGGGGAAACCTGTGTATTTCCTTACTGGTGCTTACTTCTCCAAAGCTGATTTTTGAACCCAGGAAGTTGAATGTGAATGAAAGAACTCTTGTCAGATCCAATTACTTATCAGTTGATTATCTAGTTTGTGAAGAGGAGAGGTTTTCCTCTTCCGTACACCTCAATTTCTGCTTTGTCATATATTTTCCTCCTATTACAGTAGTCAGTATCTTCATTGTGAAGATGGCTTCATAATAAAAATGAGGGCAATTAAGTCGATTTAGCTTCTTTTTTGTAGAGCTTTGGAGAGAACTGGAGTAGGACAAACGTCTGAAAATATTTATGTAAGTTTTGAAATACTTCTTGACAAAAATATACAGTTTTAAAGTATATTAAATCAAAGAAATTGTCATGAAGTAGAAGTTACAATCTCAGCTGCACTTTTTTTTTTTTTTTAAGAAATAGAACATTTGGCTTGAAGAAGATGGGATTCACCGGGGTTATGACAGCTGTTGTTTACTATTTGTGTGCATGACAAGCGGAAAAAAATTTAGACTTATCTTGCATACCAAGTGGTACACTGGCTCAACGTAAGAAAGGAATGATAAGGAGGGCTGGTTAAAGACTAAATGAGCTGATGAGGTATGAGTCCCCCACGCCTGGAGAGGCTTGACAGTGGCTGATTACCAATCAGCTTCTAGTACCTGATGGATGGTTAAATAGGGGACTTTTGCAGTTCCTTCCAGCTCTGTTATTCCCTCATTCCATTTGAGATAATATTTTCAAGTTTCCTCTAATATATTTTTATAGAGAGGTCACCTTGAGCCAGACAGCAAGTGCTGGGGACCAATTCTATTCTAAGTTGGGGGTTCAAGAGATTATAAGGAACCTCATCAGTAACACAGGGGGTTCAATATGGAGACACCTTTGCTACCGGCCCTGAAGCCCATTTCTCAGTACCGGGTCCCTCTACTCTGTGTCCTTGGTCCAGCAAATGAATCTGTAAAAGATGTTACTAGATGCCTGCATTGCCCACACCCTGACCCATTTCTCCCAGTCACAAGTGATCAGACTGAGGATGGGCAGGCCAGCCAGTCCACTGTGGCCTGGAGGGCAGGGATGAGCTGCGACAGTGACATGGCTACGCCAAGAGTCTGGGAGTCTGACCTGTAAACTTGGGGACCGCATACAAGATACGTAGGCATAAAGATGTTAAAAAAAAAAAAAAAGATACGTAGGCAGAGGAAGCTGATCAAAATGAAAAGGAGTAGGGAGAGAGAAAGAGAGGAAAGAAGGGACTTTGAGATGACAGAGACAACTTGGCTTACGAGGGAAAGCGAGCAGCCTTGATTTCTGATGGGTTTTCTATTCCAGGAAGGCCTGGATGGAATAGAAATGATAATACCATACCTAACATTTACTAGGTACTCGGTTTATAGTGGCCACTGCATGAAGAGTTTTGCAGGGATTATTTATTTTTTTAATTCTCACAGTATTCCTATAGCAAAGGTACCATCATTATCATGGTTTTACTGATGAAAAAAAATGAGATTCAGGGAGACAAAGCGACTTGTTCAAGGTCATACAGTTCATAAGCAAAACTGGGACTGTGTTTCATATTCTTATCCATATCCCTGTAACTACCAAGTTGCTCAATTCCCCCATCCGCAGTCCCAGCCCCGAGACGTGACTCTGGCTTCCTAGCTGGCTCTTAGAATTCTGTCCTGCTCAGGAGCCCGGGCCCTGTATCGGAGCCTTGTTCCAGCTCCCAGTCACTGATCACCATGCCCTGCAGCCTTCCAGGCCTTATGAGCACTCTGCCCAGGCCACAGGGTGTCCTCTGGCAGTCAACACGGCTTTTCTTTCTTTCTTTTTTTTGCTGTACGCGGGCCTCTCACTGTTGTGGCCGCTCCCGTTGCGGAGCACAGGCTCCGGACGCGCAGGCTCAGCGGCCATGGCTCACGGGCCCAGCCGCTCCGCGGCATGTGGGATCTTCCCGGACCGGGGCACGAACCCGTGTCCCCTGCATCGGCAGGCGGACTCTCAACCACTACGCCACCAGGGAAGCCCAACACGGCTTTTCTGAGAGCAGAGGGCATGCAAGCAGCAGGGCCTCCCTACTGTGGTCCTCTCCCTTCTCGGAACCCTTAGGACATTGCACCCATCTGCTGACTCTATGTTGCCCGTTGCCCACCACTGGGTTGCCCTCCAAGCTTACAACCTGGGAGAAAGGATACTGTCTGGGTCCCAGCATCTCTGCATACAAGTCCAAACCAAGGCTTCTGATAGAGAAGGCATTTTATAAGATGGCGTTTCGGTCAGGCTTCAAAGAAATGCTGATTAGCATATTAAGAGGACTAGACAGAGATGAGTGATGACAGGCCAACCTCAGCCCCAGGTAAACAGAGCCCGACCTTCGCCACTCTATAAAAGCATCATGTTAATGGGCTGCGTGAGTTGAGCTGTGAAAAGTATATGTCAAAGCAAAATTTTGGTAGGAAAACAGACTAACTAGCCATCTCAGCTAGTGATTAAAAAGGTTTGAGTCATAACTCTACTTGGTGAGGACACATAGAAAGAACTGAAAATGAGGTTTTAAATGACTGTGGATTTCAATTATGTCTGTGACTCTTGACCTCTTTATTCAGGACAGCTTAGAAGGGAACATTTTCAAGTTTCAAAACAGTAATTTAGTCTTTCCAGGGATAAAAAATTAAAAAGAAAGAAAGAAAAAAAAAAGAAATTAGTCATCCCAAAATCTGCCTATGGCTTGCTTTATGCATATGATTCCTTCTACAAGAGTACTAAGAAGGTTTTCAGTTAGCTCTTCAGTGATAGAATTACAAGGAAAAGTCATTTCTACTACCGTTCAGGTTCCCTGAAGCTCAGATCAAATGTTAGCTGAATAATTTCAATGCAGCTTCATTCACATCCTGGCACAGTGTACCATAAAATGTCAGGACTCCTTGGAATGGCAAAGCAAAAATTAGAAATCAGATTTATCTAAAAATATTAAGAAATTAAACCAGGCAGATATCCTTGTCCTTATTTTGTAAATTCAAGAATTTTCTGACAATGATTCAATGTGTCAGCTGAGATTTCAGAATAAAACATTGGCTTCCAAATGTCCTACCTATATAACCGTCTACCACGTACAGGCCATTTTAATGGAAACTTTTAATTAGACTTTTTTTTTAACCTCTTCGTAACTTGTGACCAAGTCAGCTGGGATTGATATCACTTCTGCTGTATTTCTGACACTTCTTGTTTTCTTAGAATGGAATTAAACATGCAAAGTTTACTCTTTTACAGAAGACAGAACTTGGACTAGTCTGACCTGGCTAGATCACCTTTAACTATAAGCTTGTGGTAGTAAAAAGATTATGGTGTGAGGGTACAAAGGGGTTACTGGCACTCTATGAAAAGGAAAAATTTCATCACTTTTCCTCCCTAAAGCAATTCGTATTTTATAAAACACCTCTCCCTAAATAACAATCTTTTCAGATCTGGACACTCACAATTCCAAACAGTTGCATTAGATGCAGTTGTTGGAAGGGCATGTCACTTGCTCCTTGACCTAAGGGTGGGCTCCTCCCCTTCCCAGGCTGGGTCGCCCACTTTGCCCAGGTTATCCTCACTCCTGACGGATGAAATACAGCTGCGGTGTGTTGTGGCTACCACGGCACTGATGGCTTACTCTTTTTTTTTTTTTTTTGCGGTACGTGGGCCTCTCACTGTTGTGGCCTCTCCTGTTGCGGAGCACAGGCTCCGGACGCGCAGGCTCAGCGTCCATGGCTCACGGGCCCAGCTGCTCCGCGGCATGTGGGATCTTCCTAGACCGGGGCACGAACCCGTGTCCCTTGCATCGGCAGGCGGACTCTCAACCACTGCGCCACCAGGGAAGCCCTACAAGCAGAGTTTTTGAAGTGCCAGATGTACAGAGAGACTTGACCATCTTGATAATCTCTCATTTCTAAATTCACAGTGGTACCCTCAATAATGGCCTCCAAATCAAACTTAAGCAATCTAAAATAAATTCCTTTCATTAATTTTCAAAAATGAAGACTCTGATTCAGAATCAATCAATGATTTCAAAATAAGAAGGACCAACAAGAAAATACTAAATTCCAATTCCCAAATGTCAACATTGGAAGGTATGGAAGTGCTATTTTTTTCTAAAAGCATCCTTTCCCAGGAGTATTACTGGGGCCATCCAAACCTAAGCACATCTTTAAAATTCTAAAATTATGATCTTATATTCATAGCAGTGTCTGTCACATGACAAGTGCTCAAGAAATACAGAGTGAACATTGAATAAAACAATTATCAAAATTTGGGAACTTGAAGATATTATCAGGATCATTTTGTCCAGCCTTCTAATTTTCAGATAAAGTAACAGAGGTCCAGAGAGGTTCATTTACTTGTTCAAAACCACACAGCTAGTTAGTGGCAGAGCTGGATCTAAAACTCAGGATTCCTGACCTCCAATCCACTTTGCCCAAAGGCTCTTTCTTTTCTCACGTTCCTTAGGCACTTGGATTTCTAAAGTCTGAAGAAGCCTGTGGCCAAGAGCTCAGGCTGACCTTAAGGTTCCTATAGCTATTCACTAACGAGAATACAGGTCTTCCCATATCAGGCCACATGACAGTGGGAATCTGCCTGCATGTCATTTACTGGTAAGTTATCAGCTTGACTTTTCCCTAGAAAACTACCTTTAAAGTACTGTTACCTTAATCTGAAATGTTTTGTTAAAAACAAATGGATTAGTGCAGAAATAGTTATGAGAGGCTAATTATAATACCTTACATTTGGATGGCTCTTTACCATTTATAAATGTGGCCTGTATTACCTTGTAGTCCTGTTCCTTTAAGTATCAGTTAATTGATTTGCCAGATAACAACTTCTTTTGGTAAATGAAGTCTCAGTGGTGGTGTAATGGTGAGAGATGAAGGTGCAGAACCCAGTAATGATTCCAAGAACATGGACTCCTCTTTGGCTCAGCACAAGAAGTGGTGGGTAAGAGATAAGGCAGCATATCAGCAGAGGGACTGAGCAAGGGCAAGGCTACCTGACCCGCCTCTATTTACACATGTCCCAGGCTAGCCTACTCTCCTGACCCCAGTACAGCCATCATTTATTTGAACAGGAGGTGGCAGAGAATGTACTTGACCTCAGACGCCAAACATCCTGAATAGTGGTGTCAGCCTGATTTCATAGGCTTTCGAGTGAGCCCAAGGCAAAGAACAGGGAAAACCCTAATCAAAGATGAACTTTTACCCAGAAGCAAAAGGGTTTAGAGACGCCCAGTGCTAACTGGTTATCTTAGGTACGTGCTGCCGCAGGCCCGCCCCGCCTACCGCCCCATGCGCACGCGCAAACATTACCTGCCTCGGCTGGTTGACCTTTGCTCCTGAGGACAACAGTAATCGAATCACATCCAAATAACCACCTTGGGCAGCTAGGAAGAGCGCGGTGGCGCCATCCTGACAGATAGCAAATTGAAAGTGTTAACAAGCCATCTTTCACATTTATTATAAAAGAAATTAGATTTTTATTTCCTCCACTCCCCCCCTTTAAACACGTGTGGCGTTTTCTTCATTTAGAAGAACCATCCTAAAACATCACACTAAGTCAGGCTGAAAGGTAAAGTTTAAAATAGACAGTTGTATAAGGATGAGTTACGACATATGTAATGACTGTTCCCTCTATAAAATCTTGGTCATACAGCTTATGATGCATCTAGTTGGAAAACTCAAGTTTTCCAAATAATCGTCATTTTCCTCTGTCTGCATAGGCTTCTCATTAGCTGCCTTCTGCTTTTGTTGCATGATCTCAGAGTCCACCCTCTTGTATTTAGATTTTAAAAACATACACCTTTAATACAATTTTCCATTGCAGTCCTTTTGTCACTGAGAGCTAAGTGTTCATGAAAAAACAAAAAACAAAATAAAATCTGTTAATGAAAAACAAAAGAGAAATCCCTCAAATCTATTTTGTGTGCTCTAATGAATTGGGAATGAAAAGTATCCTTTGAATTAGATATTACCTACTCCTTTCTCTTTCGTGCTCCCTTATCCATGTTCTCCCAACATGCAGTTCCTCTGAGCTTTAAAACACAAGATGCTTCCAGAATACCCACCCTGGTAAGAATGTCCATGAATTCTCTCCATGCCAGCCCAGCAGACGCCAACAATACCTAAACACACAACTAAGCAGTCGTGCATAAAAAGCCCAAAGCAAGTGCTTGTTTCTAATTTTCTTTAGTTTTCTTTTTAACTGGGCCTGTACATCTTTTGGGCGTTTCTTTTTTCTTGAAGACATATCATTGGTTAATTTCAGCAAGTACATCGGTCAGTTGAGAGCATACCTCCTGTCCCGGTGCTTACTTCACACAGACAGCATTCACAGAACAGAGTGAGCCTCATTACTTTCAGACCTAAGTGGAAAACTACTTAACCCAGCTAATTACTGCCCCTCACGGTCAGGAACACTAACCACAGGATCAAAGCACCTTCCCTACAAGTCCAACCAGGCAGAGGGTGCTGAATTTCCAGTGGGGGTCAGCTGAGCTGCCAGACTGCCCTCAACGCAATCATTGAAAAAGTAATCAGCCTGTACAGATTCTTTCTTTGTTTTTGGCCATGCCACTCGGCATGTGGGATCCTAGTTCCCTGACCAGGAATCAAACCCGCACCCTTGCAGTGGAAGCTCGGAGTCTTAACCACTGGACCGCCAGGGAAGTCTCAGCCTGTACAGATTTTTAAGCAAATGTTTGATATGGGGATACAATTTTCAGCTGTTCCTTACTGTGTTGCCACAGAAAGTCTTCCCTGCCCTTAGCAGCTGATAACTCTTAGGAATTTTCCAAAACGGATCTCCATGCATTGGATTTTTTTTACTGTGCGTTACACATTTCTGTTCCTAGAAGTTTTCAAGAATCATTGACACTCCCTGCCCCCTGCCCTGTATTTCAACTGTTTTTAATGGAAACATTTATATTTGGACTGTTTAGGTAAGGGTAAAAGTCAATACAAAATGGAAGTTCTGGTACATGAAATTTCTAGGTTACCTTATAACAGAGAGGAATTTACCATGGGAATGGGATCTCCCCAAACTCTACATTTCTAAAAGTAAGTGTTGCTTCAAGGAGCCTTATGGAAGAACGTTAGCTAACAGTACAAAATCTATACCCACAGTCAATTTGGATTGCTGACTATTAATGGTAATGCTACGAAAACAATAACCCATTTTCCTTTTCCAAAGACAGGGGCTCTTCCTATTCAACCTGCACATACATATACTCATACACACTCTCAGATACAACTTCACTATATACAGTTGAAGAAATACAGAGCTGCAGACCCCTGTTTCTCAGATGTGGCCACATGTCAGAACCACCTGTTGCCCAAGCTGCCCTCAGAGACTCCAGTTTAGTTGGTTAGGGGTGGGCCCAGGAAGTGGAATTTTTTTTAATGCTCCCTGGTTCTAATGGACAGCCAGAGTTGAGAATCACTCCCTCAGACCACAGTCAAGTAGTTTAGTCATTGAACCAGGAATGCTACAAGTTCACAGAGTGGTAACAGATTTTGAAGTGCAAAGCCTAAGGCTAGTTTCTATGGATTTCAGAGAGGCTGGTGATTTGTCAGAGGTATCTGTGTAAACTCTGGAAAGGGTGTTCAAATGGAAAAATTCACACACATCTCATTACACGTCTATGAAAGTATAGCACCCCTGGGCATAGGGCTCATGTCCAGTGGTACAATAGCCTAAAATATGGTTCCTAGACAAATGGAAGCAGGAATTCTTCCACTCCTCACCATGAGACTGTCAAGTCACTTTATCTCCCCATATTTTTTTTTTTTCCTCCAAAACAAGAATAACATTTGCCATAAATTCTACGCAATTAGAGTGACCATTAAAAATGCTTGGGTAATGTGCTAATGGCCAATTAGCTGCAAACAGACCCACACTGGCAGTGAATGCCTTTCAGGGTCAATGCCGTGCATGTATTTCAGAGGTCTTCATTCACCCATCCTCACTTCTCTTCCAAATAACTTGATTTCTCCTTTTTTGTGTTCTTCCTCCCAAATAACTCTACAACAGGAGGACTTATGTTGGTTTTCAGCAAGTCCATACACTGGGCTTGTCATGTTATAAGTAAGTATGTATCACATTATTTTTGAAGCTCTTAATTACATAGGTCCATGACATATATCATATGTGCAAGAGATTTAAAAGGCAGAGCAAAGATGGGTAAATAAGATTATGGGTTTCTACATAGAAAAAGCTCACCTGGTTAACTCTATCTTTTTCCTTTGATGTCTCAGACGCCACTTCTTTTTTTTTTTTTAACCCATATTCAAACTGTTCTTTATTCTGCCTAACATGCATTGATACAATTCTAAGCTGAAGGTCACCAAGGAATATTTTATTGGTTCTTCTGTTCTTTTTAGATCCATGAGATGATCAGACAAGAAATTCTGGAGCA
Organism: Lipotes vexillifer; assembly: GCF_000442215.2. Taxonomy (NCBI): domain Eukaryota; kingdom Metazoa; phylum Chordata; class Mammalia; order Artiodactyla; family Lipotidae; genus Lipotes; species Lipotes vexillifer. Next base: position 1,994,580 of record NW_006773947.1, on the reverse strand, counting down.
AGTCCTCAACAGGGTTGTTACCATAGGATCCTCCCCCATCACTCATTTCATAGGTATTGAACTTTGGAAGGGTAGATAAAGTTGTCAGGAACATTTTTATTTAAATGTCATAATGCTTTTGGTCCTGGAAAAAAAATTTAATGATACAGTAGATCGACATCTTTAATGACATCTTTGATTATGATGCCAGTAAAACATAAATGCATTTATATTGTCTATGGTTGTCAAGAAGGAAAGGAGCATATAACTAATGAGTGAAACTTCTATCTTGCATCTATTTTCTCACTTCTCAGGTGAGTGCTGTCCTTCTACTATCACTCATTGACCTCCCATTCTCTTAACCCTTGACATTCTGACTTCAGTACTGGTCACCTTGGTGACCTCTGAGTGTTTTGCTCTTTTAATACATATATCCTAATGCCTAAATCCACTGGTCATATCTTAATCACCAACTTTCTTAATTTCTCTGTCATTCTACACTGTTTACAACTCCCCTGAAGTTCTCTGATAACTGTAATAATTTGCATCAGATGCCACTTCTGGCATCGGAATTTAGACTGCGATGCTATGTGTGATAAGGGAATGAGCAAGTGTCCCCCCGAGAGCCCCCCTGAAACACACTCACATAAAGTTGGTCATGGATGTTGGCTCCGTGCTTCAGCAAGGTCTCCACCACCTTCATGTGCCCATACTGACTGGCGGCCAGCAGGGCAGTGCCCCCGTCCTGCGGTCATGAGAAGTATAAACGCGTTAGAAACAGTGAGAGCACAAATCTTACGTGCAGATGCTCTTCACATGGTGAGAACTTTGGAAAAGAATTTTCCATACATAATAACAAACTCACTTTTCCTCTTTTACCTCTTTTACTTTTTCTTTATAATCATGACAGTTCATCTTAAGGGCATCATTATGTTGTATACTGGGGTGACTTGCTTGAGATATATTACAGCTATTTGCTAAGTTATTATAATTAATTTAGAAATTTCTCATGTCAAACGCAGAATCATCTCTTTGCCTCTCAATAAAGGAAACAGAACAGGAAGTCTGTACCAATCAGTTGTGTCTTGGAATCACCATAATCATCTCCTGTGGTTTCACCAGAGACCCAACTGACAAACATTGGCTTCTCCCCGTGGGTCCACCCAGTTGTAGGTCTCTGAGATTAAGGTGTTTTTAGGGAGTAGCCCTCTTGGGCCCCTGCCTTCATGGGATGAGAGCTGCATGCACTGAAAGCGGGGATAACTGCAGCCTATTCCATGTGCCTCTCACTCTCCTGCTTTGCATTTTCCTTTGAACATGTGCCAATCTGTCCAGACCTCTTTTAAAACGTGGGCGCTAGGACTCAACAGAGCACTGCAAAGTAGATGCGGCCTGATGGGACATTCCTTGGTTCCATCTCCTCTACTTTTATCTGTGCCTAAATTAGAATTAGCTTTTAAGCCAACCACACCAAATACTGACTCACTGAGTTTGTGGTCAACTGAAACCCTTTCTTTTTTTTTGGCTGCATTGGGTCTTCATTGCTGCGTGTGGGCTTTCTGCAGTTGCGGGGAGTGGGGCTACTCTTCGTTGCAGTGCACAGGCTTCTCATTGCGGTGGCTTCTCTTGTTGTGGAGCACAGGCTCTAGGCACGTGGGCTTCAGTAGTTGCGGCACACGGGCTTAGTACTTGTGGCTCATGGGCTCTAGAGCGCAGGCTCAGTAGTTGTGGTGTGTGGGCTTAGTTGCTCCGTGGCATGTGGGGTCTTCCCGGGCCAGTGCTTGAACCCGTGTCCCCTGCGTTGGCAGGTGGATTCTTAACCACTGCACCATCAGGGAAGTCCGTGAAGCCCTTAATGGTTTTTCTCAGGTGCTGGGCTGAGGCTTTCTCTTTTCCCATCTAGGATTGTTGTGTTCTTTGGCTCTGTGAATGGGTATGTGGACATTTGAGCCAACTGTAAACAATCGAAGAACGTGGAATCTGGTTCTAAAATACAAGTCATAGATATAAGATAGTGTGGTTTCTAAATTTGGGCATAGAGTGTTTATTCAAAATGGCTACCCTTGCAGCCCCACCCTCAGATTCAGTAGGTCTGGAGTGAGGCCCAGAAATAGGCATTTGACCAGCCATGTGAGGTGACCGAGAGGTGCAGGAGGCAGGTGGGCATCCCTTGGAGAAACACTGCTGCACATGGTCCTGCATTCACAGGCAGGCAAGGTGCTGGGGGATACACATGGCTGAGTAAGGCTGCAGCAAGGGCCCGGCTGGGTGGTGGGAAGAGCTGCGTTTTGAAGGGTGGGGAATGGAGGAGAGAGACTGGAGGGCTGAGGCTGGTGGGGGTGGGTGTAGGTGGAGGCGGGTGGGCATTAAGAAGTTGCTTATTAAGCTATTAGCAGCAACGAGCACCAGCGTTTCCAAGTTTTGTTGTGTCAATCTTCCTAGCTCTTTGCCTAATGGGTTTAGAGAACAGATAAAACATGATGATCATCATAGAAGAGCTGATACCTTTTATTTTAAAAAACACATTTTTGGGGACATAGGTTCAATGACAATGAGAACAGTTGACACAAAGTCAGTTGTTTTTTGTTTTGTTTTGTTTTGTTTTGTGGTATGCGGGCCTCTCACTGCTGTGGCCTCTCCCACTGCGGAGCACAGGCTCCGGACGTGCAGGCTCAGCGGCCATGGCTCACGGGCCCAGCTGCTCTGCGGCATGTGGGATCTTCCCGGACCGGGGCATGACCCCGTGTCCCCTGCCTCGGCAGGCGGACTCTCAACCACTGCGCCACCAGGGAAGCCCACAAAGTCAGTTTTGATGACAGGATCATATTAAAACTCAAAGCCTCCTGACACTGTCTTCTTCCCATGGAAAACTCTTGGCCACCTGCAGTTGACCTAATGGAAACATGTGGAACTGCTCGCCCTGGGTCCCACGTTCCATGGATTTCTGGGACAGCACAAACTGGCTCAAAGGCCAGCATTAACTCATTAGCCAAGAAGAATGAAGCAGCCACATGGTCACACACGATTGTTTGACGTACTTCAGAGTTGAGTCAGGTTTGTAGAACTTTTTATTTTTAGTTGTATCACTTTTATAATTAAAAATAAAATGATATTTAATATAAAATATGTGTACACATGTATTTTGGATTACTGTATGTTATATTCAGCATGTCTGGAGGCATGTACACAGTCCAACAGTAGGTTTTAGAAAAGACAGAAACCCTTTCTGAAATTCAGATCTACTTAATAGTGTTTTAACAGGAAAAAAAAAACTCCACTGGAAACCACTTTGATATCAAAATATCACATACAATAAATTAAGAAAACCTAAAAGTTTCCAACTAGGGCACATTTTCAGGAATTTTTTATGACTGAAGTAATTTTTTTATGACAGAAATAAGTTTTCAGTTACAATGTGATGGCAGTTCAAATTCTTCTACTACAAAGCATTATCATGAAAAGTTATGTTGTGAACACAAAATTTATCTTTCTGCAGCCTCAGATTTCTTATCCACATGTCAAACATGTAGAATCAATGACTTCTTCAAAGGAAGAACCACAATTCCTTGCCCAACTATATAAACTGTAATCATATATAATTCAGTGAGGACATTTCAGAAAGTAAACTGTCTGCCAAACCCTCCTTAGAAATCTCTCAGATTCACTAGGATTGGCTTAATCCTTCCAACAATTCCTATCATAGCACTGGGAATAACCTTGAAGCAGAAAAAAGCATATGAAAACAGGGAAAGTTATAAAGCACCTGCTATTGTATCCATCCTGATAACAAAATTTAGTGTCCCAGAGTAGAAAGTTACCAGTACAAGAAAGAATCTAAGCAATTCCTCCCACCCCAAGTTCTCCAATTGTGAGCCCAAAGTAAAAATGTCATGTTTTGAATTGGATTCCTAGGACTACCCCTGAATCATTACAATTTAACCTTGTGAAACCCACCTTCTTAGGCTTGAAAATCTTGTAAAAAGCAAAGCAAAAATTCATACTATAGATGAAGAGAAATGAAAACTCATGACTGCTGAAATTCTTCAACAAGGTATAAAATCAAGAAAATTCTCTTACTTTGGTCCTAAATTCAGTGGATGCTCCAAATTCAAAGAGAAATCTCACAACATCATTATGTCCTTGTTGAGCAGCAAAGAACAGGGCAGTTGTACCTGACTGAGAGAGAGAGAGAGGCTGGTTTTCAAAGATATTTGGTCACATTACATTTGATTTATATGCTTGCAAACAAAAGAAAACAAAATCCTTGCATATAAACTTCCAGCCTAGGAGGGGGCTATATTTGAACAGACTGTATTCCTTGTTCAGGTAAGTGACCAGTGTAGAGGCTGCTGGGTTCCAGAAATGTTAAGATGTAACAAGGTCTGAATGAGGAAACTGGGCTAGAATAGGAAAACTCCCATCTTTCTTTTTTTTGGCTGCCCTGTGCACATGCGGGATCTTAGTTCCCCGACCAGGGATCAAACCCGTGTTCCCTGCAGTGGAAGCGTGGACTCCTAACCACTGGACTGCCAGGGAAATCCCTCACCTTCTTAATAGACATGAATTTTAGAGACTACCAAAGTGTGCAAATGCTATGTGTCTAGAGAGCCAACTAAAGGAAACAATGGCAGGTACATCTTCAGGAGACAAATATTCTGATATGGCAAAATGGATTACAGATGAACCGAGGAAGTCTGCTCTAAGCGTCAGTTCCACAGCACTGCCAGGCACTCTCTTCCAGCTTCCAAAACATGCGGGGTCAGGTCAGGGCCTCTCTTTGGCTATTTTTCCAGACTGACCTGGCTCAGGGAATTCTGGGGGTCACCAGGGACCTACACATCATCGTTATTTGCACCACACAGGTTACCTCTAAACCCAACACACTTAATTCCTCAAGGGTCACTGTGTTCAATGCACAATAGTTTTCATCACCAAGAACATTAGTTGAGCAGTTGGAACCAAACAGATAAATATAAAGACCATAAAAACCATACTTTGGGTGGAAATCAAACAAACGTTTCTCTTCTGCTCCTAAGAGATTTTTGTGTATGCTGACCTAGCCCTTCACAAGAAAGTCTTTGAGTAAGCAGATCTGGACTGTATTGTTTTTATTAGAGAAAATCTGTCTTTTCTTTAAAGTTAAAATAAACAAAGGCTGTAAAGCAGAGAGGAAAAATAAAACGATTAGGGAAGTTTTAAAGTCGAATTCTAAGGGGGCCCAAACATCTTCCTTCCAGAAGAGAAAATCAGCTGCCGAAGTGAAAATGACCTAAAACAATGATTCGCTGTTGTGGAAATTACTCAGAAGAATCTGTCCGTGAGGAGACTGGATGGATTTCCTGTAGTCTCTGTACTGCTCCTCTCAAGGCCCAGGCTTGCTGATCCGGGGCTGTGGAGAACCGGTGTCCAGATGCTATCTATCAAGGGTCATTCTCCCACCGTCCGCAGCCAAGGTGACACCCAGAGGGGACAGGGAGGGACTTCTAGATGCCCCCAGGAAAATGCAGACCTTACACATGGTGTGTCTTACTCTTCTGCACTCAGGGATGGGGGTCCAGCCTGGGAGAAGGGTGTTTTGCTTGCTGAAAGTTTGGTTGGTGAATCATCCTTTCTGAAACACCTGCAGGTCAGGGCCTCTGATAAGAGTGGATCAAGGAAAACCAAGCGCTCCTGTCTGGTTTGGAGCTTGCCCCTGTATGCCCACCTCGGGTCTGAGTCTCTGTGGACTGAGGTCACATTCGCTCTAGGTGTGACCTTGGGTGTGTCTCCACAAAGGTGAACTCACCAGGCCCTAGACTGGCTTGGAAATACATGCAGCCTCCCCAGGCCTGAATCCCCAGCCTCCCACTGCTCCTCTGCATCGGACTGAGAATGGATCCTCTGGCTAGATAGGACTCCTGAGACGGCCCTTGAACGACTGTGTGAACAGGCTCACATTTTAGTCCGATGTTCGCCACATGCTTTTTGGAGAGAGAACTTATTTAACTCATGGCTGGTCAGAGAAGCCCTTTGCAAACATGGTTTGGTGAGAATGGCTGAGGTAGGCGAGCCAGTGAGCCTAGCTAACAGTGGGTGACCCAATCCTTCTAAAAATATAATGATCTCTGTGAAAATCCTATACCTTCTATAGCATCTCACCCCAAGGAAAGAAGGAAGAAGTGATTTAGGCTCAGGGCAAAACATATGGGTGTTTAAGGAATGTGGTTGGAGGTTTTGTTATGTCAGATGTAACACGGGCCTAGAAGATTTGTTCAACTGAAGTAAAACCAACAGTCCCTCCCTGGGCCTTATTTAGACACAATGCAGTCTGCAACCTGGGCTTTAATGTCATATAGGAAAAAAGCAATGATTACAGTCAGCCCTCCATATCCACAGGTTCTGCATTCATGGATTCAACCAACCACAGAAAGAAATATTTAAAAAAAATTTCCACAACCGCTATGGAGAACAGTATGGGGGTTCCTTAAAAAACAAAAATAGAGCTACCATATGATCTGGCAATCCCACTCCTGGGCATATATCTGGAGAAAACCATGATTCAAAAAGATACATGCACCCCAGTGTTCAATGCAGCACTATTTACAATAGCCAAGACATGGAAGCAACCTAAATGTCCATCAACGGAGGAATGGATAAAGAAGATATGGTACATATATACAATGGAATATTACTCAGCCATAAAAAATAATGAAATAATGCCATTTGTAGCATCATGGATGGACCTAGAGATTATCATACTAAGTGAAGTAAGTCAGAGAAAAACAAACATATGATATCACTCACATGTGGAATCTAATTAAAAAATGATACAAATGAACTTATTTATAAAACAGAAACAGACATAGATTTCGAAAACAAACTTACACTTACCAAACGGTGGGTGGGGAGGAATAAATTAGGAGTTTGGGATTAACACATACACACTACTTTATGTAAAACAGGTAACCAACAAGGACCTACTGTATAGCACAGGGAACTCTACTCAATATTCCGTAATAACCTATACAGGAAAAGAATCTGAAAAAGAAAGAATATATGTATATGTATAACTGAATCACTCTGCTGTACACCTGAAACTAACACAACATTGTAAATCAACTATACTCCAATAAAATTTTTTTAAAAAAGAAAAATTCCATAAAGTTCCAACTTGCCATGCACCAGCAACTATTTACATAGCATTTACATCGTATTAGATATTATAAGTACTCTAGAGATGATTTAAAGTACATGGGAGGATATGCGTAGGCTATATGCAAATACTATGCCATTTCACATAAGGAACTTGAGTATCTGCAGATTTTGGTATCCACAGGGGGTCCTGGGCCCAATCCCCTGCATATCCGGAGGGATGACTGTACTCTAGTCCTTTTTAACAATTCACCATTGTGAGAACTTCACATCTCTGTCACCGGTGTTATTCTTTTTTTTTTTTTTAACATCTTTATTGGAGTATAATTGCTTTACAATGGTGTGTTAGTTTCTGCTTTATAACAAAGTGAATCAGTTATACATATACACATGTTCCCATATCCCCTCCCTCTTGCATCTCCCTCCCTCCCACCCTCCCTATCCCACCCCTCCAGGCGGTCACAAAGCACCGAGCTGATCTCCCTGTGCTATGCGGCTGCTTCCCACTAGCTATCTATTTTACGTTTGGTAGTGTATATATGGCCAGGCAACTCTCTCACTTTGTCCCAGCTTACCCTTCCCCCTCCCTGTATACTCAAGTCCATTCTCTAGTAGGTCTGTGTCTTTATTCCCATCTTGCCCCTAGGTTCTTCAGAACCACTTTTTTTTAGATTCCATATATATGTGCTAGCATATAGTATTTGTTTTTCTCTTTCTGACTTACTTCACTCTGTATGACAGACTCTAGGTCCATCCACCTCACTACAAATAACTCAATTTCGTTTCTTTTTATGGCTGAGTAATATTCCATCGTATACATGTGCCACATCATCTTTCTCCACTCAACTGTCAATGGACACTTAGGTTGCTTCCATGTCCTGGCTATTGTAAATAAAGCTACGTTATTCTTATTCACGTGCAAAACCTGACTTACCTCTCTCTGGAGATTGATGTCAGCTCCCTGCAGGACGAGCTCTCTCACACAGCCTATGTGGCCAGCATAGGAGGCGATCATGAGGAGTGTTGTGCCATTCTGGGTGGGGGAGAGACAGATGAGCAGTCAGGCCACGTGACACCAGAGAGGTGGCCTGGAGAAGATGCCGCAGACGTCAGCTCCTCCCAGGACACGTCCAAGCTGAGCGCAACATCTCCCGCAGTAAATAAAAGTGTCTCGTGAGTAATCTTATAATGCAGACCAAACAGGAAAAAGCAAAGTGACAAATTGCTGAGGCTGGAATTTTCCATTCAAACATTCACTTACTTCCATTAACCTCAGACACGCAGTCCAAGTGAACCATGGTTATTGCATTTTGAGGCAGCAGTGATGTAGTGGCCTCGTTTTATGATTCCTGAGCCAAAACACCCTTATTAATGCAAAAAAGTGGGTTAAGTGGTACTAGTTGGTTTTCTGAGTTTAGAATTCTTTATTTTCAAACTGATTCAGGTAAAGATGCAACGAAAGACTACAGAAGTGAGAGTCAGGAGCCCCGGCGCCGGGGTCCACCTCTGTCATCAACCAGCAGCGTAACCTGGGGCACACTGCTCACAATTCCTGGGGCTCATTTCCTTCAGCTTTAAAATGAGGGGCTGGATGATATGATTGCCAAGGGCCCTGCCAGCTTTAAGATTCAAGGACTTGAGACGTACCACCTGATGTTCCAATTCAAGTGGACTTTTGTGGTTTAATTTACATTTGTTTTCAAGGGCTCGAAACTGTAATCTGAACCACCTCTTCTGTGTGGTCAGCAGCCTGCTTCTGTGGAGAGGATAAGAGAGAGACAGACGGCTCTGAATGTGAGGAAGCCTCACTAGGTACAGGGTGGTGATTCTTAGAAGCCTCGTGCTATATATTCAATACATCTGTGGGATTTTGTAGGAAGGCAGTAGAGTTGAGTGGTCACTGACAGTATGATTCTGGGCTGGTTATCTGAGCTTTCAAAGGCTCATTCACCTCATCTGTAACGCGGACTAGTAAAAGTATCTGCCTGATTAAATTAAATGGGAAAAAGCAATAATTCAGGCGATGTGCTTAGCTTAGTAATGTTAAATATTCAGTAAGAGTTAGATGTTAAAATAAGATGCCTCAGTAAATGTGAGATTATTATTTGGTTTTTGTTGACTCGTGTGAAAGACAATCCTAGTTTGGGGAAAGTCTTGTTTGCTATAAGTAAAAGTACAGGTAGAATCAAGAAGAGCTAGTGGCTTCACAGAAGTGCTTTATGATATTCTTCTAACCCCACGTGACCGCATTTGGTATCTGAATGTAAGGCCTTCATGTCGGCTGTACCACCTACCATTCCGGGGGACTTCGTCCTCCATGTTTTTCAAGATTAGAGTAGCCAACTTGGCGTTACCAAATTCCTCTTGAATGTGAGAACATTTTTATTCAGCATTCAGACAGAAGATTCCTTGATTTAAAGCCAGTCTGAATAGGCAAGCTACGAATGTATCCTTTGCGTGAGAGATGAGAAAATTTTTTCATCGTGGGTCACACTGGTCTCAAAATACAAATCAATCATGAGCTACAGGAACCACAGAGCACTTAACTTGGATATTTTAAAAAGAAAATAAAAAACAACAGGCTCATCTATTTTACAGTAAGGGAAGATGAATGAAACAAATAACCAAAAAGCTCCTTTATACATTGTACTTCACTTCTACATCATGGTCGACTGAGGAAAAGTCAGAGGTTGGGACAAAGGAGAAATAGAATACAAAGCTCACGCGCCTAGAGCCTGTGCTCCGCGACAAGAGAAGCCACCGCAATGAGAAGCCTGCGCACCGCAACGAAGAGTAGCCCCCGCTCGCTGGAACCTGAGAAAGCCCGTGTGCAGCAACAAAGACCCAATGCAGCCAAAAATATAAACAAACAAATTAATTAATTTAAAAAAGAGGAGGGATCTGTGGATGTATTAAGCTACACAAAGCTGGAAGTCAGGAGGTCACAGGTGGTGTCTGAAAAGGGGTGACTTTAAGAAAAAGGAGTCAAGTGGTCATCAACATGGTCAGTGGGTGAGGCCACAATGAAAACGGGCATTCCCACTCCAGTTCTGTCCAGTGTGGCACTGCTGCCCAACAAGACCCAAGTAAGACCCGACGACCAGTTCACAGATGCCCAAGACCCCATATCAGTTTGGGTCCTGGCAAAGAACAGATGGTACATTCAAACTGGGGTAACTGGACGAAAGTTTAATAAAGAGACTACTTATAAGGCTATGCTCTGGATGCAGGGAAACTACAAAGAACAGTACTGGGAGCAAGTAACAGTGGAGCTGCACTGCTAGCCCAGGCCCGAAGGCGCGAGGGACAGATGGTGGCTCCCAGTACGGAGAGGGTGAGATTCCTGTTGCCAGACAGGATGGTGGGGTCTAGACTCCCCAACATCCCTGTCCTCCCTCCCTCTGATTCCTGCCAACACTCCCACTGGCCAAACCCTACCGGAGGCCAGAGGGAAGCCAGTCCCCTGGGGCAGGCCAGACAGCTCCAACTCTGGGACACAGAGCAAACTGGAGAAAGTTACAAGTGGGTCTGGAGGTGCACCCCAAGCTGTCCTGCACTGATGCCCGGTGTTGGGGGGGCAAAGTGGAGCAAACTTTGATACCTCGCTTGGGCTGGTGGCTGACATCACCTACCAAATTTGTGCAATAAAAGCTGGAAATGGCACACCCTGTTATCAGGAAAACAAGAAGGCTCCTGTGAAAACATTTCTACTTAATCCCTAAAATCAAAACATCTCCTCTCTCCTCATCTGAGGTCCTCTTAGTCCCCAGAGATGCGACATCCTGCTAAGAACAGAGAAATTGCTGCCTCTAGCTGGGGAAGGAAGGGCTCTCGCAGTGATGCCTGAAAGTAGCCGGGAGGACCTGTTTTTATTTCCCCTTCATTGCGGATGAGGGTATTGGTGTTTGCAAAGGTAAGGAAGGGATAAGAGGCTGGGTGGAGGCTTCCATCTCTCAGTAGAAAAAACCCAACTCCCACATCCGCGGCAGCCCCCTTCCGTTCTGAATCATCTCCCCCTTTTCTTCTTGGACTTGGCCGATTCTGATTCCCAGTGATGTGTCTCTTCCCCTATTGCGGCCCCTCCTGTTTTATGCAGGTAATGGCTTTCCCACTATGTTTTTTGTTTTTGCGGCACGCGGGCCTCTCATCGCTGTGGCCTCTCCCGTTGCGGAGCACAGGCTCCGGACGCGCAGGATCAGCGGCCATGGCTCACGGGCCCAGCCGCTCCGCGGCATGTGGGATCTTCCCGGACCGGGGCACGAACCCGTGTCCCCTGCATTGGCAGGAGGACTCTCAACCACTGCGCCACCAGGGAAGCCCCCCAGTATGTTTTGAAGTTCCCCGTGGTACTTCGGACTTTTTGAAAAGGATGAAGCAAGCAAACACATGAAAAAGCAGACAAACACTGTGAAGGAAGGATATTCAGCAGGCGCTCTCATGCCAGCGGGGAACGGCGAGCTCCCAGCATGCGTGTACCGAATGGACCGGTCCGTACACTGTCCCTGCAGTCCACGTCCACTCGGCCACTGTTCAGCAGCAGCCTGAGCAGAGCCAAGTTGCCCCTCCTCGCTGCCCAGAACGCCGCGTTGGCAAGTGGGGTTTCCTTCTGCAGAAGCAAAACAAAACAGGATCTTAAAATCGACCTTTATTAACACGACCGCTTCTACTCAAGTACGCACTACCATTCAAAAGGGAGACCTTGCAGATGTGTCTGATCATCTGAAAGAGCGCTCCTCTGGCAACAGGTGATTGTCGTGTACTTGGTTATGGGATGCAGGTACCCGAGCCATGGGGCTGTAAGGAAGAGCCGTGTTGTTGATTACACAGTACTATTAATACCCTATTTCCCACCAATGTCCTCACTTTCCTGCCTCTGTGTCTTTGTTCACAGTTTCCTATTTGTTTGAAATGAATTTTCCCCCATCCTTCACGGCCAAGGTTCTGCTTAAAGGTTATTTCCTCCCTGAAGTGTTCCCAAATCTCTCTTTGCCTCTAAGCAGAGGGAAATCTCTCCCAATTCTGAGTTTACAGGTACCTTTTCTGTGACCTCAATACTTTCTACCTGATTCCGGCTGCCTGGGTAAATGCCTCACTTTCCCTCCACCAAATTTTCTCTGTTTCAGCTGGAACTTGCCAGAGGTTTCTGCTGAGAACAAGGAACTCTGGGCAGAAAATGTTGCTGAGTCATTTAAGAAAAAGGAGCGGTCATCAACATGGTCAGTGGGTGAGGCCACAATGAAAACGGGCATTCCCACTCCAGTTCTGTCCAGTGGATCCTTCACTGCACTCCTGGGTTATTTTAAAGTTGCTAACTTAACGTTGGAACAACTACGGAAGGAACAGAGCTGGAGAACAGTTCTCCTGAATCAGAGCTGCAGAGTTGACTGTAGTACCACCACCTCCTCTAAAACAGGTCAATTTGAATTTGCAGAGAACAGTCCCTGGTGGGGGTGAGGGACAGACAGAACCATACAGCTCAGGGTTTCCACCCCAGCCCTGGGCAACGGACTTGGCCCCGCTGAGGCCTGGATTCCTCTTGCTCAGATGGAGATCACATTACCCGCCTTGAAGTTTATGGTAAAAATTAAATGATGCAGGTTAATTGGCTAATACGGTGCCCAGCACATCATACATGCTTACAAATACTAGTTTCTTTCCTTCTGTCCACTTTCTTTCCAAAGTTAGAATCAACAGGCACAGCTGAACTCAGAGTATTGGTACTAATAAAGAATTCTGCTGGTCTCAGGAAGTTTTCTAGTATTCAAATTGTTTAACAAAAACACTTTTTGGGGTGGGCTCAAAGCACATATCTGACCCAGAGGGTCTTTTATGCAATACGTCTTCTAAGTATATGTATAAGGTATTACATACAATACCTAACTCACCAATGCTAAGTTGAAAACACCGACAATTTCAGCTGCTCCACAGAACCATCACAAGTGAAAGTCCAGTGGCAGCAGAGTGGTGGCAGCATCTGTGGGTGTGAGGATTTAATATCAGGAGCTCTTCAGCACATACACAACAGTGTTCTTGTGCATTCTTGGACAAGAGTGTGGCAAAGTGGGGAGTGATAAGCAGATTACAAACATTCTTGGAATGCTTCCCTGGCTCAGTTAGGAGGAAACAGATCACCTTAAATTCCAGGTGAATAATTTGCTTCCCCTGAAGGTGTAAGTTTTACTGTCCCAGGAGTTTTCACACCCAGTGTCTGTGGGTTTTGCACCAGGCTGGGTCTGATGTTACAGTTGTTAGTAAGTGGGTAAAGGAATGGCAAGGCTGGTTTGACTTGTGTGATAAATCATGAAACGATGCCCCTTTAATAGAGAGATTGCACAAGGCCAAGATGGAGTTTGGGAGGGTGAATCAGGAAGACAATTTAACATGCACCATGCAACAGCTCTGTTGACTTTTCTGGAAACATGAAACCTTGAGAGCCATAAACTGTAAATCATTTTCAGTGATTTGGTTGTTTCACTTTAATCCCAAATACCTTCCAAAAAACCATTTGCAAACCACAAACTTCTATTGTCATAACAAGCTCTCCAACCAGGAGCCTCTCCTGCCTTTAGGATGGCCTTGGGGATTCCTCTCCTGCACGGGCTACACATCCTGGTTTCCTACAAGGTTCTAGAAACTGAGCTTTGGGAAAAGGTGTAAATCCTTCCTTTTCCCTCAAGAGCTTGATATACTGGGAGGTGGAGGCATGACAGAGTAGTTGATTTGGGGTGAGAGAGAGCTGAGTTCAAGTCCTGGCCCTGCTACTTCCAGGTTCTGGGACCTTGGGCAGGTTATTTAATTTCTCTCTGCCCTAGGAAAGTGAGAATGATATTAATAGTGGTAGTATAGTCAGTATCCTTGGGGGATTGGACCCCCTGCGGATACTGAACTCTGTGGATGCTCAAGTCTCTTATATAAATCGGCACAGTATTTGCATATAACCTATGTATCTCCTCCCACATACTTTAAATCATCTCGAGATTACTTGTGATGTCTTACACATGTAAATGCTATGTAAATAGTTGCCAGTACAGGTCAAATTCAAGTTCTGCTTTTGGGAACTTTCTGGAATTTTTTTTCTGAATACTTTTGATCTGTGGTTGAATAAGCAGATGTGGAACCTGCAGACACGGAGGGTCAACTGTACCTCTGTCATGGGCTGTTAGAGGATAAATGAAGTAATACGTGCAAATGCACTTTGACAGCAAATGCTCAAGAGATGCGAGCTCTAGATGCACAGTCCTCACAGCCCTTTAAAAGACTTGTCCAGGAGAAATCACTTGCTTGGTCACTGGCATGTGTTCGGGACAGTGGCACTGGCCAGGGGTTAGGACTAGAGGTACCAGTCAACCTTGATCTCTGCTCCAATGGCTTTATGGGGCAGTAGGAAACGAGCATCCCAGGCATGCAAGGTGCTGATGCAATGACACGGGGGCATCCTGGGAACCGTCACTAGCTCGGAAGGACTGGAGTGAAGGACGTGGGGGGAGAGAGGGCAGGAGATGCTGTAGGGCAGGTAGTAAGGGCCACATCTTGAAGGACTTGCTGTGCTGTGTGATGGAGCTTGGACTTCATCCGGTGAGTACTAGGGAGTCAAGGAAGGGTTTTAAGGTGGGGAGAGACCACCAGGTTTGCATTTTAGAAGGTCCCCGTGGCAGCCTCAGGAAGAATGGACTGAGGACTGGAGCCAGACTGAGACTAGTGTCTACAAGGTTAGGAGACACTGTACATACAGGGAAGAGATGGTGAGCTGAGGCTACAATCGTGGGGACAGTAGGATGAGACAGACGGGGGAAATTTCAAGGAGCTAAACTGAATAGTCTCGGTGTATGACTGTCTGCAGGAGAGGATGGAGAGAAGGAGCCTGGCGGATGTGGTGCCACTCACGGACGTCGGAAGCTCCGGTTGAAAGGCAGATTATGGGGAAAAGTTATGAGTTCAGCTTTGCACATGCCGAGTTTCAGATGCCTATCGGCATCTAGGTGGAAATGTCTAGCAAAGCAATGCATAAGTTCTCCTATCACACTGCGGCCAACCCATTTTACTGGAGTGCAGAAATCCTGAGCTAATACTTACCAAGTGCTTATTCCATACCAGTGGCACATACTCTTCAGACTAGCTCATTTAATGCTCATCACAGCTCGGGGAAGTGGGTGCATTATTATCCCACTGCTCAGATGACGTAAGCGAGAAGCAAGAAGCAACAAGGCAGGCTTCAGCCCCAGGCAGTCTGGTGCTTGAGGCTGGGCTTTCAGCCATCCTATCGTCCTGCCTCCTGTGGAATTCTCCTCCTGAGACAGCAAGGAACAGGCAGTGTGGACCCCAGTGACCTCCTTCCTACCCTCATTCCAAGTCCTCTTCTGCCAAGATGGAAAGTCCCCCGACCTTTCTCTTTGGGGTTTACAGACCACATTGCCTGGTTAACTTCCAAACCTCCTCTGGGTACAATCTGCACATAATCATAAAATGCTGTTTACAAAGGGCAGCCCTTTAAGCCTTTAAAGGAGCTGATGCACGTGAAAATGCTTCACACAAATCTTAAGGCACTTCACCAATCGTGTGATTACTATTTAACCTCTTCCTTGGTTTTTCGGGTCTCTGCAAGCAGGCTGTTGGCTGTGACATTGTCATCACAGCAGTGACAACCTACGTTGGGTTCTTGCTCTGTATCAGGCAGTGTGCTGAGTACAATGCTTTTAATTCCCAGAAAAACCCCATGAGGTAGGTGTTACTGTTCCCATTTTTAAGATGAGGAAACTGAGGCACAGAAGTGACTTATGTAAGGTCATCCAGCTAGGAAGTAACGGGATTCAAACCCAAGTCTGTTTGGGTCCAGAGTCTGAGATACCATATCTTTTTTTTTTTTTTTTTTTTT
>NW_006773947.1:1951294-1978474 GCF_000442215.2 Lipotes vexillifer | reverse complement strand
TCTCCCGTTGTGGAGCACAGGCTCCAGACACGCAGGCTCAGCGGCCATGGCTCATGGGCCCAGCCGCTCCGCGGCATGTGGGATCTTCCCGGACCAGGGCACGAACCTGTGTCCCCTGCATCGGCAGGCGGACTCTCAACCACTGAGCCACCAGGGAAGCCCTGAGATCCTATATCTTATCCGCTGTGAGAAAACCTGAGTATAACCTTCCACATACGCCATCTTCCCTTCTCTTTTTTCCCCCTATTTACTGCCAGAATTTTGGCTCACACAGTGGTCATTAGCACACTACCAGAAATTAAATACAGGAAGGAAGGGAGAGAAACACAGAAGAGAAGTTGTTACTTGTACAGAACTGGAATTCTGATTAAAAGCTAAGAGGGGGTAGAGATCTAGATCTGAGAATAATGTGGATTTCATTTGTATAATTAATCTAATCAAGAGGACATTAGCTTTGTTCAACGATGAATTTCTCTGATGTTCGAAGCCGCATTAAACAAGGGGATAAGGAGGGTTGAGAGACCACGGGCAGGAGGAGGTTTTTGATACGTCACCATTCCACTTTGTGCTAAATGGCTGAAATTTACAGAATTGCTTAATAAACATGAACTAAGAATTAATCCTCTGTTGTAAGTATCATTACACTTCTGTAAGTGATAGGAAACCTAGGAGGAAAAAGTAAGTGATTTATTCACCCAGGCATTCTGCCTAAGAGGTAGGCCTGTATAACACTGGCGTTTCCAAACTCAGAACTCAAGACCACGTTTAAAGTCTGTTTAACACATATATGTTCCGAATATGCCAATCGACAGAGATAGAAAGTAGTTTAGCAGTTTTCTGAAACAAGGATGTTTGGAGGAATACAGTGACTGCTAAGAGGTACATAGTTTCTTTTTGGGGTGATTAAAATATTCTAAAATTGATTGTGCTAATGGCTGCACAACTCTGTGAATATGCTAAAATCCACTGAAACGAACACTTTAGCGGGGTGAATTATATGATATGTGATCTGTATTTCAATAAAGCTATTAAAAAAAATACATGGCTTTGTTAATTTATTCTCCTGTGGCTCATCCCAAAAATGTCAGATGATTGATGAACTGGAGTTGATTTTGAGATAATTTACATACCTTCAGAACATAGATGGAACATACAAGTTCCTGTACGTCTGGCCAAGACATGAGCAATTTCCATCACCAAGATGAAGCCTGGTATTGAGATGCTTTATCCTCTTGGGTAAGACAGGCTCAAGAAAGACCTAGGTATTATTCTTTATCTAGTGATGATTCCCCTGGGATGGTGACCTCCCTCATTGGGTTAGGGTCTAATCCCCAAATTGTGCCAGACTTTTGGCAACCTCAGCCCTGGAGAAATAGCTGTTATAAAGACGAAAGTTAATGTACTGAAATCCACGAGCTTCATTCCACAAAAAGACTCAGACCTGCACTTTGAGTTTGCTTTTACTTTAAAAACAATTCCAACAAACATGTATCTCTTTTCCCAACCAGAACAAATTGGGAGTTGCCAAGGGTGAAACAGGAAGTTTACTGGAGAGGCAAAGCGCTACCTGCAAGAAGGGACTGCTGACAGCATAATGGACAAAGGATAAAAAAGGGTGTCCGCGTGGTTCAGAAGCAAATAGCCCTACAAGTGGTGACTCAGTCATCGAGAAGAAGCGAAATTGTGGTTTCTAACGCCCTGTTGATCCTCCCACAGACTCAGCCAACAATGCTGGGTCTTTTCAATGCAGGCCTTGGAGATCCAGGGCCTCGGGCCTACAAGCCTTTCAGCTGCCGATGAAAATGAAACAGTTAATCTATGGCTCCAACTTTACTAATTGCTAAAATTGGTATTCATAAAATATCGCTGACACATGAATATAATCGGCAGGGCTGATTTTCTCACTATACAAGAACTACTGAATTGCAGAAAAATCCTGGACAAATGTAAATTAAATGGTATTTGTTGCTAAATAATTTAAAAAGCAATAGTATACAAATCCTTCCAAAAATGTACAATAAAAGTGCTTGTGGGATCTTAGTTCCCCAAACAGGGATTGAACCTGGGGCCCTGGCAGTGAAAGTGCTGAGTCCAAACCACTGGACTGCCAGGGAATTCCCCAAAGTTGCTATTCTCATTGTGGGCTGAGGGTACATTTTAATATGTCTGGTATGATGTGAACTGGGGCTAGTGCAGGGTTAGTCACTGGCCTGTGACTCTGCTCCCCTCCCCCACGCCCCCTCAAGCCTTCCCTCTGCCTTTTGGAACTCCTCCACTTGCTGGAAAATCAACCGTCTTTCTCCTTCACTTAGCACCGAGCTTCGTCTGCCTCTCTGGTGGAGGCTGGGCCTGCTCCCAGCCCAGCCCTAGGGTGGGGAATGGGGCTGGGCCCTCCTCACCTGGCTTCCAGACACTGCCCTTCTCACCAGGTGTAAATCTCTGCTGCTTCAAGACTCAGGCCATCCTACCTTCTCATCCTCTGCCTCACCTAAAGGTAGTTCTTGCCTCCTGACATTTTCTTCACTGAAAATGAACATTTTCTTCACTGAAAATGTTGGCACCTTCCTTTCTGCCCACCCCAAATTCTGACCGCATCCTGGCCTTCACTTTACAACACGTCAATATCTCTGCCCCTCCCACCTCCTGAGAACTTCAGCACTCAGCTCAATCATCCCCTCCGTGCGCAAGCCTTCTTAGCACTCCCTGTTGTCATCTTAAAATACTTTTTTATTGAGATATAATGTACATACTATAAACTTCATCCTTTTAAAGCATATAATTCAGTGGTTTTTAGTTTAATCTCAAGGTTTCACAACCATCACCACTATTCCAGAACATTTTCATCAACCAGGAGAAACCACATACCTATTAACAATCACTCCCCATCACCCCCTTCTTCCCCCAGTCCCTGGCAACCACTAAGTTACTTTATGTCTCTATGGATTTGCCTATTCTGGACATTTTGTATAAATGGAACCATGTGATACATGGCCTCCTGTATCTGGCTTTTTGCACTTAACATAATGTTTTCAAGGTCTATGCATGTTGCTATGTATGAGTGCTTCATTCCTTTTGTTGGTTGTATGATATTCCATTATATGGATATACCATGTTATGGACTGAATGACTGTGTCCTCCCCCCTCCAAGTTACTATGTTGAATTCCTAACCCTCATTGTGATGATATTTGGAGGTGGGGCATTTGGAGATAATTAGGTTTAGATTAGGTCCTGAGGGTGGAGCCCCCATCGTGGGGTTAGTGCCCCAGAAAAGGAAGACATTAGAGCTCCTTCTCTCCCCTTTCTGAGGAGATAGCCAGAAGGTGGCTGTTTGCAAGGCAGGAAGAGGGTTCTCACCAGACACTGAACCTGCCAACAGCTTGATTGTGGACTTCCCAGCCTCCAGCACCGTGAGATATAAATTCCTGACATATGTTTTCATTTCTTGGGCATATACACCTAGAAGCAGAATTGTTGGGTCATATGGTAGCTCTATGTTTAACTTTTTGAAGGATGACTAGACTGTTTTCTATTATGGCTGCATCATTTTATATTCCTACCAGTAATGTATGAGGGTTCCAATTTCTCCACATCCTTGCCAACACTTGTCATTGTCTGTCTTGTTGACTATAATCATCCTAATGGGTGTGAAGTGGTATCTCATTGTGGTTTTGATTTGCATTTCCCTGTTGGCTAATGATGTAAAATATCCTTTCAGTGGCTTATTGGCCATTTGTATATCTCCTTGGGAGAAACGTCTATTCAGATCCTTTGACCATTTTAAAATTGGGTTGTCTTGTTTATTGTTGAGATGTCTATTATCATTTAAAGATGCTAAAGTCTCTACCATTTTAAAGCAAACAAACCCTTGGCCAAGTCTGGATCCCTGCTGCAGCCACTGTTCCTGCAGAATTTTTTGAAAGAGTTCTCTCCACTTGTGGTTTCCACCCACTCTCTTTTCAAGCTATTACAATCTGGCTTCTGAACTCAACATTGCATTAAAACTGCTCTCAGCAAGGTCACCAGAGCCTGTTTTGTTACTAAATTCAAGAGGCACTTTTCTGATTCTAAGCTTGTTTGATTTCTCTGTGGTATTTAACTCTGCATCCCTCTCTGCCTTTATGGAAAGACTACAGATTCTTGGCTTAATGATAGCACATGCTTCTGATTTTTCTCATACATTTCTGTCTGCTCCTCCATTTTCTCAAGGGGTTTCCTTTATTCCGCTCATTCTTAAAGTCTTGAGCTTCTTTAAGATTTTGTCCTCAGTCCTCTTTTTTATTTTTTAATAAATTTTATTTATTTATTTATTTATTCTGGCTGCATTGGGTCTTGGTTGCTGCGTGTTGGCTTTCTCTAGTTGTGGTGAGCGGGGGCTACTCTTCGTCGCGGTGCGTGGACTTCTCATTGCAGTGGCTTCTCTTGTTGCGGAGCACAGGCTCTAGGCTCGCGGGCTTTAGTAGCTGTGGCACGCGGCCTCTAGAGCACAGGCTCCGTAGTTGTGGCACACGGGCTTAGCTGCTCCGTGGCATGTGCCATCTTCCCTGACCAGGGATCGAACCTGTGTGCCCTGCATTGGCAGGTGGATTCTTAACCACTGCGCCACCAGGGAAGCCCAGTCCTCTTATTTTCTACCTTTACATGATCTCACTGGGCAATCACATTCATCCCCAAGGGTTCAATGACCGCTTAACACTGCTCACTCCTAAATCTCATCTCTATCTCCTGCCTAGACTACTCTCCTGGGCTCCCAGTTTGTACATCTGTCTAACCAACATCTCTACTTGGACTCCTATCCATCCTTAAACTTGACATGTCCCACCCCAAATATTTTATCTTTACTTCTCTGGCCTTCCCTAACTCAGTGAATAACATCATTACCGAATTCTGCTGATTAAAAAAATTTTTGCCACTCACATTTGTCTGCTTCCTCCCATCCTCAAAACCTGTGCCCTAGTCTGGTACCATTTAACAAGATGACCCCAACATCATCCTGAGTGGTCTCCCAGCTCCATTCTCTTCTCCAAACCGTAGCCAGAGATCTTTCTAACATGCAAATCTCACCGTGTCATTCCTCTGCTTACACGAGCTACTGTAAGAGGTGGGATTACACTAGCTTTGGAGCCAGACACACCAGGGTTTCAATCTGAACACCATTCACGCACTGGC
Source organism: Lipotes vexillifer (assembly GCF_000442215.2). Taxonomy (NCBI): domain Eukaryota; kingdom Metazoa; phylum Chordata; class Mammalia; order Artiodactyla; family Lipotidae; genus Lipotes; species Lipotes vexillifer. The sequence continues at coordinate 1,973,307 of NW_006773947.1, read as the reverse complement.
TGCATGGCTGTGGGAGGAGTTATTTAACTTCTCCATGTTTTAGTTTTCTAAAGTACCATCTCGTGGGTCCTCCTGAGGATTCAGAAGATGCACCATGATGCCCTTGGTTCAGAGTCGGGCACATTTTATGTGCTCAATACATTTTAACTACTATTTTTATTAAAACCTTCAATAGAGGCATATCAGTGAACCTCATTTTCATCCTAAAATGTGGGCGTTAAATGAATGACTTTAATAACCTCTTTGGACACTGAAGTCTGGTAATCAATCGCAGCTCCACTCTGCGCTGGTCACTCAGCTTCAGGGTCAAAAAAAGTCCGACGCAGGATCGGGCATCGGTGCCGCAGCCCTGGTCCCTGCGAGGGGCGGCCGCAGAGGGGCGCTGACCCAGGGCTTCTTCCCCGCCCCCGGCCCCGCCCGACTGTTACCCCGGCGACAGTCCTCGCCGCCCCTGCGCCCCGCGGCCGGGCTCACCGCACCTGCAGCCAGAAGTACTGAAAGGCTTTGGGGCAAAAACCGCACCCCTAGACCACAAACCACAGGAGCCATCCAGGCCCGGTCGCTCCCTCCCGTCCCCCGCCAGCCCCCCCGGGGCGGCGGCCACCCCTCCCTGCGGGCCCGCGGCGGCTCCGGGCGGACGGTGGGTGCGGGCCCCGCCGCCGCAGGTCTGCCGCCCGCCCGGCGCTCCCTCCCGGAGCCAGCGGCGCTCACCTTGAACGACATCCTGCACATGTCCGCGGCCGCCCCGCCGGGACCGGTGCGCTTCCGGCCCGGACGCCCGGCCCAGCCCTCCCCCGCTCTCCCGCCGCCTTCCGCAGAGGGGCGGCCTTCCCGGCGCCGCGCGCTCTCGCCGCCGCAGACGGGGCCGGGGCGGGGGGAGAGAAGAGGGGAAGGGGGAGGGGCGGGGGGGCTCACACGCGACCGCCCTCCGCGTACCTACCACACACACACTCCCAACTCCGCACGCACTGTGCACACTCTACACACACACAGGTTCATACATACACCACTGCACGCTCACAACCTCACATCACTCTTCACACATCCAGGCTCACTCTCTCCCACTCCATCCCACTCCAAACTGTACACCTCACATTGTGCACACTTTCCAGGTTACACACACTCAACCCTAGCCCCACGTTTTAAAACTATTTGATACTCCGTGACAAAGTTGATTTAAGCTAACTGCATTCATTCACAGTAGAAATAAGCACATTAATGGTTCAAAAGTTGGATAAAAATGTTTTCTATTGTAGTTCAATGTGCTAACATCTTTATATGTCATGTGTTATGAAAAATTTTTGTATGCACTGAAAACTTAATTTAAAATAAAATTTTGGTTCAGGAGAAAAAAAAACCACACCCACACTCCTCACACACCCACCTTCTCTCTCATGCACACACTCCGTGGACATCCACATTCCTCACACACATACACTGCAGTCTCTACACAGACTCTACATTCCACACACACAGGTTCACACACAATACATAATTCCACACTCACATCCATGTATACACAGTACACACACATCCACACACAAATCCACACACACCCACATCCTCCAAAAGGGCATGGTCTTCATCAGATGACTCTTAACCTTCATTACAGCACAAATATGATGATGATGGGAATGAAACATAAGAAAAATATTCACCCATCATCCCACCACTCTTTCAAATAACCATTTTCATTTTTGTTTCTGACCTTCTAGGTTTTCTTTTCTTTTTCTTCTTTTTCTTTTATAAGAATCTGGGATTTTTCCTCCTGGGGAAAGAGCTGGGAAACAAGCCTTTTGACTGAAGGAATGATAAGTGGTATTTTCCTTCTTGAAGGTGAAGGGCACAGTTTGAAATAGACACATATTCCTCTATCTTTTTACCACACCGATCACCTCCTCCCCTTGGCCTTTTCCTGCACACCTTGCAGTATCACAGGAGCTGTCCACTCCCTTGAACGTACTGCTTGCTAATTGCCCAGGGTTGGTCTGAGGGGAGTAAAAGTGGGAGAGTCATATTTTTTTTAATTAAAAGATATATTATTTTTAAAGTATAAACAGCAATAATATCCTTTCTAGAAAATTCGAACGCTAAAGTAAAAGTGAACGTCTCACAGCCTCACACTACAGGAATCCATTCATCCTCCCCCTCACCTCTATTTGAGTCTCCTTTTTTCCAGTGAATTTGTAATGATTTTTTAATTTAAAAGTTAAAAAATATAACTACAAATTAAAGTTCATAAAGAACATAAAAATGTTTATCTTGTATGGATAAATTGTATTACTTTGTGTTTAAAACAACTTTAAGGAAAAAAGTTCCAAAATTTGATAGGAATTTCTAATTTTTCAAATCAAGATAGACTCAGGGACTTCCCTGGGGGTCCAGCAGTTAAGACTCCGCCCTTCCACTGCAGGGGATGAGGTTTCAATTCCTGGTCGGGGAACTAAGATCCCAAGTGCTACGTGGTGCTGCCAAAAAGTAAAAAAAAAAAAAAAAAAGACTCAAAACTTTTCCCCTGCCCTGGGTGTCTTTGGATGAGATAGTTTTGAAGTAGCTACATGACATTATTATATAAAATCAAGCATTGGAAGTTTTGCTTTATTAATAGTTTTGATAAACAAAAAGAGGAAGGGAAAGAATTAATATTTTGAGCGCTATGTACCAGGAGCTTCCCTTGTAAGAATGCTATGAGGTGTGTATTATGCTCAGTCCACAGCTGGAAAAAACTGTTTCTGAAAGATGAAGTAATTTGCTAATGAGTGGTCAGACTAGACCTTTAATTAGGTCTTTCTGTGGGCTTCCCTGGCGGCGCAGTGGTTAAGAATCTGCCTGCCAATGCAGGGAACACGGGTTCGAGCCCTGGTCTGGGAGGATCCCACATGCCGTGGAGCAACTGGGCCCACGCGCCACAGCTCTTGAGCCTGCACTGCAGAGCCCGCAAGCCACAACTACTGAGCCTGTGTGCCACAACTGCTGAAACCCGCGCGCCTGCAGCCCGTGTTCCACTGCAGGAGAAGCCACCGCAATGAGAGGCCTGTGCGCCACAGCCAAGAGTGGCCCCGGCTCGCCGCAACTAGAGAAAGCCCGCGTGCAGCAACGAAGACCCAACACAGCCAAAAATAAATAAATTAAATTAATTTTTTAAAAAAGTCTTTCTGGCTTCAAAGCCTGTTTCCTTTCCACTCAGAGTTGTTTTGGGCATTGTCTCTGGCCAGGCTGCTGATGGGATTCTTGTCAAAGGAAAGAAAGTGCCTGAAAAAAAAATTTAAAAGGAAAAAAAAAAAAAAAAAAAAAAAAAAGAATGTGCATATACACCATCCCATACACGTGGCTCAGCTTGTCTTCATGAAAAAGCCCCCAAACAGAGCAAAACTCTCATGACCACAGCCAGGCACCTCCTTCTAAAGTCTTCTACTCTGGAACTTAGCAGGAACCCACCAGGCCCAACACAGGAAATTCAATCCCTGTAGCCCCACCCTCCATATTCAAATACTTTCTCACTCCCCCAAAAGAAGGGCTCCACACTTTTCCTAGGCGTCTCCTTGTTATCATCCTCCCTCCCATCCCCATGGCTCGCTCGTGTCTTCCCTCTTCTGTCTGCCCTAACCCCAATCTTGACCTAGCGGAGTCACTCCCAGCTCAAGCCCCTTCCTGCACCCTGCCCCTCAGCCATCTCTCTCCCAACTTTGTTGAGTTCTTGCTCTAATTCTGCTCTGCACCACATCCGTTAGCCCGAGGTGTTTCTCTAGACTTTGCTTCTGTTACTTTTGACTCCTCCAGAGGAGTCTAAATTCTTCAAAGCCAGACTCTGAGTCTTATGTCTTTTATTTTTTTCAGGGGTTAGTTTATGGCTGGAGATATGGTAGGTGGTCGAAATGTATTCATTGTTGATTGAATAGAAGATTCAGGAATTGTGTTCTTCACATCTACACGGTCAGAAAGCCCACCACTCCTTTGCAAACACCCATGACACATAAGCACAGCCATCTGAGTTCATTTCAAATGAGGCCATGTTTGTTATCACCGCAGTTTATACCAGCACAGACTGTAATGTGTTTGTTCTCAATTTTTTTTTTTTTTTTTTTTTGCGGTACGCGGGCCTCTCACTGTTGTGGCCTCTCCCGTTGCGGAGCACAGGCTCCGGATGGACAGGCTCAGCGGCCATGGCTCACGGGCCCAGCTGCTCCACGGCATGTGGGATCTTCTCGGACCGGGACACGAACCCGTGTCCCCTGCATTGGCAGGCGGACTCTCAACCACTGTGCCACCAGGGAAGCCCTTGTTCTCGATTTTGCACTCTCAGTTTACGCCCTAGCAGGACTTGCTCTAGTCAGTCAGGCTGGTCTACTGAGCCTTCTTGCTCCTCTTTTTGTCATCAGGCCCCTTCACCCCAATTAAGAGTCTACCCTGGACAATTTGCCTGTCTACATCCCCCATCTACATTCCCAGCCCACATCTCCAGTTGGTTAACTCAGTCTCTCCTTTTGGAATTTACACCAGACAAGGCTTCCTACAGCTGGGAGTGTAGCAGACACGGTGTTAAACAATCTGCCCAACACCCATTGCCCCCTTCTTTCCTGATCAAGACACCAATTTTGCTCAGGCATCTACTGTACTGCACCTTGGGATATGCTTCAGGGACCCCAGCCCTATTTTCTGTCCAAAACTTTCTAATCTAAGCTAGTGACAGTGCTTGGTTTGGGAGTGGGCATGTGGCATATTTTGGTCTCTGAGACATGAGAGGAGGTGTGCTGGGGGCTTCTGAGAAAGATTTCCTTGCTTCTAAGAGAGACACCCAGGAGGAGAAAGTCTTTTCTTCCTTGTGATGCTGTCCTGAATGGATGTGATGCCTGGAATTGCTGCAACCGCCTCGTGACCATGAGGGGAGCTATCTTCTGAGGGTGGCAGAGCAAAGAGATGGTGTCACTAAGGTCTGTGTTGAGCAACTGGGGCTGCCCTGTCCCAGGACTTCTTGCTGTTTAAGCTACTTTCCATTGAAAGTATTCTGATCCTGGGTGAGAATGAAAGCAAGGGGTGTGGGGCAAAGGGTCAGGAACTTAACCCATGTTGATTAATGTCCATTATGTGCTGGTATTTTAAATGTGTCATTAAATTTTACTCTCATTCCAGCTTTATATGAAAGCATTCTTGATGATGAAACTGAGACTCAGAGTGGGTGAGAACTTGTTTATAATCACAGGGACGAAAAGTAAGAAACTGGTATTTGAACCCAGGCAAATTTGAGAGTAAGATTCCTGCTCTCTCCACTATGCTATCTTTCCAGGTCTGTACATAACAATGATATATATATATATATATATATATATATGTATGTATATATATATATATATACATACATATATATATATAATAATGATATAGAACAATGATATATAACAAAGATATATAACAATGACCTTTAATATAACTTCCTAGAGTTATCAGTTGCTAACTATGCCCCTGACCTTTTAAAAAGCATATAATAACATAATTGGAATCATGTGTATTCTGCTTTTTTACAAACATGCTAAAGAGGACATTTTCCTCTGGCATAAAAATTCTTTGAAAATCTTGCTTTTAATGCCTGCATTTAAAATTGAGGTATACTATAATTGATTTAACCTTTATCCTATTACAAGACCTTTCATTGCTTTTAGTTTTGCTATTAAAAATAATACTAGAATAATTATTTCATACCTAAATTTTATCCACACCTCTCATTATTTCATATTAGGATAAATTTCTAGAATTCCAGAGCCAAAACATATGAACGTTATAAAGGCTGGTAATTCACATCTATCAATTGCTTTACAGAAATTCTCTGGCAGTTTTATACCTCCATCCAGGCTGATTAAATTATTATTTTGGATTTTTCTGAATGCTGACTGTGTAGCCAAACATTATATGCACTAAGCTTTCTACTTATTTGTTTGCTTATTTATACCCCTGCCAGACATTATCTAAATTCTCTTAAACAATTGCATAGAATAAAACAGGGTAAAAATAAAATAAGAAATTAAAAAAAAATGGGACAAAGAGAAATTGAAAACAGGAAAGATAACACAAAGCCAGGAATAAGAGAGAACACAAAAGGGGAGGCAGGAGGGACACACTTGGCTTTTCAACAACCAACACAGAGCCGGGAGACCATCATTTTTATGGTTCATGAGTGTCCCTAAGATCAAAACTCTCCAGTTGCCCGTGAAAGGGTCAACTATTACAGGCAGAACTAAAACTATACAGAGCAACGCACAGCTTCCTCAGCATTATCGTTATGGTAAATGCATTGGTAAATTTCACAGAGCTGATTTGGGGCTATTCCTTCATGCAGGCTGACAACCTAACATCCAAGGAATTCAGGAGAACTCAAAATAGTGCAGCTTAAGTACAGTATCTGCTGGGCTGACTTCCAGGAGGTTGGGGGGGACCACAGACCCTTAAATGGTCCTCTATAAATACTGTTCTTCTCAAGTCATTGAATGGCTCAGTTTGAGGTTCGTTTTCAAGCTGGTACCTGGAGCCCAGTTGGCTTAGGCATGGAGTTAAATCACGTAAACATGGAAATGAGAAATGCTTTCTAATAATAGCTCAGAAAGCTGACATGAACTTAAACGGGAGACTACCCACCCAGTCAGAGAGTAGATAAAGCCCTGGAAGAACCTAAGATGGATGCTACTGAGCCCTGGTAAAGACAGAGTGCTTGACCATGGACATCAAGTATCAATATGGTCAGAACTTTCCATCATGAGCTAGGTTCTGTCATAAGCTTGGGCGGACCCAGCAATAATCCATCAGAAGGTGGAAGTGGTACATCTGAGGTTGAATCTGAGCAGGATCAGAGGGCGCAAGAAGAGCTGTACGACTGTACCTCTCAGCTTACACTTGCTGATCTATGGGGAAGCCCTATGGCCAACCAGATGGATCAGAAATGAGCTGGGGGCTTCCCTGGTGGCACAGTGGTTGAGAATCTGCCTGCCAATGCAGGGGACACAGGTTCGAGCCCTGGTCTGGGAAATCCCACATGCCGTGGAGCAACTAGGCCTATGAGCCACAACTACTGAACCTGTGCATCTGGAGGCTGTGCTCCACAGCAAGAGAGGCCGTGATAGTGAGAGGCCCACGGCTCCGCAACAAGAGAGGCCGCGATAGTGAGAGGCCCGCGTACCGCAATGAAGAGTGGCCCCCGCTTGCCGCACCTAGAGAAAACCCTCGCTCAGAAACGAAGACCCAACGCAGCCATAAATAAATAAATAAAATTAAAAAAAAAAAAAAAAGAAAGGAAAAAAAAACAACAACAAAAAAAGAAAGGAGCTGAAGCCGGGGTCTTGGCCTACCTGGTAGGATGGGGGATGTATATGAGTATAAGCTAATATGGGTGGTGGCTGCACCGTAGTCCCATTCAGAGGTGGCTTGAAAAACAGAACTGCTGGTGGAGGACATGGTCATGCACTTTGCATGGAAAGAGAAGTGGCCCAAGGTGAGTCTATCTATGACTCACGGCAGAGGAGAATGGCTGGACCTGTGGTCATGTCCCAGGAAAAAGAAGTGTTGGAGGACTGGGGAGAAGGAGCTCTGGAGGAGTCCTGTGGGTGACTCATGGGAGTGGGCAGAAAGTAAGAAGAGATTTGTAATACATATTAATGCTCAACAGAGAGCATTCACCACAAGAAAGGCACTAAATGACCAAACAGAAAAAATAACTTACCAGTTGACATCAACCAGCCTCTATCATTGGCCTCCCCAGCGCTGGCATGATGGGCTTGTGAGTGATGCAGCTGTGGTGGCAGGGATGAAGGTCATTGAATGGGCCCAAGGGCATGGGATTCCACTTACCAAGCCTGATCTAGCTACTGTGGCCACTACATGGCAAATAACAGGCCTCAATACTGAGCCTCCAGTATGCCGTCATCCCTTGAGGAGATCGCCTGGTCATTCGCTGGCAAATTGACTATATTGGGCATGTTTCATCCTAGAAAGCCAATGGTTTCTTTTGATAAGAATAGACACATTCTAGGTATGGGTTTGCCATTACTCCTGCCTGTGGGGTGTCAGCCAGCACCACTATCTGGGAGCTTATGGAGTGTTTGTTGGACTAGTAGATTAGCACAGGGTCCAGAATAATGTTATGTTAAATCAAGAGACCCACTTTACAGCAAAGGAGGTGCCGTCATGGGCTGAAGCCCATGGCATTCACATTACCCAAAGCTGACACACATTTCAGTGTTGGGGGTGGCTTGTTGAAGGCATAGCTGAAGGACCAATTTGGAGATGGTATTTTACAAGCATAGGGTACCATCTTCCAGGACACAATATACAGTTTGGATAGAAGAGCTGTCTATGGCGCTGTGTCCCATAGAAAGAATATGAGGGTCTGCAGACTGGGGAGTGGGAAGTGGGAGTGGCCCCACTTACCATCACTCCCAATGATCCACTTGTTTCCTGTCTCTGCAACTCTAGGCTCTGCCAGTTTCCAAGTTCTGGTTTCCAAAAAGGGGAAGACTTCTACCAATGGGCATAGTAATAGTTCTATTGAACTATAACCTATGGCCACTGCTTGGGCACTTTAGGTTCTTTGTGTCCAGGGGCAGCAGGTGAGAAGGGGAATCACCATCTTGGCAGGTGTAATTGACCACGGTCATCAGGAGGAGCGCGGGCTGCAGTTACACAGTGGGACAAGGGGAATACTTACGGAATTCAGATGCTCTACCTGGGTATCTCTTGACCATTTTTGGATGGTAAATGGACAAAGGATGAAACTCCAGCCTGAGAAGTCTTCAGGACGGGCAGACATGCTGGCTGAGGATGAGTGGAATCTGGCACAGATGTTTGAGGAGTAAGATGAGGAGTGTTAGCTGCAGTCCTGAGACCAGATGCGGCAGCGGGGGGCTGTGATGTATCCCACCAACTTTCCTCTTCCATGTTTCCTCCCAGGAAGAGGGGGCCCCCCAGAATCCTAGAGGAGCTGCTCCGGGCACTCGTATGAAGTGGTTCTGAGTGTACAAGGGGGGGGGCCTGTCTGGGACATGTGTCTCCCTAACTGGATTCTTCTGCAGAGGGACTTGTCACCCCAGTTATTCAAGTGCTGTCGGCAGATAACTCTCAGCTGCTAGCCCTCCGGGACTGCCTCAGCTACAGAAGCCACCTTGCTAAGGTCATGCTGTCTTCCCAGGGCCCACATCTCATGACATTGACATGGGAGTATAAAGACCCAGCCTTCTTACCCCTACTCAGCGCTACTCTGACCCAGTGGACTAAGTGCTGGGGTCGAAATGCCAACCCAGGAGCCTTCATCCCTTGGTCAGATGTCCAGATTTTGCTTGAAGTGTTTGATTTTTATTTTACGTCTAGCACTATCATGTAACTCTCTCAGCTGCCTCAGTTTGCAACATTTGTTTAAAGAGAATCTGGGTTAGTAACTGGAAAGTACTCTATCACTGGGCTGGTAATCTGGCCCTTGGTAATAAAAGCATCTATTATGGGTGGGCCCAGAGGAGGTGCATCTTAAGTGAAGCTGTCTTCAGCATTCCACTGAGGCTTTGCAGTACCATGCAAGGGCTTTATTTTTTAATGTTTGGAGGACCCTGAGTGCTGATCAGCTTAAATCTCAATCCTTACATTTTATTACCAAGTTGTTAAACCCATAGGGGCAAAAGTGCAGCAGAAATGTGCACACAGGTTAAATTATTTCCAAAGTTGGGACTGGTTTCACTTACTCTTTATTATTTATTTATTTAAAAAAGAAATTTATTGATTTATTTATTTTTGGCTGCTTTGGGCCTTCATTTCTGTGCGCTGGCTTTCTCTAGTTGTGGCGAGCAGGGACTACTCTTCGTTGTGGTGCACGTGCTTCTCATTGTGGTGGAGTGCGGACCCTAGGAGCATGGGCTTCAGTAGTTGTGGCATGTGGGCTGAGTAGTTGTGGCTCTTGGGCTCTAGAGCGCAGGCTCAGTAGTTGTGGTGCGTGGGCCCAGTTGCTCCGCGGCATGTGGGATCCTCCCGGACCAGAGCTCGAACCTGTGTCCCTTGCATTGGCAGGCAGATTCTTAACCACTGTGCCACCAGGGAAGTCCCTCACTTAATCTTTAATTGAACCAAAATCATTTAAGAGAAGTCAAAAAGGCTGAGTTCAGTCCTTAGGGAAGATGGACTAGAAGATTCCCTTGCTATGGAAATTCTCTCACAGTCTTACATGGGAGCAAGAGTGGACTTTAAGTTTAGTTTTGTTTGTGGAGATAACAGGCTGACTTTTGGAGCCCTTGTTTGGCAATTATATAGTAATGTACCAAACTGTGTCTTAAAATTGTGCAAGTTTCGAGTGTGGCAGGAGCTTCATTCTTTCAGTGAAGATTCCTTAGTTGGCTTCTCACAGCTTAGAGGTTAAGTCTAGGGTTACGCTGCAAGGCAACGTAAGGTTACAGGAGCTTCATTGAGACTGAAAATTAGACGGTGAGCCACATTAAATCAGAAACCATATTTGCCTCATTCTCTTTGTAGCTCCAATGTCAAGTCCAGGCCCTGGCACATAGTAGGTGCTCACTGAGTATTTGTGAAGGAATTCTCTCAGATTACCTGAGGATCCACGAGCTTCTCAGATACGGAATCAAAGCTTCTGATGCTCTTTTCACTAATGAGATTTGGAGTCTGTGTTTGTGAGGTTCTTATCTTACTCAGGAATCTAAGGCATGTAGCTACTAGCCTGTAAGGGAGGCCATTGGGCAGGCAAAAAAAAAAGTCCTATTTTTGCACTAAGGGGCTGTGACTCTGTCTTTGTGTGTGTCTGTGTGTGTTTAAATGAACTGATACTCCATGTATGTGTATGTGTGCTCTGTGTGTGTGAGTGGGGGTGTGCTCTGGAATTTTGAGTTGAATGAGGGACGTTGTGCTGGTACGGGACACTCCCATCACCTCCCCCCCAACCCCCTCCCTGCAAGGTGCAAACAAACTTAGGTCACAGCCCCTCACTGGCCACTGCTGGCTTCGATGCCTTTTATGAAGGTGTAGGATTCTCACTTCCCCCAGAAAGTGGGATGGGGCTGAAGCAGGAACCCTAAACAAAAAGTGGTAGGGTGTGTGTGGGGAAATCCAAAGGATTTCATTGGAAAGAGAAATGTCAGCAGAAGTTCCCAGGAGAGCCACGATCAAACATGGTTTCTAGACAAAACGGGTCTTCTAATATCTGCCTTCAGTCTTGTGCCAGCATTCTGACCTGGAGGTGATGTACCAATCCCAGGATGGGACCAAGACCTTGACTTGTTGCATAGCAAGTCCTGTCAGAGCTGGGGCTCTGCAGGTGGCCTGAGGGCCAGGCCACTCTGGCTCAATCCCGGGGCTAGTTGGACTCACTGAGGGGGCAGGGATCCAGAAGCTCCCGACAGAAAGTGAAGAAGCCTGGGGACCAGTGCCGTGTCCTGGGGAATCTGGGGGCAGACAGTAGGTGGTCGGCAAGGCAGACCAGCTGACCAGAGGATCTTAAGGCTGTGAGAGCTTCCATAGGACTCCTGACAGCCCTCTAGGACACTGGGGTTCTGGCGAGGTAAAAAGGGCAGCAGCAGAGGTGGTCAGCAGGTAGAAGCAGAAATGCGATCGCTAAGGACTGATGCTTAATGGCAAGAGCAAACAAAGCTTCCAGGTTCTGAGAAATCAGGATCCTAGGCAGGCCCTGGGACAGATATGCAGACACAATCGGTCAAAACTTGTTTCTGGAACTGGGCGTAAAATAACAATAGCTGGCTTAATTCGAGGCATGCTATGTGCTGTCATTGCTTTTGACCCTTGAGAAGGATATGACTTCATTCAATAGTCACAAATCTCTCACCATGGGTAAAATTTTTCAGATGAAGGAACTGAGACGTAAAGAGCCTAAATAACTTGGCCAAAGTCATGAGGTCGCAGAAGCCAGTAGATGGGGGAGCTGGGACTTAAACCCAAGTCTAGAACTCTGCAGTTTGTGGGCTTAACTACTACACTGCACTGCATGGTGAAAGCTTGGTCGTGGAGCAGGGGCAAGGTGAAGGGCGAGTGACAGTGAACTCCAACTGGGGCCGGTCCAGCACTGCCGCAGACACGTTCACACGTGTTATATCATTTACTCTTTACAGTGCCCTTGTCCCCATTAAAAAAAAAAAATTCCAGTGAGTGATCTGAAGCACATAGAGACTAAGTGGCTTGCCTAAAATCCCACAGGAAGGAGGCAATAACCCAACTAATGGGACTGGGGCACAGGTCAGAGCAAAACCAGCAGCAAGGCTGCCCTGAAGCTGATGCGCTGCGGGGAAGGAAGAGACCTACACATCAAGAATGTAATACCTGCTGTGCATTCCAGACCTTCTTAATCCGGAATCTGAGTTAGTAAAGATCCCCTAGGATAGGGAGTGATTTTAAAGACACACAACTTCAAGGTGTCTGACTTCCTGTACTAGGTGTAAGGAGTGGCTTTCACCTGATGTAACCCAATGATGCATTTATTCTTCATAAGGAATGAGTCATGGATTTAGTCCTTACATTGAGCTCAACACCTTACACCATCTCCCTGCTCAAAGACAGCTGAATCAGTCAGTGCTATTATGGAGTAAGTGAAAGCTAATTTTAACTTTAGCATATGTGTCCTTTCTTTTGAGTTCTCTAAACTTGGGTATCATTAATTAGTCATACCGAGCCAAGAGAATTAGGCAGGTTATTTCATGCCCTTTTAAAAAAAGGTTGTAAAACTCTGATTAAAACAGTACATTTGTCATATGTACTGTTTAGTGAATGGTAAAGATTTAACACAATATTAGAGCATCATAGGATTAGAAACTACCCATCAGGTAACCATCAATCAATCAACAAATGTTTCCTAACTGCCCACTCTGTGTCCCACAGTGTTCTAGGCCTGAGGCTGGAAGGTCACTTGGAGAGATCATTTAGACTATTGCTTTTTAAACCATCCGTGAAGAAAGACCATTAAAAAAATTCCAATCCATCGTTGACCAATATTTTGTAATACACAATAAAACTGGGTTATGAGAAAAACGATCACATGTCATGGCAATATGAAATTGCTAAAAACGTTTATAAACACTCTCAGTTTTCGTACTTTTTCTCATTGCAATAACAGTTCATGGACTGGAAGTGGTCCACAGACCACGCTTTGATCAGTAATGATTTAAACAAGGCATGACCATTCTGAAACCATCCAACAACTGAAAAACGAGCTTTTTCTTTTTCTTCCAGTTTTAGAATTCTTTTTGCTTATCATGTTAGTGGACTTTCCAGTGCTTGATGAACCTATTAAAGAAACTATTATTCAAAGTAAACCACACTTTTACCAACTGAGAGATAAGGGAGAAATAGTTCCTTTGGAGACCAACCTATGAAAGGTACATAAAGAAGGAAAGAAGGAAATATAAAATATAAACCCAAGCTGAGGGGAAAAAGGGAGGCCGAGGTCTCACAAATGGTAAAAAGCCTGCTTTCACAGAAAAACTATGACTTACAAGATAGCTGCTAAAGGAGTATCTGACTGCGTGGAATTAACATAGATACAGAATGAAGAAATCTATTTTTATAGAATTGTCCTTTCTGGCACAGTTCTTGATGTCGTGGCAGAAATCATATTCACGAGAACTTTTTTTTTTTTTTTTTTTTTTTTATTTTTTTTTTTTTTTTTTTTTTTTTTTTACTTGGAATGAAGTTAACAGAGCATTTTGGCAAGAGCAAAAAACAGGCCATAAAATTCATGAGATCAAATTTTTCTTTTCCCTAGATGCTTACCCAGGGGCAAAAGCCAGGAAAAAAAATAAGAAGAGGTAAACTTAATTTGTCTTAAAGACATCAACTACATAGAAAAAAATTCTAAATGCAAAAGTCAAATTCTAAAATCTCAGCTTCCCAGAAGTGTCTAGAAATAAAAATTTTCTCACTGTAATTGGGAAGAGTATTCATATTTCACTTTTAATGCTAACTCAAGACACTTAAGAATAGAACCTGCAAGTAGTAGGTGATACTGATCAGCTCACATTGATGAATAAGAAGAGACAAATTTCTGACTATTGTGGTTGTCTACTGTTGTGTAAAAGACCATAAGCCAGTGGCTTAAAACAACAACTCTTCATTTGTTCATGATTCAGCAACCTGGGCTGGAATCAGCTAGACAGTTCTGCTGGTCTCACCTAGGATCTCTCCTGCAGGTGGCTTGATATGATGGCTTGAATAGGTCTTTTAAGACCAAGCTGGCTTTGCTCACATGCTTTGCATGGTCTCACATATTCCAGAATCTCTCTCTACATACCTTCTTTCTCCAGCAGTATGGTTGGACTTCCTTACAGCATGCAGTCTATGTTCCAAGAGGGAGAATTCTAAGATGACAAGCACTTATCAAATCTCTGCTTGCATCAAACTTGCTAATATCTCATTTGCTAAAGCAAGTCACTGGACCAAACTCAGACTCAGTGTGGGAAGGAACAACACAAGGGCAGGAGTTCTGAGAGGCGTGGCTCATTGGGGGCCACTGATGTTAACAGTTAATTATAAAATAAAAAATTTTTAACTAAATTATGTTTAAAAGTTATATAAATACAAATTCTGTTTTTCTGAATAAGGCAGAATTATGTTACTTGGAAAATCCAGCTGATGTTCTAGAGATTGTAAAATGGCATCAGTATTTGGGAACACTCTTAATGGCATGAAGGACTATAAAAACTCACCAGATTACACCAACCAAGCCAACCGATCAATAGTAAATATTTACTGAGCACCTATTAAGTTATTATCACTATGCAAGGTGGTATGGAAGACACATTTTTCTTGCATTCAGGGTACCTACGATGGAGCTGAATACAAATAATATTTAATGTTGGAAACAGTGTGAGACAATATAACCATGTGTTAAACTGTGCAATATAGACTACAAAGCAGTAAAGAATTTCAGACTTTTAGTCATCTCCTTTCAACATAGGAGATATGGTCTCAGAATTGGAACAATCCATTACTAATCCAAGTCTGTGCAGGTGACTACAACACCTGCTTGGCTCTACTAGTACTCCTCTCTGGGGTGGAGGACACTGGTTTTATGAATGCAGAGAACAAGGGCACGCAGACACTTAAAGAAAGGTGGTTATACATTCTCAAGGCTGAGTCCTTGTCCTTTCAGAAGGCAGGTGCCTTGCAAGTCAATTCGTCAGCATCTTCCTGGTTCTCCTTTTTGTTAGTAACCTACAGTCTGGCCACAGGGCTACGTTCAAGTGCACTGGGAGGGGATAACAGCTGGATAGTTATGCCGAATGGTGGACAATGTGACGGCATTTGGAGCAGCGGAAGAGCAGGGAAGAAAGAACACTGATTCTCCTCTAGGCACCTACTTCTGTTCCAGACACTCTGCTAGACCCTGGGGATACAAAGTGAATTAAACCTGGTGCCTGTCCCCAGAGAGCTCCCTGTCTCATAAGTAGGCAGATCTAAATGCTCCATAGAGGTGTGGATAGTGTGCTGTGTGGGCACAGTGACAGGAACGGCCAACTCTGAGAGTAAAGGGAGAGTCCTGGGTAAGGCTGTGGAAAGCCTGCTGAGTAAGGTGATGCTTGAGGTGAAGTTTCAAGAGCAAATTGGAGTATACTTGTCACCTAGGTTGAGAAGGACATTCCTGATGGAAGATATAGCCATGCGCAAAGTCATGGAGGCTCACTGAGGAACAGGAAATCGTTCAATAAGGCTGAAGACTATGGTCCAGTGCAGGCAAGTAATAAGGAGATAGGGCAGAATGGAAGCCTAGGACCAGCTTATGGACCAACTTACAAACCAATCTACTAAGGAGTTTAGACTTTATCCTAAGCAATGAGAAATATTAAATGTGTCAAGCAGGATAGAGACATGATCAAATTTACATTCTAGTAACAGCACTGCCCAAAGGAAATTTCTGCAGTGATGAAAATTTTCTGTAATCTTCTCTGTTTATATGGTAACCACTAACCACATGCGGTTATTGAGCGCTTGAAATGCAGCCAGTGTACTGAGGAACTAAATTTTTGATTTTTAAACTTAAATTTAGATAGCCACATGTAGCCCTTGGCTACCATATTGGACATGTCAGCTTCAGAAAAATCCCTCTGGCAGCAGTGTGGAGGATGGATTGGATGTGGACAAGACTGGAGGGAATTGGAAGACTGTAACAACTCAGGTGGGAAAAATGTGGTCTTGAATTAAGGCTGGGGCCATGGAAATGCAGTTGAGGCAACCAAATTGAGAACTGTTTAGGAAATGATATGGACAGAAATTGGTATCTTATTTGACAGGAGGGAGCAGCCCTGATCATGAGAAGAAGACGGGTATTCAAGAGTAGGGACAAATAAGTACACTTAGGAGGATGAGGCCAAATCCGGAGTCTGTGGAGCAGTAGGAAGTTGGGCAACACCTTGATCTGGCACATAACGCTGGTCTTCCACTGTTAGGCAAAATAGATTGTAAGAGAGAGAGACTGGAGGCAGCGAGAGCAGCAGGGTAGCTGCTCTTGGCGTGGTTGAGGGTGGTCTGGATTAAGGTAGAGATAGCAGGAGAGAAGATAAATAAGTGAATTCAGGTGAATGGTAACCAATGTCATTTAAATATAAGGGATCATGGCAAAAGAATAATCAATGAGAAAGCCATGTTTTCCAGTCTGATTGAGGAAAGAAAAGGGAAAATTGAATTAATGATTGTTAAGCATCTATTAATTAGCGCTATGGTATATACGTTCACAAAAATTTTTCTCTGGGATACTAGACAAATTGGTGTTGTCACTGATGGAAATGGATTGGCCAAGAAGGGGGCATGTTGGTAGGTCCCACTGCATATATTTTGAAAATGAGGTATATCCTAAGTGGAAGATCTTTTTCCGTGTATGTTTGTTGAGGAGGTGAGAAAAGACAATTAAGGATGTCTAAACCGTAGGATTAAAAAAATTATGAACAGTTTTAAGAGATTTCTTTGATAGTGGGTAGTTTCAAGGTAATAGATCTGATACTATTTTATTTGCTGGCCCACATAAATGGAAATAGCTAAAAGGACTTTGGCCTTCAGAGTTAATAGGAAAATAGAGAATGTTAAGCATAATAGAGTGCAAGCAACAGGCAACAACTAAACCAAACAGGTGTTTAATATTATTGGTCCAGCTAAACCCAAGTGAACCCAGTTCAATATTGCAACATAATTTTAAAATAAAACAATAAGCCTACTTAGTTTGTGAGATGAGAAAAATGGAGTCACGACCCATGTGATAACTTAGTTGTAAGGCCTTGGTTCGCTTCTTATTTACCATTGAACATTTCATTAGGAGGGTCTTCTTTCTGCTCCCGTATATGTAAAAATATTACAACAATAATAATTCAGATGTATTAGTTAAGGTAACACTACTTTAACTTCAGAAAAAACCCCAAATCTTGATGGCTTAATTTAATGAAAGTCTGTTTCTCATTTATAAGAGTGCAGTGCGGGTGTGTAGGAGGCAGACTCCCACATGGGACCCAGGCTCCTTCCATCCTGTGGTCCTCCACCTCCTAGGGCTTTGGAGCCCTGGGGTTCCAGGCAGGAAAAGAGGTAAAGCATGAAGGATCTGCAAGAGGTTTTTATGGACCACTTCTCACTTTTTCATTGGTTCAGAATCAGTCAAGGACCACACCTAGATGAAAGCCGGGTGGGAAATGTATCCCTGGGGCCACCAGCCACTTCACAGAACAACTCTACCCTATGGAAAGGGAGAACCGATCCTTGGTGGGCAGCTAGTCATTTTATCCCACCAGACTAGATTATGTTGAGAGTTCCCATGACTCTCTGGTGTTTCTTTTCCTCACCTCTTCGTATTATTTACGTACCATTGACTCTGTCCCTCCCTCATCTCCTCCCACCTCCTCAGAGCCACGCATGAAGTTCACTCATATTTTCCAGTTGATTTATAGGCCTGGCTGTCTAACCAGCCACTCTCAGAATCACCCATGAAGAACGCAGTGTCTGAGATAAGGAAATAGCCTGTGAGTCCCATAAACATCATTCAGTGCTCTACTATAAATCTAGAGTGAAAAAGTAGAGAAATGAGCGAGTTGAATCTACACTGACTTCTTAACAAGTAAGTATTGTATCATATGATATCACCTATATGTGGAATCTAAAAAAATGATACAAATGAACTTATTTATAAAACAAATAGACTCACAGACATAGAAAACAAACTTATGATTACCAAAGGGGATAGCGGGTAGTGGGGGAGAGATAAATTAGGAGTTTGGGGATAACATATATACACTATTATATATAAAATAGGTTAACAACAAGGACCAACTGTATAACACAGGGAATTGTACTCAATGTCTTGTAATAACTTATAATGGAAAAGAATCCGCAAAAGAATGTATATGTATAAGTGAATCACACTGCTGTACACTTGAAACTAACAAAACATTGTAATTAACAAATTAGCACCCCAATTTGTTCTGTGAACTGCTCAGCATTAAGAGGGTTGTTAAAGAGATGAGAGATTTCAGTGATTATATGGTTACAAAATTACCTATTAACCCTGTGTTCTAGGGCTCAAGTGAAGTTAATTCCATCTTGGTAAATTTTGACAGGTATTTACCAACCTGCTGCTCTGTATAAGGTACTCCTATAGAGATCTCAAAGGATACCAAGAAAAGATTCTTTGGGCCAGCCTCTGACCACAAGAGTTTTCATCTTTTACTGTGAAATAACCTTTTATTGGATCTTTTGGGCAAATTCTTACCAAAATACATGTCTCTGAAGTTAGGTATTTCGTTTCTTCTTGATTTAATTTTTATTTTCTATTGGAGTCTAGTTGATTTACAATGTTGTGTTAGCTTCAGGTGCACAGCACAGTGGTTCAGTTATACATATATCCATTCTTCTTCAGATTCTTTTCCCATTTAGGTTATAATCAACAAGGACCTACTGTATAACACAGGGAACTCTACTCAATATTCTGAGATTCTTTCTACATGGCAAAAATTCCTGCTGGTCTTCTCTGGGTACCATCATTGGGCTGAGATAGCTCCAATCATTTTGTTATTTAATCCTTGTCGAAGGGAGGTATTTTGGACAGGGAAACAAAGTGCAGTATGGTTGAACATTGCCAGTAGTGCTGTCTCCTGTGGTCACAGAGATAATTCAACTGGGTTCAAATCCTTAAACTTAGGGTGGCCTAAAAGGAGAAAATGTGAAAATGACTCAAGAAGATCACTTAGAGGCTGCTTTCTAATTTTCACTCAAAATCTCTGCCCGATAAGTTACTTAACCTTCATGTCAAGAGAATGAAGGCTCCATTTCTTAAATCTCCACTTAGCCTGAGCCAGATGATTTAATTACTCACTACCTTATTTTCACTCATCCACAGAATGAGAATAATAATAATGAGAATAATGGCCCACTTACCTTTCAGGGTTAGCTCTGGGCTGATAGGAAAAAAGTTCATTGTAAAGAAAAGGTACTGTAACCTAGGTTTAGCCTTTCTTTTATCCTAGCACTACTGCTTGTAGTAACACACACTTGGGGTGGAAAAAGGAATCCTCCTTAATAACAAATGTATAAAATTACCTGCTCTGCCCAACTGCATATTTCACATAAAGGCCAAACTGGAGTGTGTGTAGCAAGAGCTGGAGAGGAAATTCATGTAATTGGAATGTGAATGCTTCATAGGGCCTTTGGTGGAGCTAACTACCAGAGAGTGCCCTAATGCAACGTACCAGTGTCAAGGTTCCAACCGAAGCTGGGTTCTGCCTGCAGTGAGCAGAAACGTTGGATACTGAGACTTCTGCTCCACTTTGGTTAACACTGGGGTTTCTGAGCTGAGACGATGAATCAGACACAGGCCATGTGCCAAGGGAGCATCACTACTTTACAAGGAGCCATTAGATTAGGGGTCCGGAGCAGGGGGCCCACCACAAAAGGCAGTGGGGGTAAGGTGTGCTGTAATCCCAGGCAGGCACAGGCTGGGCTCTGGACACCATTTTTTGGTAATGAGGACTTGGTCAAATCCCTTAACCTTGACTTCTGATCTATAAATAAAAGTGGGTGGTGTTAGATTCATGTTTTCCAAAGCCCAGGGGTCTAGGGGCAATTCTCAGTTTTCAAAATGACCAGTAGAAACCCTGCCTTTATTTAGCAACATAGGCGGATGGAATCTCACTTTCTCCACTTTGAGCTGGAATGATTAAAGCTCAGCGTGGTCATGCTAATTACTTCATGATAAGCCAAAGCCTATATTGACAGTTATATAGATCTTTGATAACATGGAAAGTATTTAAGAAATACAGTTTGTGAAATTCTTTGCAAGCAGGAGGCCATGGGTGGAGAGTAATAAAAGGATATTAATATATATCCTTATATTCCTATATTTTATGCTAGAATGGTTGGGCTCCAAAAGATGCTCTTGATCTTTGGGTTTGCAGTGAAGCTGGCCAGTTGGGCAGCGGAACTTCCCTCATCGTTTAGTTACCCCTGGTTTCCAGGGGGAGCTCTCGCCAGGCTCTTGTGTGGTATTACAAGAAGCAGTAACACCTTCTGTTTTTCTGTTTTCTTTGTATTCTTTTCACTGCTGTTGGTGGCCCACATACTGCTGTTGGTTTGGAACGATGTCATTGTTTTCTCTATGAAGTGTTGATGCAAGAGGAAAAGTGCAACTTGTTTTTAAAGTGAGACCAACCAATGGTAAGGTGTAGTTTAACAATACAGTTTTAAGAAGAACAGTAATAATAAGCAGGACCCAGGATTTATATAATCCCAGTTCATATTCCTAGGACGACTTGGGAGGGCAGAAGGAAAAGCTGCCATACTGGGGGGGGGTAGAAAAGAAGGAGAAGGAGAAAACCTATGCTTTCACCTAAAGAAACATCAGTCATGAGGATAATGTTAGGCCCATCGCTGTATTAATGGGACATGATCGAGTCTGACTATGCCCTTGCAGGACAGTGAGTTTACCACCGTTGCGTGTCTACATTCTTGATTCTAGGGAAATTCTTTGCGACAATGGCATGGCAAGTTGCATTTCTATCTTAAGATCTGAAGGACACAGCTATGCATGAATCACTACTGAAGTATTGAGAGGTCAGCCAAACCCCAAATTCACTGTGTTAGTTTGGGTTTGTTTACACCCAACTATGCACGTCTGTCGCACCCACCCCTCTAGAGCTAAGTAAACCAATAGCTCCTCTTGTGCTTGGGACACTTCTGAAGCCTTCACACCTCACATGGGCCTCACCCAGGTGGCTTCCCCCCCCCACCCCCCAGAGTCCTCCTAGGAGCATGAACTGAGAATCGGAAGCTATGGGTCCTGCTTATTATTCCTATTTTTCTTAAAACGTGGGCAAGTCATTTAATTTCTTCAAGCATCATCTTTCCCCATGAAAACATAAGAGCCCCATTTTGCCTCAAAAACACAAGTGTGCCTTCTGTTTGCTGCCTTAGTGTTTAAAAGCACTTGCTCCTACATTTCTTCATTTAAACTTCAGAGCAGCCTTTCTCCCCTCCCCCAACCAAAGTGTCATTATTCCCATCATATTTCCCGTGTCTAGAACCACGGAGGGTCGGTGCTCCCGGGACGTTTGTTTTGGATACATAGCCTTTACAGAGAGAACTTTACTAACAAATATGAACTTTAGATATGTACCTTTTATTTGTTCATCTTATAGAGCTATTCTCAGTGGGCAAACACACCTGTTGTGCCCTGACTTCACAAAGTTATTTTTCAATTGCAATGACATTATATACCTTCTGACTAGGGAGTGTAATAAAACATACCGAAGAGAAACGTTGTCATGTACAATACAGCAATGTTTATGTCATGCTCGTACTTTTTGCCTTTTGGAGCAAAATGCGAAGTTCTATGAGGAGGAAGCGCTGCTGTGAATCCACAGATGGTCAGTTCTGCTGCTGAGGATTCTGACCTCAGAACCTCTCAGTGAACAGGCCTGGCAGCCTGGGGAGTTACTGGCTGGGTCGAGAACAGTTACTTCAATGTAGACTTTGCCTTCTTTTTTTTTTTTTTTTTTTTTTTTCTT
>NW_006773947.1:1929000-1951135 GCF_000442215.2 Lipotes vexillifer | reverse complement strand
TTTTTTTTGCGGTACGCGGGCCTCTCACTGCTGTGGCTTCTCCCGTTGCGGAGCACAGGCCCCGGACGCGCAGGCTCAGCGGCCACGGCTCACGGGCCCAGCCGCTCCGCGGCATGCGGGATCTTCCCGGACCGGGGCACGAACCCGTGTCCCCTGCATCGGCAGGCGGACTCTCAACCACTGTGCCACCAGGGAAGCCCTTTGCCTTCTTATTTGCCTACTGATAAAATAATTTTGGAATCTTAGCTGTCTGTTGAACGTTTTCCTGCCAACGACCTTGTCCGGAAGGACTTTATAAAAAGAATGTAAAATCTTTCTCACTTTTCTGCAACCTTCTTTCATCAGTTTAGATAGGACCATACCACCTCTGCAGGACTATTCCAGGTAGTGCTGGGCACTCGTTCAGTTGCTTTATTAAAATATGAATGTTCTTATTAGGGCAAAGCAGTGTAGGTTCATGACTAGTTAGTTCTCTCTTCTTTCAACTGTTCCCCTTCAATCCCCATCTCAATCTTTGTTCGAGCAGTGCTCTCACACACTCCCTCGTTTTTCCTCCTCCGTCTTTCGAAGCTCTAGCCCTTCTTGCTCTGGGGCACTTGTGCCCGTCCTGGCCTGCAGCGATGACACCCCTCTCTAATTGTTAGAGGCCTCTGCGGGCTCCGTTTTGGTGAGGTGTCCTGCGTGCAAGACCAAGCCTCAGCCCTGGGAGGTGGGGGCTTCGCATCCTTTTCCCCAGAGGCTAACGTGACAGCTCGAGTAATACACTCGATGCCTCTGTTCACCTGTAAAATATAGCAGATGGGGCATCTGAAGAATTTCCTCCAAAGTACCTTTACCTCTGGGCACACTACAACTTGCACTAGTGGCTGTCTTTAAATTGTGTACATTCTGCCACTCCCAGTTCCCCAGAGCTCCTTTGATCTCACACTCAGTACGCGTGTGCAGTGCCATAGGTATCGTTGGCGCCCAGGGTCTGACAATTGATGGGACTTGTCCTTTGACAACTGAAACTCATCTGGGAAACCACAGCGTCTTTGGTGTAGGTTCTGCAGGCAGTGGCAGTTGCCTCTGCTGTCTCACCCCATTCGCCGCGAGCCTCCTTCCCGCTAGTCCGAGATCCACCGTGAGGCTCTGGAGAAGAGGACTCTCGGATCTATGCCCCGGCCGTGAGGCGGTCCAGGTCCCCGCCTCAGCCGCGGGGGTGGGAGCCGGGGACACGCCTTTCGCCCTCGCAGCCGGCGAAGCTGGCAGCGCGCAGCGCGCTGGCTGAGATAAAGTCTGCGGGCCGAGGCCGGGCGCTGTCAGCTCGTCATCCGGCGGGTGCCAGCTGCGGCCGCAGCACGTTCCAAACCCGAGGAGCCGCCCCCTCGCCGCGGGCTCCCGGCGCGTGGGGCGCGGGCGCGCCTCCGCCGACACCGCCCACACTCGGGCCGCGCTCGCTGGTCGCCTGAGGATCGTCCGCCGGGAACGCGGTGTCCCCGAGCCCCTTCGCCGGCCGCCGAGGCAGGAGGACCGCGCGCGGCGAGATGGCGGCAGCCGGGCGGGCTCGGGGCTGGGCACCGCGGTCAGTGCTGCCACTGCTCCCGCTGCTGCTGCTGCTTCTGCCGCCGCCCCCCGCCGGGTGCGCGACCGCTCGGGAGCCCGCGGCCCCGGCGCGGCTCAGCCTGCACCCGCCCTACTTCAACCTGGCCGAGGCGGCGAGGATTTGGGCCACCGCCACCTGCGGGGAGCGGGAGCCCGGCGGCACGCGACCCCGGCCCGAGCTCTACTGCAAGTTGGTGGGGGGGCCCACCGTCCAGAGCAGCGGCCATACCATCCAGGTAAGGTCCCAGGTCCCTCCCGGGCGGGCTCCCTCCCCGCGCGAGCCAGCCACCCTGGGCGAAGGGGTCGGGCCTTTTCCCCGCACTCTCGGGACCCGAGGCGACCGGGAAGGGCTCCCCCAAGCCCTGCGCGGGTCGGCGACCCCGGGAGGTGGGCGCGGTGCCCCCCGGGAGTGGTACTGGGGAGCACCGCCTCCGCTGATGCGCCGCTCGGGGCCGGGATGGGTATGCTTTGCCCATCCCGAGGTGAGTGCAGGCTGAGGTTAAGTTTGGGCTTGCCCAGGAGAAAGTCCGAAGCTGCGCTCTCGCGATGTATTGAACTGTGGTCCTGTCCTGCCTCCGTCACCCAGGTAGCGCCTGGCCAGGGCTTGAGCCCTCCTGGGCTTCACCGGCGCCCCTCCTTCGAGGCCCTTCATCTCCCCGACCTTATGCAGAGAAGCTGGTAGTAGTTAGATTCCGTGGTGTACTTAAAGAGAGAACTTTTGGACTGTATCAGTAGTACCATTCCCATCTCACCAGAAAAACGCGCCTCACCCCACAGCCTGAAGTGCCACCATCCAGAGCCATTAGGCGCGAGTGGACAGAGACACGGTGCTCAGAGCCCATCGGACTCCTACTGCGAACATCTGTGTAAATGCTAGTGTCACTGGTGCTTCATCAGCATGTGGAAATGTGCCAGGTCCTTGCATACGAGCCTCACAACAGCGCTGGGCACTGGATCAGGTGACCAGGTTAAGAAATGTGCCTACATCATCATGGAGGACATCTGGATTTGAACCCAGTCCGGACTCCAAATCCTCTTTACACTAAGACGTCGTTGCCTCCCTCCCAATCCCGGGAAGTATTGCTGAGGAAATTGTTGCCAGAAGAGGGAGTAATTTTGGAGTTTGGGCTCCCAAAGCGAAAGATTATCATTCCGAGTCTAGGTCAGTCTTTTAGAAGGTCTTTTGACTAAGCACTCCCATAAATGACAGGTTGTTGAACATGCAGTATATTCTTATGCGATAGATGCTAATTTATTTATAAATTACATGCATGTATGACTTTATTAATTTGTGTGTACTATAAAATATACAAAAATAGAAATAAAAATAATAATGATGAAAATACTTTTTTCTTTATTAAGAGCCCCAAATAGGGCTTCCCTGTTGGCGCAGTGGTTGAGAATCTGCCTGCCAATGCAGGGGACATGGGTTCGAGCCCTGGTCTGGGAAGATCCCACGTGCCGCGGAGCAACTGGGCCCGTGAGCCACAATTACTGAGCCTGCGCGTCTGGAGCCCGTGCTCCACAACAAGAGGGGCCGCGATAGTGAGAGGCCCGCACACCGCGATGAAAAGTGGCCCCTGCTTGCCACAACTAGAGAAAGCCCTCGCACAGAAACGAAGACCCAACACAGCCATAAATTAATTAATTAAAAATTGCAACCTCCCTTAAAAAAAAAAAAAAGAGCCCCAAATAATTTTGCTTTCTCTAAATGTTTTGTGACTTTGTATAACCAGTTATAAATAAATATTCAAATGTTAATCATATATGTAATTATTTTTGACAAGTGTAGTTTAGCACATATGATATAGCCATTCATAGTTAGTTTTACATTAATACTGGAATTTAGTAGCTGTCATCACTGAAAAAACACCTCAAAAATATGTAAATTCAAATGAAAGAACTGCATTGACTCCTGAGTTCCAGAACCAGCTGCATAATTTACAGTCTATTGCAAAATGAAATGGAGCTGCTTGTTCAAAAATTATGAATTTCAAGATGTGGGGATAGCAGAGCATTAAACTAAGTGAGGGGCCTTTCTAGGAGTGGGACCCTGTGAGAATTTCCTAAACTGTGGTACTCATACTTCTGCTCCATCCTCCAATTATTCTAAAAGTTTTTTTTAAGTAGAAACTTGGCCAGTATATGTTCATTTTTCAAGTGGAATTCAGTACTTCCTGATAGGAAAGTGTTGTGTTTTAATGCTATAAACAATAGATTCAAAGTTCATTCTTCATTTGGAAAAATGTTACAAAATTCTGTTTCCATGTTTTTAAAATGTGCAAATATAAGAACTTTTAGAGTAACACAGTTCTAACTTTTCAGCAACAAAAGATGACACATTTCCAAACATCTGTTTTACGAAATGCTCTTTCCAAAGTATGCATTTCTTTAGAATTTACTTTTTCACACATTTTTTTTTTTTTTCGGTACGCGGGCCTCTCACTGTTGTGGCCTCTCCCATTGCGGAGCACAGGCTCCGGACGTGCAGGCTCAGCGGCCATGGCTCACGGGCCCGGCATGCGGGATCTTCCCGGACCGGGGCACGAACCCATGTCCCCTGCGTCGGCAGGCGGACTCTCAACCACTGCGCCACCAGGGAAGCCCTTTCACATATTTTTAAAACAAAACCTTTTCTTTGATGGAACGAAGTACTTCTATTACTTTGTAAATATCTATCAGGAAGTATATTACTGGCAGTCACTTGTCATCCCAGCAAAAGTCAGCCAATTTGGAATTTTTGTGAAAAAAAATGTATAACTCATCTTTAAATTTAAGAGGTCTTTTAAGTACTTTTCCATGAGAAAACCAGTGAGCCTGTGTAGTCAAAAGTATTTCATAATCACTCCCCATTTCAGTACAAGGTTTTAACTGTTCTGCTACTTAGGAGAATAGAATCCACATGTCCACTTTGCCAGGTGCACGTGCGCTTCGTGTGTCCTGATTAGATGGTAGCCTGGTGAAACCTCTCCTCTTCCCTTGAACAGACACTCAGGACTCTTGTGACCTGCTAACTTGTAGACTGGATGAAGGCCTTCAGGCAATCTGTATATTAAGTATTAGAAAAATTGAATTTCTTCACTTTAAGTAAAATAAACAGTTTTAATATTCCCTTCTTGCACCCCACTAGATTGCCTGGCACACCCAGCTTTGGAGAGAATTGTTCTAATTGTGGGGAGAGTAAATGTAAGGAGAAGGAAGTTATCGAGGAAATTTTCAGCCGTCTCTTCTCCCCAGATTTGCCTAGAAATGGGCCAACTCTCATTCTCCTCAGCTGGAATTTTTATTAAGTGTCATAAGTTGGCACTACTGTTTTGGGAAGTCCAGAAAAGTCACTTTTCTTGTTCCGATTGAGTTTCCAGAATAGGTGCTTAAACCTGGGTCCACAAGCCTAGATAGAGGAGGAAGTGCCTTTCTGAGCTCACTCAACAGACTGCATTTCTAGGCCAAGGTGTAGCCTGCAGGAAAAGGATGCTATCTGGTGTTTTGCCTTATTCTTTCTGTAAAAACTGGGGGTGAACAAAAGTGCTTTCTGCGTTCACAGTTGAGGGCCTGAGCAGGTGCACTGACTGCTGATGTGAGAGGTTCTCTTGTAATGAGGAGAGAAGCATGTTGGAGACAAGAAGGAGCAGGCAAATTCCAGAAGCTGGGCTGTTAGACACTTGTTCCAGCCCAGTGTTGGCAGCAGCTGGTGCAGACCTGCCTTTCAGAAAAGTGGGTGTGGTGGGAGACAGGTGGAGGAAAGGAAGAGAGATTATGATTAATCATGTGGCTGTACCTGAGTGATAATCATTTTGAATCTGCTCATGTACAGCTCAAGATGGGGAATGGAGAAGACCTAACAAAAAAAGTTCGACTTCTTTGAACTTTCTAAAAATAGATCTTTGGGAGCCAGCCAGAGTTTAGAATTTCAGGCCAAAAGGGTGCAAAAAATGTAAAAAAATGGATAAAAGTCACATCTTAGAAAAAAACCCAGGGTTTATGGTCCTGATTCTATAGTAACAATGCTGATACTTGAACGGTAGCGTGTGTCAACAGGCAGAGCGTTTAAAAAGTCTGCATTTTGTTTGTTGGGTGAAAAATGTTTGCTGTGGTTTCTCTGGACTTAAGATTCATTAAATAAGATTTTGTACACTTGCTACTGCTCAGACATTAAGTTTTTGGTGTTTGAGAGCTCTGTGATTCAGGGATCCTATCTGTCTGGTTCGCAGCTACCTCTCCAGTGCTGAGCACAAAAGCCTGGAACAGAATAGGTGCTTGGAAAAGATTGAATGAAAGGATGGTGGAGTGAAGGTACAGTTGAAGTTAATATAAAGAGTAGACAAGAAAAGTATGCAAATTAGTTCTATTCTGATGGAAAGTAATTATAACCGAAATACGTCACAATTTGCACTTTGACTTTAAATGTTTACTAGCCTATGGAGTGTAAAGACATTATTACAGTCGGCCCTCAGTATCCTTGGGTTTCGCATCCACAAATTTAACCAACTGTGGGTCAAAAATACTCGGGAGAAAAAAAATCCAGAAAGTTCCCCAAAGCAAAACTTAGATTTGCCCTATGCTGGCAACTATTTACATAGCATTTACATGGCATTAGGTATTATAGGTAATCTGGAGATGATTTAAAGTACGTGGGAGAATGTACGTACGTTATATGCAAATACTATGATGCCATTTTATATAAGGGACTCGAGCATCTGCAGATTTTGGTATCTGTAGGGCTCCTGGAACCAGTCCTTCACAAATACCAAGGGAGGACTGAATTTACTGACATCTGATAGAGGTGATGATAAAATGGAAGTGGAAGGCTGTGTTGAAAATATAACCTGGGGTTTGGTTTAGCTTGGCATAAACACTATGCTCACAAAAAATGACCTGCACGTATTTACCAAACACATGATCTTTTTTTTTCTTTTTTCTGACCACGCTGTGCCGCTTGTGGGGATCTTAGTTCCCTGACCAGGGATCAAACCCGCGCCCCCTGCAGTGGAAGTGCAGAGTTACCACTGGACCGCCAGGGAAGTCCCAGCAAACATATGATCTTGATTTTGTACATCGACAGTTCAACATATTTTTATAAGTTCTTTCAGTGCACTTTGATTTATGCATAAGAATTTGTATTTAACCTAAATGATATTGATAGAGAAGTACACTCACCTGAGTTATGGCTAAGAGCGAGCATGCTTGCCACAAAGCAGTCCCAGTTGTGTGTTTGTGTAACTTGCACTAATAGCCATAAAGGAAACTCAACTTCACTAAGGCTCTGTTTATAAAACTATTGTGAAAGAGAGCCATTTGTTAACTTCAACAAGGGCCTTTTCCTTTGTGATATAGATGTGAAAATTTGGGGGAAATCTAAAACATTTACTGTGTCCATTGATATATTTGTAACAATTATTAATAGAGTTATTTCAAAACTTCAAATGATTACAGCCAGCAGTTGAAGGACAAATGATTCTTTTTTTAAAATTAATTAATTTATTTATTTTTGGCTGCATTGGGTCTTCGTTGCTGTGCATGGGTTTTCTTGAGTTGTGGCAAGAGGGGGCTACTCTTGGTTGTGTGCGGGCTTCTCATTGTGGTGGCTTCTCTTGTTGCGGAGCACGGGCTCTAGGCATGTGGGCTTCAGTAGTTTTGGCACGAGGGCTCAGTAGTTGTGGCGCACAGGCTTAGTTGCTCTGTGGCATGTGGGATCTTCCCGGACCAGAGCTTGAACCCATGTCCCCTGCATTGGCAGGCAGATTCTTAACCACTGCGCCACCAGGGAAGCCCCGAGGCATCATTTAAATACCATAACTTGCATCCATTTTAAGTGTGAATTCAATAATTTTTAGAAAGTGTATAGAGTTGTGCAACTATTACGAGAGTCTAGTTTTAGAACATATATATATGTATATATATATATATATATATATATAAATCCATTCTGCCAGTCTCTGCTTTTAACTAAGTCTAATCCATTTACATTTAAAGTGATTATTGATAATGAAGGACTTATTTCTGCCATTTTGCTATTTGTCTTATATATAAGACAAATGTCTTATATATATATATGCATTATATATTTTTTGGTCCCTCAGTTCCTCTATTACTGTTTTCTTCTGTGTTTAATTAATTTTTCTAATGTGTCATTTTGATTTCCTCCTCATTTCCTGTTCTGTTAATTTTTTTTTTTAATTTATATTTTGGCTGTGCCGTGCGGCATGCGGGATCTTAGTTCCCTGACCAGAGATTGAACCTGTGCCCCCTGCAGTGGAAGCTGGAGTCTTAACCACTGGGCTGCCAGGGAAACCGCTGTAAATTTTTAAAAGTAATTAGTGCTTACTCTGAGGATTACAATTAATATCCTAAATTTATAACAATCCAATTTGATTTGACATCAACTTAATTTCAATAGCATCTAAAACTCTGCTCCTATATAGGTCTGTCCCCCCTTTTATGATGTTATTGTCACAAATTACATCTTTACACATTGTTGCCCCTTAAGATAAAAACATAATTATTGTTCTATGCATTTGTGTTTTAAATCGTATAGGAAAAAAAGAGTTACAAACCAAAAATACAATAATGCTGGCTTTTTAATTTACCTATGTAGTTATTTGTACTGGTGTTCTGTATTTCTTTGTATGGCTTTGAGTTACTGTCTAATGTCCTTTAATTCAGTTTGAAGGACTCCCTTTAACATTTCTTGTAGGGCAGGTCTACTAGCAACAAACTCCTTCAGCTTTTCTTTGGGAATGTCTTAATTTCTCCTTCATTTTTGAAGAATAACTTTACCAGGTATAGAATGCTTGCCTGACAGTCTTTTTCTTTCAGCACTTTATCGTCTCACTGCCATCTGGCTTCCATGGTTTCCAGTGAAAAATAAGTTGTTAATCTTACTGAGGATCCCTTATATGTGATAAATTGCTTCTCTCATGTTGCTTTCAAGATTTTCTCTTTGTCTTTTGACAGTTTGTTTATAATGTGTCTCAGTGTGGATCTTTCTGTAGATGACTAGCCTTTTTATGGCCCAATTTTCTTAAATGACCAAGGAAACTCCTGTGAGGGAAAATACATCCTCTCACTGTAGATATTATCAAACTACTCTCACTTAGAGATGAAGAACTCTGGCTCTACAATCATGTAGACCTGAGTTTGAATTCTAACTCTACCAGCTCTCTGACCTTGGAAAATTGCAAAATCTCAGTTTTCTCATATATAAAACAGGATTAATAAACCTGTGTATCTCACAGGTTTATTTGGAGGATAAAAGCACTTAGCATGGGCTTCCCTGGTGGCGCAGTGGTTGAGAGTCCGCCTGCCGATGCAGGGGACACGGGTTCGTTCCTCGGTCCGGGAAGATCCCACACGCCGCGGAGCGGCTGGGCCCGTGAGCCATGGCCACTGAGCCTGCGTGTCCGGAGCCTGTGCTCCGCAACGGGAGAAGCCACAGCAGTGAGAGGCCCGCGTACCGCAAAAAAAAAAAAAAAAAAAAAAGCACTTAGTATTTTTCTTGGCACATAGTGCTCAATAAATGTGTTTTTTCATGGAGAGAAAAAATTCTTTTTAAGACTTCTAAAGTGGTAAGCTACAAAAATGATTTATCACAATAGTCATTTTAAATTTTTGAGTAAAAAGTTCTTTTAGTGATGAAGTGTATGGTGCATTATACACTGAACACATTTGGCATGCTGAATAATCCACAGGCATAAAGACATTTATAGCCTTCTATAGAATAGCAATGTTGAATTGTTTTGGTAATGTGTTAATAACTAGTTCAGATATTATTTATGTAGTGACTTCATTTATTTATGTACTTTCTGGTAACACAAGATGTTCCAGGGTCACTTTTAATTTTCTTTGCTCCAGCGTTGGAACTAACTACTTTTCCAAAAAGCTCTTTTTTTTTTTTTTTTTTTAATTGAGTGTGGTATGTAGAAACCAAGTCTGGATATGAGGTGTGCTCATTGTTACCAGTGTGTCATTGCTTCTAGACCCTTTCAGGGGACAGAGCTAGGAGTTATATGTGTATCTACTAATTCCTATATACACCCACATCATATATACACACATTTTTATCAGCTAAACTAACCTTTTTGGGGAGGTATTAATTTTTTAAGGTGAATTTTGGTAGCACTAATACATTCTTCCAGATCATAAATTTATTTCCCGTTGTGATTTAGGCTTTCACAAAACCTGTGTTAACTTTTGCTCAACATTCTGGAACCATTTGCCTAGTGAGGAAAAGATTTATTAAATGGTACCTCAGTGGTCTTAGTCAATAGAACTGCCTGTGTTGTGCTGTATACATGGGCTCCTGGCCAAGGGGGCTGAAAATCCAGCCCGGGCAAGGCTGTATCTGCTCAGAGGCAGGGAGCCTTTTTCTGCTTCTCAAAAAAGAGCTGTTTGCATGAGCTAGCAGATCCTTGATTAGATCCCTCCTGCCAACAGGGTGGAACCTGCCCTGGGGAGAGCCAACTCATTGAGTGCCATGTGTCCTGCCCGTTTCTCAATATCATAAGCGTATTGTATTCTCTTGGTTTTCCCATCCTAGATGTTTAGAAAATACATGTGGAAGTAATAAATGAATATTAGCTTGAGAGAAATATGGGTTTTAATTAGATTATCTATGCATATCTTAACTGTGGGGTATAGATGTAATTCTCCATTACTTTCAAGTTGCACTATATACTGTGTACAGGAGTGATACCAAATTAAGGGAGGGGGCGGGCAGAATGGGGAATAGGGAGAACAGCCTAGTAACCAGGAGACTTGCTCCCCTGTTGTTTTTTTCTTTTTTTGGTTCAATAGCTCCCCTGTTTAACGTGGAGTATTAATTTAACACTTAACCGGTACCTGGCACTGTTCTAAAGCCCCTTTCACAAACTTCTTAATCCTCACAACAATTTATAAAGGAGGTACTCTTAGCACACTCAATGTACAAATGAGGAAACTGAAGCACAGGGAGGTTAAGTGATTTGTTCAAGGTCACGCAGCTAGTATGTGGAAAAGCCAGGTACTCTGGCTGCAGAGTTCATGCTTTTTACCTGCTGTGCTATGCTGCCACTGCCAAGCCAACTACTCTTTCCTCAGAGTTCCAGCCAAACTCTGTGCCACCTCCCTAACTCCATTCATGGCCTTGGAGCCATTGATTTTCATGTCTGTATCCTTATTAATTCATGAGCTTCCTTAGTGTGAGGCCACATTTTCCTGTTGTTTGTCTTCCCTGCGGCAGCTTATCACAGACACTTCACAGATGCTTTTTGGAGAAATGTTCAAAGGGCAACACCATCATAGAATTTTCCTACTAGAGCAACACCTTGATGGAAGTGCTGTTTGACAGAAAAAATACCTGACTTTCAACAACCTGCCTTTGGAAGACAGTTGTGGCCCTGGTGTGTTGAATTTCAAAGTAGTGCCTAATGTAGTGGCAGAGACCAATGACTAGGACTGGACCACCAGAAGCTGGAAGAGGCAAGGAAGGATCCTTCCTCTACGGGTTTCAGAGGGAAAGGGGCCCTGCCAATGCCTTGATTTCAGACTTTCAGCTTCCAGAACTGTGAGACGATAACTTTCTGTTGTTCTAAGCCACCCAGTTTGTGGTACTTTGTTACGGCAGCTCAGCTTAGTCCGTTTGGGCTGCCGTAACAAAAAAATAGATTGGTAGCTTATAAACAACAGAAATTTATTTCTCACAGTTCTGGAGGCTGGGAAATCCAAGGTCAAGGTGTGGGCAGATTCAGTGTCTCGGGAGGACCCATTTCCTGTTCACTGATTGCTGTTTTTTCACTGCCCTTACAAAGTGGGAGGGGTGAGGGAATCTCTCCAGGGCCTCTTTTATAAGGGCACTAATTCCGTTCATGTAGGTGGAACCGTCATCCTAATACCATCATCTAGTGGGTTAGGTCTTAACATATGAATCTGGGGGAGGGACACAGATACTCAGTCCCTAGCAGTGGCTTCAGCTTTAAGCCAGATAACCAACCTCTCGGTCAGTCAGCAGTGTTTATTGACCAGCGTGTGAGTTATCTGTGTATGGGAGGGTGAAGGATGGGGGGACTGCATGAAGCTCTTGGGCGGTCCTAGGGTCTCTGCTTTTGAGACTTTGCAATCTGATATTCAAAATTAGTCCCTGAACAGAATAAGGAGAGCTCTTGGTTGAACAAATATTTAGGGACCACCCGTATTGAGAGTAATCCTTAAATATGAAGAACGTATCAGTGGGGCATAAAATAAGGATTTGCCTGTTAACACAGGTGGGGTGGTGGGAGTCTGGGGGCTCTGGACACAGTGAGCTGCACAGAGCCCAGCGGTTGGGTGATTCCTTTACTAGTGAGGGCTCTGGGGGCTGCATCAGGGGAAGGATGGGGTGGGATTGTGAAATGAAAGGCCCAGCTCCTTGTTTCCTGAGATTGGCTCTGCAGAGACTGAATATGGCTGAGGGTTTGTGTATACAAAAGACGGTGGCAAAGATGCTATGCAAGGTAGTTTGCCTAGTGATTTGATGAGAACACAAAAATTTGAGACTTTCAAACTTTTCTATATGTCTTATCTGTTCCTAAGTGATGTTCCTATTTCATTGTGACAGCTGATCACTTGATGTATCTTTAATGTGACATTGAATTTCGCATGTTTTTAATGTACCAGAAAAAGTGGCAGAAGTTGCTGAGAGACCTCTTTAGGAAAATCTTTTAGTAAGATTGCCACAAGCTAGTTGATTTTTTTTTCCTCTTGTTTTATTTTGTTATCTTTTAGGTCAAATAGTAGACTTTTATTTAAATAAAAATATACCTTGAAGGCATTTTTTCTAATAGAAATACCAGGACCTGATAAAGTTTTCATTCCCTTTCTCTGAGCACCATGCTGGCTTTGAAGTAACACTTCATACCCCTCACATACCTGGTGTTACATGCAGCCACCTTTTTCTTTGATCAGTTGCTTGCTTTGGTTCTGGAGTGTGTTTTTTCCCTAGCTGTAATAGATAGCAACTGTCACTGTAGCTTAGGAAGACCACAGCTGAAAGAGTAAATCTGCTTGATTAACCACAAGGAAGATAAGGCCAAGGGCCTTCACAATCATGAAAGGAGTGTTTGTAACCAATGGTTCTCCATCTTCACTGAAGACAGAATACAAAGGGTGGTGTAGCTCTGCAGAGCGAGGGGTTGAGTTCAGCTGTGGAGGACTGCCTTCAGTGCTGCACCACTGAAAGGATTTTCAGAGAGGAGGGCGAGAAGGCTGTCTCCAGGTCAGAATCGTCTGTGTGAGTTTACGTTGCATCATAGGCAATCCAAAGGCTTTAATTGGGGCCTAGCAGGGCCCTAGCATGGGCAGCTGCCCTCCCCACACCAGTGCACTGCAGTTTTCTGGAGGGAGCTGCAGTCAAGGAGTCAGGCCCCCACGGACCAGCCATGCTCATATACTTATCTGCATTCTCTGCCCTAGAGCCTCTGTTTGGAGGCCTCCATTGAGACTCCTTTTTGGGGTGCTATCGGGGTGCTATGGGTGAGGCCCTTTCCCCCACTCGGACTTGGTACTGTTCTACTCCTCTCTGCATCCCCCTCCCAACTCCCTGGGTGCATAAGAAGGCAGGAGCCTTTTGTTTGGGGTTCCTGGGCAGTGAGATCATTCTCCTGTCATCTGACCCTTGCCTGGTGCCCTTCCATGAGGGAAATGGAACCCTGGGGAGCTGGCACCTTTCTCCTTTGCCTTTTGCCTGCACAGTCAGGCACAGGAAGTGAATGGTCTTGATTGCTGCTTTCAAATTAGCCCCTTGTCCTCCTTGACCACCTAACACCTGGCAGCTCACCCAGAGCTGTCTTTTGTGGACGATCCCTATTGTAGCTTTTTATCACCTAAGGAAAGAACTGCCGCCTGGAAGCATGCATGTACACATACTTGTGTGCAATATTCATCCACTACTATATTTAACAAATATTTATTGACATCTATGTGCCAGGCACAGAGGACAGGGATATGATGGGCTGGGAGTACAATTCCTAACAAGGCAGAGAAGGTCCCTGCTTATAAGCAGCTAACCTTCTATGGGGAGACTGTAACCAGTGAGCAAACTAATATGATAATTGTAGATTGTTATTGTGTCTTGGAGAGAATAAATGGGATTTTGCGATTGAGATTAAAGAGGGAAGCTTCTATAGGTCAAGTAGATGGAGAAGCTTTTCTAAGGAGTGTTATTGGTACAGAAAGCTGAGGGTTGAGAGGAAGCCAGCCCCAAGGAAAGGCTGGGAAAATGTGTTCCCGGCAGAGGACCAGCACGTGCAAGGGCCCTGAGGTGGGAACATGTTTGGTGTTTCTAGGAACTCAGAAAGCCACGCTGCCCTAGTTTTTATATGGTTTGAATGTTATCTCTGAGTGAGACCACTTTCCAGAATTTATAAATACTTCATTTTATTTTTGTATGTATGTATTCCCTTTCTGGTTCTCAAAAGAATTTAGGTGACTGATAACATTTTAAAAGGATGAATGAAAGAGTTGAGGGCATTAGGACAATGAGAAAATAAAGTGGTAAAGAGTGTAGTAGGGCTTCCCTGGTGGCGCAGTGGTTGGGAGTCCGCCTGCCGATGCAGGGGACACGGGTTTGTGCCCCGGTCCGGGGGGGGATCCCGCGTGCCGCGGAGCGGCTGGATGTGTGGGCCGTGGCCGCTGGGCCTGCGTGTCCGGAGCCTGTGCTCTGCAACGGGGGAGGCCGCGGCGGTGGGAGGCCTGCGTACCGCAAAAAAAAAAAAAAAAAAAGAGTGTAGTTATTTCATAAGGAGCTTAATAACTGAAATGGAATTGAGAGGGAAATATTCGGTTTGAGGAATGCAGCAGGTCGAGGTCAGACTGTCTCCTGAGGACAGTATCTGGCCCTTAGCAGGTCAATAGTTGACAGTTGGATGAATAAACTGTCAAGGCAGAGCTGCTTTTGTAGATCTAGGCTTTGGGATGAAGCTCTAAAGAGGAAGTGCTCTGGGTTTGGGGCATTGAGCAGACAGGCCTAAGTGTGGCCTGGCCCAACTCAGAAACCTGAGTTTATTTGCGAGCAGGCCACTTACCTGCAACTACAGGTACCAGGCGACCCCTTATTGCCAGTGATACGTATCGAGAACAAGAGAATAGAGGGAGAAGTGGAAGGAAGAGGATTATATGCAAACCATTAAAAAGATGGGTTTTACTTGTACACTGTTGGTGGGACTCTAAATTGGTGCAGCCACTGTGGAAAATAGTATGGAGGTTTCTCAAAAAACTAAAAATAGAACTACCATATGACCCAGCAATTCCACTCTTAGGTATATATCTGAAGAAAACAAAAACTAATTTGGAAAGGTACATGCACCTCAGTGTTCAGAGCAGCATTATTTACAATTGCCAAGATATGGAAGCAACCTAAGTGTTGATGAACAGATGAATGGATAAACACCCCAGTGGTTCCGATGGTGGTGTGATCACTTTATGGACGGCGTCTCACTGAATCATAAAAATCACCGCATAAGGTTGGTGGTGTTAGCCCGTTTTAACAAAGAGAAAGTGGAACCCAAGGGAGACTAAATAATTTTTTTTTTTTTTTTTTTGTGGTACGCGGGCCTCTCCCTGCTGTGGCCTCTCCCGTTGCGGAGCACAGGCTCCGGACGCGCAGGCTCAAGTGGCCACAGCCCACAGGCCCAGCCGCTCCACGGCATGTGGGATCTTCCCAGACCGGGGCACGAACCTGTGTCCCCTGCATCGGCAGGCGGACTCCCAACCACTGCGCCACCAGGGAAGCCTGAGACTAAATAATTTTTTTTTTTTTTTGCGGTACGCGGGCCTCTCACCGCTGTGGCCTCTCCCGTTGCGGAGCACAGGCTCCGGACGCGCAGGCTCAGCGGCCATGGCTCACGGGCCCAGCCGCTCCGCGGCACGTGGGATCTTCCCAGACCGGGGCACGAACCTGCGTCCCCTGCATCGGCAGGTGGACTCTCAACCACTGTGCCACCAGGGAAGCCCGAGACTAAATAATTTGACTAACATTTTGAAGCTGTGACTGGTAGAGGCAGGATTTAGACCTCCATCATTCTACTCCAAAATGCATCTCTTTGAAACAAATTAAAAGAAAAACCCTCTTGGGCTTCCCTGGTGGCGCAGTGGTTGAGAGTCCACCTGCCGATGCAGGGGACACGGGTTCGTGCCCCGGTCCGGGAAGATCCCACATGCCGCGGAGCGGCTGGGCCCGTGAGCCGTGGCCGCTGAGCCTGCACGTCCGGAGCCTGTGCTCCGCAATGGGAGAGGCCACAACAGTGAGAGGCCCGCGTACAGCAAAAAAAAAAAAAAAGAAAAACCCTCTGTAATTTGGCCTGAGTGGACATAGTTTTTGAGTAATAGGTATACATTTTGCAGATGTTTGCTTACCTGCCTTAAAAAATACATACCTGGGCTTCCCTGGTGGCACAGTGGTTAAGAATCCGCCTGTCAGTGCAGGGGACACGGGTTCGAGTCCTGGTCCGGAAAGATCCCACATGCTGTTGAGCAACTAAGCCCGTGCGCCACAACTACTGAGCCTGCGCTCTAAAGCCCACCAGCCACAGCTACTGAGCCCACATGCTGCAACTACTGAAGCCCACACGCCTAGAGCCCGTGCTCTGCAACAAGAGAAGCCACTGCAACGAGAAGCTTGCACACCGCAAAGAAAAGCAGCTCCCGCTCGCCACAACTAGAGAAAGCCCGCACGCAGCAACGAAGACCCAACACAGCCAAAAATAAAGAAATAAAAAATAAATAAATTAAAATATACGTACCTGGAACCAACCTGAAGCCCCTTGTTTGGTCCCTCAAATCCCTTCCTCCAGGGGCCCGGCACACTAGAGGGCAAAGCGCACCTTTCTGGTGGGGTGAAAGCTGTGTGTGGGCCGCAGAGCTGGGCGCTCTCCTGGGCTGTGTGATCGCCCTTCACCCCACTCTGTGCAGATGTTTAGGTGCTCAGGACATTTACAAGATGCTTGTAGGTGGGTAGAAGGTTGTAGGTAACCACACCCATGTGCTTTGTGCCTCTCAGAATGGAGAACGTTCTGAACAAGGTTTTGATAAAGGAGTAATCCCAAGTTGGGAATGGGCGCACTCCAGAATGTTCTCCACATCAGGGCTCCAGCTGGCTTGGGTCTGGCCACTTGCGACAGTGCCTTTAAGGCACGTAACCTCAGGAGCCTCGGTGAGTGATGGTGTGGAGGAGGGTTCGTGGTAGCGCAAACGTGGTGATCATGAAACAGGGCTGTCGATGGGTGAGCCGTGTTTTCTGTGCCTGCCGCAGGGCATGGGTGCAGCTAAGCTTCTGTCAGATGGGGTTCTCTCCTCAGCTGGATGTCTTCCCACACATCTGGTCGTGGGCAGGTGTTTGGAAAATCACATAATTGCTATTGCAGTGCGGCCTCACACTCCATCCAAATCTAAGACGGGGCTCTTTGATGCAGCTTCCAGAGCAGCCAGGCCAGGATGGAAAGCGTTCTGAGCTGTAAGGACTGTGGCCAGACCCACACATGGGTCCTGGTTCCTGCACGTCCCGGCTGTGTGGTTTGAGGTGAGGCCCTTCACCTCTGTGAGCCTTCACTTCTGGGTCTTTAGGTCCTGATGTGATACGAATCTGAGAATGTGGTGAAGATTCGGCAGGGAAGGCGTGGCATGTCTCTCCTGGGCTCCCACGCCCTACACGCTCGCTTGATCCCAGCGCCTGCTGGTGACATGTTGTGTTTGAGTTACTTCTCTTCTATCCCACTGAATTTCTTCCGGGGCCGGGTCCAGCTCTTAGCGTTTGTTCCTTTGTTTTTACCCCAGCATCCAACACAGTGCTCCACACATTGGTGGTGATTTGGAAAAGTTGAATAAATGAATGACTGTTCAGACAATAAAAGAAGTCGTGTTAGGGAGTGGTGCCGTAATCAACCTCTAGTTTCTTAGAACAAGACAGTGTTTATGCTGTGAATTCAGTTGCACAGTATTATATATGAGAGGCTTTTGGTTAAGGAGAATCATCAAAAATGTGAGCAGCTAGGAGAGACTAGTTTTTTTTCCCTCTTTCTAAAAGAGGGTAGGTCACTCCGTGGGCTTCTGGGCAAACACTGGCTTGTCCTCTGGGGACCTCCAGCCTTGGATCTCTACTCTCTTTTGTTGTTTATTTGAACAGTTTTGTCCCCTTTCCTTCTAGCCCTTTCTATTACATTTGCTGTTTCCCACACGACTAGGCTAATAATAGCTTTGACACAATTCAGAGCGTGAGTCCCTTGTCCTGTTTATCTTTCAATATTCTCTTCTCTGTCTGGAATAGCTTCTGATACAGAGTACATGGTCAGTACAGGTTTGTTGCCTGGATGGATGAATAACTGAACACAAGGATGTAAGAATCCTCTCTGTTCTCTGTCTGTCCCCCTCTTCTCTGACTTCTACCAGTTTTTGTCGTGCTTTTATTTATTTATGGTTATTTGAAAAATATTTGACCTCAGGTGCAGAATTAGATTAGATTATGGATTGTTCATGACCCTCAGTTTAAGACACGCTTTTATCATTGGTCCTTGCATGTTAAGCCTTAATGTGTATGTGGATGGATGGATTTTAAATAGTATAACAAGGGACTTCTCTGGTGGTCCAGTGGTTAAGACTCCACCCTTCCACAGCAGGGGGCATGGGTTTGATCCCTGGTCGGGGAACTGAGATTCTGCATGCCGTGCAGTGCAGCCAAAAAAAAAATTTTAATAGTATAATAAGCACCCATGAACTTGCTACCAAAACTCAAAATAGGGCCTTTGCAATAACTTATGTCTAACCATATGGTTTCCCCACCTCCCGTCTCTCTTTTTCTCTCAATCTGGGGTAACCATCATCCTGAATCCTTTATTAATTTTTCCTTTGCTTTCCTTTCTATATAGTTTTTTTTTTTTTTTTTGCCGTATGTGGTATATATATACCACATCTTTATCCATTCATCTGTTGATGGACCCAATGTTCTTAATTTTAATGTAGTCAAATCTGTCTCTTCCTTTGTGGTCAATGCTTTCTGAATCTTGTTTAAGAACTCATTCCTTGCTCCAAGTTCTTAAAGGTATTCACCTTTCTTTCCCACTGAGAGATTTTAAACTTTTATTTCTAATGGTAAGTCCTTAATTCATCTATGACAACAAAAAAGGAACATCTCCATTCCTCATATCTATACTCTGGAGATGGAGATGCATGTAGATTATAAGCATCCACATCCTCAGAGGAGATTTGCTTCTATCACATGTAAATCTTCTAAACTTCAAGAAATAATAATTTAATTCCCTCACCAAATAATTAAATGATTTCTAGGGAGAAAATGGGAAAAATAAAAATCATTAAAGGGCAAAATATTCATAAATATTAATATGTCCTAGCTTATATAGTTATCAATTATACTTATTATAATAATAAAATTTTGTAGAAAGGACTCAAACAATTTTTTGAAAAACCCTGAGGGGTTTATTCCTTTATTGGGCTTCTATGACATTCTAGGCTGAAGTGATATAGGGAAGGCAAGACACGTGTGGCCTCTGGGCTCGTGAACTGATGGGACTGCATTCCCCCCGGTGCTGCTCCTGTGTTACGGAAGTACCTTCGTGAAGGGTCAAAAGATAAAGTTGTACATAATATATCACCACATATGAAAGAGCCCTCTGTAACACACTTGATGAAAACATTCGGCCACACATGTAGCTCCACACCAGGATTGAATTTATCCTTGAGCCTTAAAAAATTAACTTCCAAGATGCTTGTCTGGGGCAGAGTCACCCTTTTGTCACAGCACATTTCTGGAGGGGCTGTGGGTCTAAGTTTGCTTCTCTGTCCCTCTCGT
The DNA here is from genome assembly GCF_000442215.2 of Lipotes vexillifer. Taxonomy (NCBI): domain Eukaryota; kingdom Metazoa; phylum Chordata; class Mammalia; order Artiodactyla; family Lipotidae; genus Lipotes; species Lipotes vexillifer. The sequence continues at coordinate 1,931,742 of NW_006773947.1, read as the reverse complement.
ATGTGGTAGTTATGCCCTTAGATCATTTCATTGGGGAGCAAAGCAGTTCAGTATGTGACATCCATTACTGGGTAAGCACGAGGCTTTGAACCAGTTAAAAGTATATTCAATATATAAGAAAGGCGTATGGTCAGCTTTTTGAGTGGTAATGGTGCTAAAATTCATTACAAAAACAAAACAAAATAGAATCAAGAGAATCTGCCTACTAAAAAAGAGTAATTCAGTAAGAAGATGAGATGATATCAGTAGAATCAGAATTCAGTAGAGATGATACCACTCCAGGTAAAAATGGATTCCCACTTACCTACTGAGTTAACTGCCGACTTCTCACTCCGGTATCCACAGCCCAGCCACATCTCCCCCACTTACCTTTCAAGTGTAGTTTTCCATTACTTATGCTCTTGTTCAAATGGACCAGCTGGTCTCTGTGCCTTTGCTGGTGCTCGTTCCTCCACCTGGAACACCTTCCTTGTTGACTGCTCACTGACACTTACCAACCTCCTCTCCATCCTCACAGGCAGCTGAAATCCCACCTCTTCCACCGTGCCTTAGACCCAGCGCTCTATACTCTTGCCAAACCTACTTCCTTTATTGTTACTTGTATGCTTATCACCTCCACTGGGGCTGTGAGCAGGGATCCTCTTTGTATCCCAGGGCTTGACACAGAACTTGCAGAGGAGGATGTAAAGAGCAAAAAGGATTTGCTGAAGGAGAACATCATTGCATCCCAGGCACAACAGGCTCTTCTTAAAGTGTCATACAAGACAAGAAAAACATAGCTCTAACTGATGGAAGATAAATATAATGTGTATCCTAGAAACACGATAAACAGAGGTATAAACAGGTGATATGGTTTAAGACTGAACGAAAAAGAGAAAGCCTTACTACTGTCTTCAGAAAACATAATGATGAAATTCAATAGCTGAATTCTCTAAGCTTTAGAAAACAGTCTTTGTTTCAATTACCTCTTCTACTAAATTGATAAGAAAAAACTACTTGACAATAAAACAAGACCTTTATTATTTCAGGGCCAGTTCTGTGACTATTGCAATTCCGAGGACCCCAGGAAAGCACACCCCATCACCAACGCAATTGATGGATCCGAACTTTGGTGGCAAAGCCCTCCTCTCTCCTCAGGCACGCGATACAACAAAGTTAACGTCACCTTGGATCTGGGGCAGGTGAGTTGGGGCATTTCATCTGGAATGAGGAAAAATTAGTTTGGATCATTGTTTCTGTGGTTATTTCTTTTTTAATTAATTTTTTATTGGAGTATAGTTGATTTACAATGTTATGTTAGTTTCTGCTGTACAGCAAAGTGAATCAGTCATACACATACATATATCCTCTGTGGTTATTTCTTTTTTAATTAATTTTTTATTGGAGTATAGTTGATTTACAATGTTATGTTAGTTTCTGCTGTACAGCAAAGTGAATCAGTCATACACATACATATATCCTCTGTGGTTATTTCTGATATAATAATGATTATTTTAAAAACAAACTTCAGTTTCAGTTCACTAATCACTGTGAAACCTGTTACATTAATATTTGTGTCCCTTGACACCCAGCACAGTGCCTGTCACGAGGCAGACACCCATACCTGTCTATTAAATGAGTTAAAAAATAGTTGTAAGTAGTATCATTGGCAAAGGTGTTTTTTATTATTATTTTTGGCTGTGGTAAAGTACATATAAGATAAAATTTAACATATTAGCCTTTTTTTTTGTTTTTTTTTTTGCTGTACGTGGGCCTCTCACTCTTGTGGCCTCTCCCGTTGCAGAGCACAGGCTCCAGTTGCGCAGGCTCAGCGGCCATGGCTCATGGGCCCAGCCACTCCGCGGCATGTGGGGCATGTGGGATCTTCCCGGACCGGGGCACGAACCCGCGTCCCCTGCATCAGCAGGCGGACTCTCAACCACTGCGCCACCAGGGAAGCCCATATTAGCCATTTTTAAGTGTACAGTTCAGTAGTGTTAAACAGATTCACATGGTTGTGAAATCAATCTCCAGAACTCTTTTTTATCTTGCAGAACTGGCCCTCTGTACTCATTAAACACTAACTCCCCATTCTACCTTCTATCTCTATGAATTTGACTACCCTTGATACCTCATATAAGTGGAATCATACTGTATTTGTCCTTTTATGACTGGCTTATTTCACTTAGCAGAATGTCTTCAGGGTTCATCCATGTTGCAGCATGTGTCAGAATTTCCTTTCTTTTAAAGGCTGAATAATATTCCATTGTATGGGTATCACATTTTGTTTATCCATTCATCCATCAATGGACACTTGGGTTGCTTCCACCCTTATGCTATTGTGAATAATGCTACTATGAACATGGGTATGGCAGAGATGTTTTTATAGCATTCTCTTTCCTGGAAATTCTGACTCTGGACACTGACTACCATAGTTTTTGTCCTTGTTTGGCCAGCTGGTCCACGAGGGTACCTGACTCAGACCTGTCCTCCTGTGGTAGGCTAAGATGGTCCCCACAATGCTTCCCTCCTGGTGTACATGGCCCTCTCTTTTGACTGTGGACAGCACTAGAAATATGATGGATGTCATTTCCGTGATAAAGTGGCATCATATGACAAAGATGAAGGGATTTTGCAGATGCGTTTAAGGTCCCAAGTCAGCTGCTCAAAAGGGAGCCTATCCTGAGAGACCTCTCCTAATTAAGGGAGCTCTTAAAAGTGACTGAGCCCTACCCCAAGGAAGAGATTTGAAACATGAGAAAT
>NW_006773947.1:1907678-1928990 GCF_000442215.2 Lipotes vexillifer | reverse complement strand
CCCCAAGGAAGAGATTTGAATCATGAGAAATTTTCCTGCTGACCTTGAAGGGGAAAGCTGCCTGTGGTGATGGCCACATGGCAAGGACCTAAGAGTGGGTTCTAGAAACTGAGAGAGGCCCCAGCCAACAGCCAGCAAAAAAAGCAGGAACCTCAGTCCTGCAACCATAAGGATATGGATTCTTCTAACAACACGTGCAAACTCGGAAGTGGGTCTTCCCAGGCATTTGGTGATTACCTTGATTGCAGCCTTGACCCTGGGCAGAGAACCTGGCTGCATCATGCCCAGACTCCTGACGTAAAGAACTACAAGATAATAAATGGTGTTGTTTTATGCCACTGAGTTTGCGGTAATTTGTTAAACAGCAGTAGGAAATTAATGCACCTTCTTTTTTCCTCCTTCAGACCAGGCAATGTCTCCCATATATTTCACCCTATTCCTTCAACAAGTATTTCTTGAGTACCTACTATGTGCCAGGTACTATTCTTGGTGTTTAGGATACATAAGAAATATACATAAGAAATACAAAAGGGAAATGCATCCCACAGACTGGAAATCGAATGATACTGAGATTCCTTCCAATGAACGTGCTATCTTCAGTTTGGTGATAGAAGGGTTTTCCACCTCTTCGGCCCATATATTTTGTTAAATCAGGCCTCTCCTGAGAATACTTTCACCATCGTTTGCATCTGAGATAATTCAGGGAGATCCATCATGGTGTGAAAGACTCCATAACCCCAGTTTCAACTATGAATGTCTTATCCTTCTAGCATTAATTCAGTAGAGATTTTGCCTATAATGACTAGGATTTACCTGTCATACCACTTTTTAAACTGAGGATTTCTGTAGTTAGCTGGGAATTTTAACCCATTAAATGATGTTTACTGAACATACCAGTGCCTTGTGGATTTGCTCTTTTCCCCTTAAGCCTATTTTTTTAAAAAAACCTACCTTTTAAAAGTACCCTTTTGATGTATCTAAAAATCCTTAATTAAGATAGATGAATTAAAAAAACACCAGCGTAGGAACAGTTTAGTAATTTGCTGGTTGCTGACAGACATGAGCCATGGTAAACATCTCCATCCTGGCTGGGATGCTCCTCTGTAGGTGGCTGAGACTGTGGGTCCTAGGGTCAGCCCACCCCGGTCCATGCCCTGATGCACGGCTTATTTTCTGTGTGACCCTGAGCCACAGACTTCACTGCTCTCTCTTGCAGTTTCCACATTTATAAAGTGAGATGATACTAGTGCTCACCTCATAGGACTGCTGTGAGGTTTGAATGAGTTGACTGCTTTGTTTTTTTTTTTTTTTTTTTAACTGTTGTGACCTCTCCCGTTGCGGAGCACAGTCTCCGGACGCGCAGGCCCAGTGGCTGTGGCTCCCGGCCCCAGCCGCTCCACGGCACGCGGGATACCCCCGGACAGGGGCATGAACCCGCGTCCCCCGCATCGGCAGGCGGGCTCCCAACCACTGCATCACCAGGGAAGCCCTGGGCTGGTGGTTTTTAAGTAAGTTTTTATTTAATAAAATAAAGTGAACTTTAGTAAACACTCATTATTAAAACAGACCGACTCCTAACTTCTGCTCCTCTAGAAAATACTGTATATAATCCCGTAGAAAATACTCTAGAAAACTCTAGAAGCAGGGAACGCAATATACATTATGTCAGACTGAGGGTGTTTCTTTTTCCTTGTGTTGGAGCAACATGTGCTTTAACAAGCATGTTTTATCTTGTAAGAATCATATTTTATGCCCCAGTAGTGGGATCTGTATTTTCTCCTTTTTGCTGGAATTAACCATGAAAGTGTCACTGAGAGGTTAGATTTCATAATTGAATAACAACCAACAGACCTTAGATTTAGGAAGTACAAATCTTTCTTTTTCTTAGTTTTTTAAATTTATCTTTTAATTAAAGTATAGTTGATTTACAATGTTGTGTTAATTACTGCTGTACAGCAAAGTGATTCAGTTATACATATATATACATTCTTTTTTTAATATTCTTTTCCACTATGGTTTATCATAGGATATTGAATATAGTTCTGTGTGCTATACAGTAGGACCTTGTTGTTTATCCATCCTGTATATAAAAGCTTAAATCTGCTAACCCCAACCTCCCGCTGCATCCCCCCCCGAACCCTTTCCCACTTGGCAACCACCAGTCTTTTCTCTATGTCCATGATTCTGTTTCTGTTTCATAGATAGGTTAATTTGCGTCATATTTTAGATTCACATATAAGTGATATCATATGGTATTTGTCTTTCTCCTTCTGACTTAAGGAAGTACGAATCTTGATGCATGGTTGGGAAATAAAATATAGGCCATTAACTTGTTATTACGAAACCACTTTTTTTCTAGCTAATGAGAACTGGAATTTGACTTTGATGTGCTGCAGTCAGTTTGACAGCTTACATTGTCGCGAGGCGGTTACTTTTCTCTGTTGTGTTTTGGACTGCTTGGTGGTTTTCATTGTTGTTTTTCTTGGCCAACACAGTTTGACAAGTGAGAACACTGCCTTCAGGACTTGATCTTGAAGGGCAGTTTTCCTCCTTACAAGGTGGCAAACGTAGGAAGGTTCTGCAATTCTCCAGGGGCAAGGGCATATTCTGGGGCTGTTCAAGTTCATTACATTATATATTACTAATCAGTTTCAGGCTATAGAATAAGAACAGAATGTGTTACTGGAAACTTTCATCTTGTCTGGCCAAGTATAATGAGTTTTTTTTGACATTTGAAGCAAAATGTGGATGTCTAGTTTTTAAAAGGGGAATTTTTGGAATGTAGGGACATTTGTTTCTTCCTGGTGGGGCGTGACCTCTGGCCATCTCCCCCTGTGAGATAAGGTGTTGCAATGGGCTTGAGTTACACTCCTGGATTTCCTTCAGAATCACAACGAATCTTACTCTATGCACTATATTCACTCTGCTTTTCCTCCGCCAGGGTGAGGTATAAGGGAAAACACGTGAATGTGGGTGAGGCAGGGGTTCTCATGGTCCCTTGAAGTCAAGGTGGCCGGGAGGTTGGGAGGGGCTGGATCTCAGGTGGGAAGGAAGAGGGGGACCAGCACAGGGACAAGACATGATCCCCAGCAGAAAAAGCCTGACTCATGGGTTCCAGGGAACAACAGAAAAAACATCTCAAGAAGAATTTTAAGGCTTTTACACAACTTGTCATGCCCTCAAGAGTACTGTTTTTAACCTGTTAGTAGTAGAAATAAACAAAGACAAAGCAAACACCCCTCCCCCCCAAAACCGCAAAAGGAACGAATGTTTGCCTTAGAGGCTGGAGGTATGAAAAGATGCCATTGCGCCCTGTTCTTCAAGGTTGCTGGGGAAAGGGGCCTGGCTGGATAAGACAGACCCCTTATCTTATCTTACCATAGATAAGACAGTCCTTTGGTCCTTGTTAGAGGCAAAGGCTGTGAGGCCAGGCCCTGCCCTCAGCCCTCCGGGACCTCTGAGTGGGCAGCCCGGACCACAGCTCCTGTGCCCGTTCACACATGTACCATCTCCAGGGCCTCCACCCGACTCCCTGCTTCCTGCCTGAGGGCTCTTTCCAGGCCCTGGGAGTTTTCTTAGCCTGTGTTTAGAGTAGCTAGCCGTGAAGTGCAGGATTTAATGCCCCCAAGGCAACCCTCAGCCCAGAAGAGACAGGAGTTGGTGGAAAATCCCCTCATTTCCCTGCCTCTTCTTGGGACAATTCCGAGGAGCTTTCTTCACAGTTCTTCAGAGTCTTCACCAGGACGGAGCCCCAGTTGGCCCTGGTGGAATCTGCCTATTAACACCTCAGTCATTGGCTTTTCTCCCTCCTCTGTGTCCCTCTCCCAATTTATACTTCTTGAGATCAACTCCCAGATCAACTACCTGTACCCAAGTCTTTATCTCAGAATTGGTTTTATTTATTTATTTTTAAAAGTTATTTATGTACTTATTTTTGGCTGTGTTGGGTCTTCGTTGCTGCGCGCAGGCTTTCTCTAGTTGCGGCGAGCGGGGGCTACTCTTCGTTGCAGTGCGCGGGCTTCTCATTGTGGTGGCTTCTCTTGTTGCAGAGGACGGGCTCTAGGTGCACAGCCTTCAGTAGTTGTGGCACGCAGGCTCAGTAGTTGTGGCGCACGGGCTGAGTTGCGCCATGGCACGTGGGATCTTCCCAGACCAGGGCTCAAACCCGTGTACCCTGCATTGACAGGCGGATTCTTAACCACTGAGCCACCAGGGAAGCCCCAGAATTGGTTTTAGAGAGGACCCAAACTAAGACAGGGAAGAAAGGGGCCAAGACTGAGGTCCAGAAACCCCACTAGGCGTCCACACAAGCAAATACTATGAACAAGTTATTTAAAATGCAGTAAGTAGAAAATCCAGAAAAATGTTTCTAAAGCTCTCAGATTAAAAGTAATGAAGGAAGCAGCATTATAACTTTTAAAGAAAAAAAATAGGTCACAGAAAAATTTCCCATTAGTCTACCTATTTTTTCATGAACTCAGCATAGATTGTGAACTCCTCAGGGTCCAGATGCATCTGAGAGTGAATTTAGTATTCAGATGCCTTCTAGGAGCTTTTTTTTTTTTTTTCCCTGGTCCTCTTCAACTTTTATGAGACTTTGGTGGATGAATCCAAAACATTCTTGGTAGCCCTTGTCAGTTCTGACTCAGATGGGAGGAAAGCCTGGGCTACTTTCTGATTCTTCCTGAGTGTGTGGGTTTGGGGGATTAAATTGGTCCTCGGGTTGCCTGGGTCATTAAGAGTCTGACTCAGTTGGGTCCCTGGGTGGATACAGTTCAATCCAGAAAGCGGATGACTATTGGATTTGACTCAGTCTTCTAGAATTCCTAGGAATTCTCTAGCCTGTAAGCTTCAGGAAGCCAGGGACAATGTCTCCTTGTGTTCACTACATGATATTCTGCTCCCATCATCTTGCATAGTGTTCAGCACGTAGTAGATGCTCAATAAATATTTGTCAAGTGAATGTAGAATGAGCCAAGGATGACTCAGGGTTGGTCTGAATTTCCCGGGCATGTAGTACCAGTGGAAGCATATTGCTGTGAGACCAAATCTCTGGGTGGGAGTGGACCAGCATTGACCCTGTAATTAACTAGATAATTATAATACTTGGGTCTCTTTGCAACATCATTTAAGTATTTTAGAGGAATAACACAAGATACATGTCTTATTCAGAGCAAATTTATAATTAATAAATATTCTATTAATGAACGTATAATCATGAGACTCAACCCTTGAAAGCAAATAATTTGTTAGTGGGCAGAAAAATAGGGACTGATAAAATCTGAGCTACTAGGGATGCAATTTTATCCTTTATGCTACCGTAATAACCTAAAAATGGCAATTTGCCTTTGAAGTGCTTTTTAAGGAACTTACACATTAGGAAGAATCTGGCAGTCTGGCATTTTTATTTATTTATTTATTTTTTGTGGTACTCGGGCCTCTCACTGTTGTGGCCTCTCCCGTTGCGGAGCACAGGCTCCGGACGCGCAGGCACAGCGGCCATGGCTCATGGGCCCAGCCGCTCTGCAGCATGTGGGATCCTCCCGGGCCGGGGCACGAACCCGTGTCCCCTGCATCGGCAGGTGGACTCTCAACCACTGCGCCACCACGGCAGCCCTGGCATTTTCTTTTTATGTGTGAAAAACTCAAAGAAGCTAAGTGGATCCATAGCAACAGAATAGAATCCTGAGATGTCAACTTTGCTTAGTTCTCTGAATCACTATCCCAAACATCGGTAATGTATGTTTGTGAATAGATTCCAAGATCTTTAAACACTACTATAGAAAATAATGCCTGGGAAATAGTTTCTGACCTAAAAACGGTGTATTCTCTGGCCATGTTTGTTGTTTTCAGTATTTTTTTCCTCAGTTGATGTATCCTTTTTTCTCAATATATTTTTCCACCATCTACCCATTTCCTCAAGCCATAAAATTGAATTAACATTTACTCCATGTATTACTTAAGATTATTACCTAAGGTTACTTAAGACTGAAACAGATAGATCTGATGCTAGTGGCTAAACACAATGCTAGTTTATTTCTCATTCATGAATAGTTGAAGTGTAGCCGATCCTGGCCTGGTCACCCCCTCCAAACAATGGTTCAAAGACTTAGACTAACTAACTACAGAGAAGGCAGGAAACATAGTCTAGCTGTTGTTGCCCTAGAAGGGAAGCAACCTCTCTAGTCAGCCAGGCAATCTCTTCTGTGTGCTGCAGGTGGCTCCTGCCTGTGGTGAAAGCTGAGATTGTATATCTCTTCCCAGCTCTGTATCCACTGACATCAGCCTGGTGGGAGCATTTACACCACAGGAATTAGCCAACGTTACACATCAAGGCTTCTTTCCAGGAGCCAGTATACCAGCATATGACTCACTGAGTCTCTTCCACATTCCTGCATTTCCCCCTCCTGCCTCTCCTTACCATCTGATTAATTATTACGTCTTGATTCTTAATATCCTGGAGTCCCGTTCCTCCTCTCATCAATACCATGCTACCCTAGTTGGTCCTGTGACAGCTTTACCTGTGATTAGTCCACCAGCCTTCTAACCCATCTCCCAGCCTCTGCTCTCAGGTCCCTCCCCTAGTTCTGCAGTCACTCATGGTGCAGAAAGATGAGCTGAGAAACAGTAGAGATGACTGAGGTTGGCTGTTTTCCAGGCATCTACCTGTCAATCTTTCTCACTGCTTCCGGAGTGAAACAAAGGTTTAAACGTGTCATTCTCCCTGATGAACATCCTCTAGTTGGCTCCCCATTACTTTCAGAATAAAGTCCAAGTTTCTTGGCGTGGCATATAAGTCCCCTCACAGTCTAGCTCCTGCCTTGTCACCAGCCTCTTTTCTAGATGCCACTTTCTCCCGCAGACTCTACGTCACATCAGTAGGGACCTACTGGTAATTCCCTAAACACTCCATGACATTTCCTGCTTTGTGGCCTTGTTTGGGTGCTGTTCATGCTCACCACCTGGTCTGGCTACCTCCTTCCCAAGGTAACTCAGGTTATCACCTGCTGGAAACCTTCCCTGACTGCTTGCTTCCCTCCCTTCTGTTTCTGTTTACTCTGAGGCAGTTGCTACGCTCTGTCACGAAGGCTTGGTACACCGTGAGCTCCTTTCAGGTCAAGGAGCGTATCATAGTCTTCTTTTTCTCCATGGGCCTTAAAAGTCCTGGAAGGGGGCTTCCCTGGTGGCGCAGTGGTTGAGAGACCGCCTGCCGATGCAGTGGACACGGGTTTGTGCCCCGGTCCGGGAAGATGCCACATGCCGCAGAGCAGCTGGGCCCATGAGCCATGGCCGCTGAGCCTGCACGTCTGGAGCCTGTGCTCCGCAACAGGAGAGGCCACAATAGTGAGAGGCCTGCGTGATGCAAAAAAAAAAAAAAAAAAAAAAAGTCCTGGAAGGTCCTACATCCTCAATACATGATGAATTAAATGGAAAGAAACATTTAAATGCTATTCTTTTTATAGTATCCCATTTGATTATGTGTCTTGCTCTAACCATGAACAGCTGGGCTCTATTTTTTAAATATCCCTATTTACATTTACATTTGCTAGTTCCCACATAACCAGCACCACAAGTATAACAGACATAACAGAAAATGAGTTAAATATGTTTCCTTCCAAAACATTCAGTAGGCTGTAGTCAGACAACGTAAAACCAAGAATCAGAAGCAGGGATAGGAGTTGTACTGGAAAACAGCAACATTTTTCTACTGGAATTTTCTCCCAAACTCTCTATGAATATATGTTAATATGATAAAGTGCTAAACAAAGGTCACTGTGACTTTCTTGGGACTCTTACCAGGTCACCCTGAGTCTCACACCATTGTGACTCTGGTGTTCAGCTGTGTGCCAGGATTAAGGCCATTGCAGAGTGGTCAGAGGGATCTTTCTTGTCAGGAAGGGTGATAACCAGGGTTTGGCCTCCCATGGGAGGGTGAGGTCTGCAGTCCAGGAAGAGGCACTAGAGGGGGTAGCCCCCCGGCTGGGGGTCGGCCCCCATCGAATTCGTCTCTCAAAGAGCTAGACCGCAAACATGCACTGGGGTTCATTTCTTGAAAACTCCCTGGATCATGGCTTATGCTGCCGAGAGAAAAATAAACAGAAACAAAGCCCTTGGTACCTTCTAGAAAAGGTTAATCCTCTTTCTTTGAGGACTGGCCATGCAGTTAAGAAGACAAGAGGAAGCTGGCATGCCAAGGCACTGGTATTGAGTTCTGTGGAACTGGGAATTGACCAGAAGGAGAGCCACTTGGTTTCTTGGGAAGGACCCAGGCTGCTGTGCCAGCCTGTGGCCCCAGCGGGGTGGTCAGGGTGGAGAAGAGACTGACTGAGGCATAGAACCCGGGCAGGCTGGGGTTGGAGTGTCCTGGCAGGCTCTCCCCCGTGTGTGTGGGGAGGACTCCCTGCTATGGCTGGAGACGCTTGTGAACAGTGTTGGTGAACGTGCTTTGGTCCTTGTGAAGCATTAGGCAGACAGAGACTAGTACTATCATTACTTAGAGAAATTGTCATTGACACCCCTCCTTCTCTCCTTTTCTAGGCTTCCAATAAGCTGACACTGCCTTATCTCTTCCAAGTGAGTGAAGGATCTATAAATATATCCACAGTAAAGTTCTGGAAGCTCAGTACTGATGTAACGTCTTCCCAGAATGTTTGCATCTTAAAAAATTATTATCTACGTTTGCCACGGAACTCGTACCTCCAGGAATTTATCCTAAGGAAATAATGAAATAAGTGCTTAAAACGTTTGAGCAAAGATATCCTTGGTAGCATTGTTTATAATTATACAGTGTGGGAAACCGTCTCACGTCCAGTAAAAGGGGACTGATTCATTGAATGGATTAATTGGCAACCATTGGAAGGACGCCACAGAGGGGGTCTTTGTTGATCTGACGTATGTTCGTGCTATAGTGCGAAGAAAAAAAAGCAAACTATGTGTAAGCTGTATATATAGCGTGGTATGATTTCCTTTTCTTTGTGTGTATAAGCAAAGCAAAAAGTCAGGAAAGGGAATCTAAAATGCTGAGTGCTTTTTCTGGATGGAGCAATTATTGATTTTTACTTTCTTCTGTGAATCTCTTTTACAGTGTGATTCAGCTGCATGGCTCTGGGTTATTACATAGGTACAAATCTGGCTCCGGAACTTTCCAGCTGTGTGACACTGGGCCCTCTAGTTAATGTCTCGGGGTCAGTTTCTTCATCTGAGATTTGGGGATGAATCTAGAACCACCCTCGTAGGGTTGTTGTGAGGAATTAATAAGGTCATACAGAAAAGCTCTTAAAATTATGCCTCACGCACTATGAGAACTCAGTCCATGTTAGCTATCATATCTGTATTTTTTTCACTGAACATGTATTACTTTTAGAGTTAGAAAGACAGTAAAGACGATTGGGAAAATCTCTCCTTTTGGGGAAAGAAGAGGAATTCAATACAGAGAGGGCAAAGGCACAGTTATTCCCGGTGGGATTGGAGGTATTGATGGAAAAGCTTACTTGGAGCTTTCCTGATGCCCTCCATCCCCCAGATATGACCATTTCATCCCTCAATGAGGTTGGCCTGCTTAGAGATCTTTAAATCCCAACAGAATCAGAGAAATGCCCAGTAAATGGAAATTTTTAAAAAAGAGCCTCTTTTATTCTTTAGCTAATCTTGAAAACTGTTTCTTCCCTTGTGAAACTTTCATGATTTCAGGCATATTTTAGCTTTAAATCATGGCAGTTTTCCTATTACTATTAATGGCAAGCATATATAAGGAAAAACTGAATTTCATGAATTCTTCACAAGGGTTCCAACGAGAGCTTGTATTAAACGTAACGTCTCGGGGCATCCCAGGCCCCGGCGCCTTCCCTCCTCTGCCCGCCGTCCTCCAGGGCCCGCACCAGAGCCTCTGCCCCTCTTTCCGCTGGTGGCCCCGGAGCCTTCCTGTGCCACGAGACATTTTCCTTTACTCTTTTCTTCCTGAAGCCTCTCCTTTCCCTAGTCCTGTTTCTGTGCTTTTCACTTTCTGTTCTTCCATTGCATTTCCTTCCTTTAGAGAAAAACTAGACCCAAATCAAACCACCACCTTTTCCTGGTTTTCCTGCCCGCCTTCAGGAGGGGTGCTGTGCGTGTCCCCGGCCGCCCCTCCCAGCCCCAGAGTGGTGGCCCGAGGAGCCAGGTGGGAGGGTTAGGGCTCCACCAGGACCAGGCTCCCTGCCTGGCTCCAGCCGTACCCACTGGCCCAGCCTCCTAAGGCCTCACGACGTGGGCAGCGTGGACATCCTCCCTCCTGGGACCTCTGCAGCTCCCTCCAGACCAGAGGGGCCCGGCTTTATGTGCCCCCATCCCATCCCGAAGTTCCTGCCACTCTTCCTCGCGAGGTCTCCTTGGCATGCAGCCTGCAGATGAGATGCTTCATGCTCGCTCCTTTGTCTCTGTAACTCAACAGCAAGCTCCCGTGCTATTTGCACTCCTCTCTTTAACTCTCAAACCACTAACGGCAGTGTCCTGCAGTGTAGGAATTTCCCCATTCAGTACATCATGCATGACGAGCTCTGTGCCATATACTTTAAGCACCCTGAGCGATGAGATTGCATGTTTACCTTTACAGTTTCTCAACATTGCGGAATAACCGGAATGAACACTGGGGTCTTTCCCCTGTCTCTCGTAATCACCCTGGCCCAGCAGCCTCTCGCCGTCCCCGCATGGCCGGTTCTAAGCACACGGTGTCCCAGGAGCTCCAGCGAGATGGAGGGGGCACACCAGGGGCGGGGAGACTCAGTGCCCTCCTCCTGCTTCGGGACCTCGTCCTGCTTCACCACCATCTGGGGGGGCCCAGCAGCACGAATTCAGGCTGGTGTTTCTATCAGAGGATGCAGGTGGGCAGAGCCAGGGGGGCAGGTAGCATCAGGGTGAGAGAGCAGAGCCCAGGGCCTGGCTGAGGTCAGGTGGACCACAAGGAAAGCAGAGTCCAGCCTCCTTACTGCGGAGGGAGGCCAGGGCAGGGAGACTGGGTAGAGGGCAGCCATTTTGCAAATCCCTGTGTTTCAGGGCGAGGGTATCTCCCCAGCTCTGCGTGGCCTGGGCAGGGCTGGACCTGGAAGCGTCTGGTGTTTAGGACAGGTGGGTTTGACAAGTTACCCGGGCTGCCCGGCTTGCCCCCGTTGCTAGGTTGCTATGGTTTGAACTCCTTTTATTACTGTCTCAGCCAGCCTCCACTCAGCCCTAGATTCTGCTCCCCTCCCTTCTCTTGTCACTTCCTCCATCTGTGTGTGCCCCCTACTCTCCCCAAGGCTGCACAAACCACCGCCCTATCCAAGGGCACATGAAGATTCGAGAAGCACTGCTTAGACCAGGGCTCCTCAAACCGTCTGTTACAAGGGACCCATGTTTTTTTTTAAACATTTCTAGGGCTTCCCTGGTGGTGCAGTGGTTGAGAGTCCCCCTGCCGATGCAGGGGACACGGGTTCGTGCCCCGGTCCGGGAGGATCCCACATGCCACGGAACGGCTGGGCCCGTGAGCCGTGACCGCTGAGCCTGCGCGTCCGGAGCCTGTGCTCCGCAACGGGAGAGGCCACAACAGTGAGAGGCCCGCGTACCGCAAAAAAAAAAAAAAAAAAGAAAGAAAACATTCCTAAGCTGTCACAGACCAGTACCTTTGTAAAATACAATAAAAACAAATTCTTAGAAAAATGAATTGAAAAATAAAGTCTAAAGACATACAAAATATAAGCCTCATTTAATAAAATCATATTCAATAGATGCCAACTTATTCTTTCCAATTGTTATGAAGGTTTCTCAGTGCTCACCCTTGGTTTCTGTCCTTGCTTCACTGTGGATGAGTCACAAGCAGTCCATGGACCACACTCTGAGTAGCGCTGCTCTAGACCATGAACTGTCATTTTTCTTCAGCGTTATTGATGCTGTCCCTGAAAAGTCTGCTTCTCCTTTCTGTGACCACGAGTCTCTTCTCTGGCTCAGACTTGGTTACGCAGGTCAAGGTGTGTTTGCTAATTGTCTAAGACTGTAGCCTCGAGTCCCCCTGTGACCGGGATGGTCTCCCTCCCCTCCCTCCAGCCACCCTCCGCCCTGCTTAGTGCCCGAAGCAGCTGACCTTCATGGGCAGAATCTATATTCTCCCTGCCCTTGGGCTTCTGGCAGAGTCTGGCCAGTGGGATGTGCACGCACGTGCTCAGCTCAGAGGGCAGGAGGAGAGGGAGGTTGGGGTGTCTGTCCCCCACCGACTGCAGGATCTCAGTGCTTCTATTGAGGCGCTTGGCTCCTACAGCAACAGCTGTGTCTCAGCTTCCTGTCCTTGCCCTTCAGGTCCAGGGTGGGAATGGCGCTCAGATGCTCTTAGCTGTCACCCCTGCTCACTCCGTCGTAGAAAGCTGCTTTATGAAAGTCTCCTCAAGTACCTCATTCTAGTAGGTCCTCCGTCTCCCGCTGGGGCTCTGAGTGACACCAGCACGCTGACTTTCAAAGGATGCTTTGTGACTGGTTGAAAGTGACCAAAATCCCCCCAGTTGTCATCTCTGAAAGAATGAAAGGGAATTATTGAGGAGGTGACTAACTGTAAATTTTTAGAAAGTACATATAATGGAAGTGTGTGTGTGTGTGTGAGAGAGAGAGAGAGAGAGAGAGGAAGAGGGCTCAGTTGAATTATGACCATGAAATAAGGAACAGTATTGTGTTCCTTCCTATAGAGAATGCCTGGTACACAGAAATAACTCAGTGAATGTATGTTTAATGTGTGAATGAATGAGTGTCCAGAGAGTTCCTTACTATATCTGTCCAGTGTACACATGTCCCTCATACACCAAAAGCCATACATAGGCAACAGATAGTAAAATATTTATCCCTTGCAGTTTGGAGCAATATTGAAGACATAATGAAAAAGTTGGAGTTTCGGTCACTTACATTTAGAGTATTCATTGAAACGTTTAGAAAAAATAGGTGGTAAGAAGGTCTGTTGCCCTTTTCCTTGTGGTAGATCCGCTTATGAGTCTTAGAAAGTTCTTCATCATCTGCTTCACAAGATGAAGCAACAGGAATAACGCCTTGTTTCACAAGATGAATAATTTAGAATTGAGAACGTTAAGTTCTATGGCAGCTATAATGTGAATTTAATGCTAACATCCTTCCTATGCTGGAAACCGTTCTAAGCACTTTTCAAGTATTAACTCATTTCATCCTCACTACAACCTTGTAGGGTAGGTTCCTATTTCCTAGAAGAGGAAACAGAAGCTCAGGGATGTTCTGTAGCCTCCTGACCCTATGACTAGTGGTCACAGGTGAGCACTCAGTAGACACAGGGTTGGCACCTGTGCAGTCTGGCTGCAGAGCCGACCTTAGGTGCTGTGTGATGATGTTGTGCGTGATGCTCCCGTTCTGTCCCTGCTCCACTTCTATGAACCTCTATGCCCCCTGGGCGGGGGTGGGGTGGGGTGTGTTTGGTTAGAACCATGTCCCTCTCTCAGGATGTTGTCCATCACCTTCCAGATGCTCCCCTAAGAAGATCCATTTGAGAAATCCCTTTAGTCCCTGAAATAATTGTGCTTCTTTGGGGGCATTAAAAAACAAAACTAAACAAAACTTTGGACACTGGGATCCTGTTTCCCTATTTATATTGGCTACTAAAAGCAAATTTATGGCTACACTGTGCAAGTGTATAGAACTTCATGACCCGTATTTTGTGTGCAAACTTCGCTGTGGGCTCAAGGTTTCATCACTATTGATCATTTTCCTTTCACTCCTTTTGTTTGTTTGTTTTTGCTCTTGGGTAATTTCATATTGCTGTTTTCTGTACATCCTTTAGGATTTAGGGTTCTAAATCCCTCCCAACCCTTTTTTCTTAAACAAAATGGGATATAGATGAAGACAAGCAGTATATTGATGAAACAGCAAAAATATGATCACTGTTTTCATTCCAGTCCTACATCTGGTTAACACTTAGAATAAACTGTCAAGACGTATTTTACCTGACTTCATGATTATTCTAAGCCTGAAAGATTTATATATTCATATAAAAGCGTGTCTTATTTTATAGTGTTAATGATATCTCTGAGTCATTTTGAGAAGCACAGTGAGATTCTGTAGGAAACACTCGGACTTTGTAAACTGGCTAAGGCTCAGTTTTCAATTCTTCTTTTTAAGTGGATTGTCACAGAGAAGCTCAGAGTCAAGCAGAATGACCAAGCATTAAATGCTGTCTGAAGAGCGTGCCAGGTTATAATTTTCCTTTTACAATACGTAACTGACAAAGAACCTGCTTTTACTAAGCTATTTCCTTTCAGAAATGATGTGATACGTTCTTTTTTTCCCTTGACCAAATATATCCTTTAATTATAGGGCCTCATTAGCTATTGTACTATTTCATTCCCAAATATTTTTTCTTTTGCCCCTAAATGTTTCCAGTGACAGTAGGATAATAATATGTGTGTTGACAGCTGAGAGAGGGTTCGTTTCTAAATATAGAGGGATTTATCCTAAGCATGCGTATCATGACTCATAACACCTCCTCAAGGCATTCTTTTGAAAGACCCCTTCTCGCCCACGTTGTACCTCTTCCTACCATTACTGCTACTCTCGCTAAGAGTTACTGCTTACTTTGGAGAACAGTTGGAGCTTGTTTAATAAAGCCTGTTCTCTGCTGAAATTTCTTGCTCGACATATTTTCCTAGAGAAGATAGACTTGCACAATCAGCTTGTAATTTGGCTACCTGAAATACTTATTTAGGCCCCCAAACTGGTCTGTAATCATAGCCTGGAGAAGACATAGTCCATTGCTGGAAAAACTGGGCCAGCTTTCTATGGAGGTGGTTTGGCGGCTGTGGGCATGGTGTGATTTCAAGGTGTAGAGCAGCCTGTCCACTCACCCTTGGAATTCCTTTCACTGAGGATAAAGCTGTTAAAAGGCTAGTGCTGTTGGGAGAGGTAATACATTGACTTAAAACTCACTTGAGACTGGGTTTCCACAGGAGAGAGAACAGCGCTGGCAATGTGCGCCTGATGGAAAAAAGGATATATTTTGTGGGCTGGGCCAGTGCCTCTTGACTTGAGTGTACATCTGAATCATCTCTTCAAATGACAGGTCTGACTCAGAAGTTGCAGGCGTGCCTCTAGATTCTGTATTTCTGAGATGCTCCCGGTGATGCCTGGCTGCTGGCCTGGGGGCCACACTCTGAGCAGGGAGGGGCCGGAAGGACTCTCTGCTCATCAGCCGGCCTCCCTGGGGAGTGAAGAGCAGGGCGTACGTAGGCTGAGCCAGAAGCAGGGCGGGCAGTGGACAAGATGAGGTCCGGGGCGGGGGGCAAAGCCTCCCATCGCCAGTGATAACAGACACTATTCTAGGGACACACAGACCTGGAGGTTGGGGCAAACATCCTCACAGCCAGGTAACTCTTTGTGCTCCTCCTGTTGCTGGGCATGGTACACACAGGGTCAGGAAATCAGGCTGTGCAGCAACTTCTGGCTCTGGCAGGACGACCAGGGAGGAATGACTCCTTGAAGAAAGGACCACACTGCTCCTTTGGCCCCGTCTGGCCCTGTGGCTGCCTGCACAGCTAACTGCGTACCAGCCTGGGCTTAGGAATCAGACGTGAGTTTGAGTCCTGGCTTTGTCACCGACTCTCTGTGACCATAAACACGTTCCGCGTCTTCTGCAAACTTTAGTTTCTGCCTCTATGAAGTAGAGAGAATATTAGTACCAAACGCTAGGGTTATTGTAAAGGCTACTGAAACACAGAGGCATTGGTACCCGGCGCATCATAAATCCTCAGCAAATGCTAGTTTTGCTCTCCCTCCTCCTTACGATTATTGTAATAATTCGACTTGACGAATCCTTCTCACAGGTGTCACCTCTCCCTCTTCTTCCTGTGACTGCAGCCACCTGCTCCGTTTTCCTGTTCTGTGGCCCTGCCTTTCCTCAATCCTGGGGCGCTAATCCCAGCAGACAGGGCTTCAGGTTGTGGACCGAGCCGCAGGCCAGCGAGCAAAGCGGAGGAGCCCGGGCTTCTAGCTCGGGGACCGCACTTGGTTGGCCTTGAGCTGTCCCGGGGCCCCACTAACATCAGGTCCCCACGTCACACCTCAGCAACGGGGCCCTCTCCGCCTCTCTTCTCCCTCCCCGGCATTGATGACAGGTTCCCTCCGGTACATTCACATAAAATTCTGGGATTTCACGTGCTTCTTGGGGAGTCAAATGCACGAACGCAGAATCAGCGTGCACCCTGAGAAGTGTAACCACCGTGGAGCGAGCTACGACCTCTGCGTGGGGAGTGTGGGGAAGAGTTCACAAGGCAGCAGCCTTTCCACTGGTCTTTCAGAGATAAAAAGGAGTTCGTTGGGTCAGTACTAGGCCTGGTCATAACGTGACCAACCGTCCCACTTTGCTGGAGACTAAGGGCTTTTCTGGGATGCAGGATTTTTGTCACTAAAACCAGGACAGTCCCAGGCAAACCAGAGTGTCTGGTTACCCTACGAGTTCATCACGATGACCTGTCTGGATCTTGAGAGTCTTCCTCTCTTTCATTAGTTATGCGAGAGCGTGTAGTCTGTGGCTGGGACCCTGAGGTCTAATTCTAGAACACGGGGAGACTTCCTGCCTGGAGCGACACCAGCTCTCAGAGCTGCAACCCTTTTGTCCCTCTTCTGAGTGCTGGGACCTGTCTTGATTACCTGCTTCAACTGGGTCAGTCTGTCTTTAAGTCAGTGCTTCTCAGAGCTGGTCCTTGAATCCCTGTGCTAAGAAGGGGGACCCACGCTTGGGGCTTAATGCCATCTTGAAATCCTTAATAACTTTATGTTTGAGTCTGTGTTTTGTAAGTGAAGTCCAGTCCATCACGGAGTGTGTGCTGGCTCATGGGCCATCCTGCCTCCCAGACAGGTTCTAGGCCACCTGCTCCCCCAAATCCTGGTGCCTCGATTCCTCTAATCCTCTTCCTCCCTGACCCC
Organism: Lipotes vexillifer; assembly: GCF_000442215.2. Taxonomy (NCBI): domain Eukaryota; kingdom Metazoa; phylum Chordata; class Mammalia; order Artiodactyla; family Lipotidae; genus Lipotes; species Lipotes vexillifer. Next base: position 1,912,058 of record NW_006773947.1, on the reverse strand, counting down.
ACCCTGCCACCCTTTGGCTGGGGTCTGGGAGCAGGTGCAGGGAAGGGTGGCTGCATGCACACCGTGAGGAGGAGGGGCAGGGCGGTGCTATCTCCATCCCAAGCTAGCAGAGCAATGGGCGACTTGACAGGGACGAGCCTCTTGTCCATCCCGCATCCAGGTACCAAGCTCATCCCAGTGTGGAGGTTCCAATCTCTTGGGGATCGTCTGTCTGTGTGGGTTGGGCGGTGGGACCATGAGAAGGGGAGGGAAGGGGAGATTGACCTTGCCCTTGACCAGGGCACGGTGCGTCACGTCCACCCAGCAGCAGTCGGGAGGGGATCCTGGCGTGTGCACAGCCAGCGGCAGAGTGGGGTCCCTGTGCGGGTCTGCATTCACCCTTGCCCAAGGGAGTGCAACATTAAATAGCAAATAAAAGTTACCACGATAGGTCAAGAGAGGAACTGTGGAAGAAAGGAAAGAGCATATTTTAGTACCTTTAAAAGTACTTTTTTCCTGCCTTTAACCAAGGACCCCTGTGTTTTCATTTTGCTCTGAGCTCTGCAAATTGTACAGCTGGCCTTGTTTCTAGGCCTCACTGCAGACCTACTGAACTGGAATGTCTTGAATTGTAGCCTGGGAATCTCCACTGTGACACAGCCCCAGGTGCTTCTAATGCACACCTAAGTCAGAGGGTGCAGCAGTGACATTTTGCCCCTAGTTTGGCCGAATGTCCAGAATTGACCTTGTCTTCTCTCAGCCACTGTCATCCTCTATGGCCAGTGTAGGTAGCCTGGGTGATAAAAAAAAAAGAACCCAACCCCTTTGAAATCTCAACCTCTACCACCATTAATTTCTGACTTAGCAGGAATAGCAGGGCCAAATTGGCCTGAACCAGGGTCCTCTCAGCATCAGCACCTCTGCGTTCCTGGCTCAGCAGGATTCCCAGTTCTTCTTTTTTTTTTTTTTTTTTGCAGTACGTGGGCCTCTCACGGCTGTGGCCTCTCCCCTTGCGGAGCACAGGCTCCGGACGCGCAGGCTCAGCGGCCACGGCTCACGGGCCCAGCCGCTCCGCGGCATGTGGGATCCTCCCAGACCGGGGCACGGACCCGCGTCCCCTGCACCGGCAGGCGGACTCTCAACCACTGCGCCACCAGGGAAGCCCCCCAGTTCTTCATCCAGGCTCAAGACAGGGCCGCACCTGCCCGTGTCTTTGAAGGAAAGTTTGGCGGCAGGACCAGCCTTGGTGCATGACATACCACATTCCCTTCCTGCCTCAGTGGCATTCCAGACGTACGGACTCCATTGGTTTGTGTCCCTGTGTGGGGAGGACATGGAGCAGGGTCCACCCTCAAGAGACATGTCACACGGACGAGATGCAAACAGATGTATAGTTTTGAACCACTGAGATTTTGGTGTTGCCACTGCAACGCAACCAGCCCACTCCGATGGACCGGGCTCCATTCTAATGACTGTGACTCTCTAACCATTTTCAAGTCTTTAACTGTAAAGCAAAAGGCGGGTGCACAGAACTTCCCTCGTTGATTTCCTGGAATGGGGGAGAAAAAAGCAAGGATTTCCTTTTAGAAGTCCCTGAACAGAAACTTCGATTCTGATGATGAGATAGCCCCACGTGCCCATCTCAGGCCTTTGTGCCCTCCCACCCGCACCAGCAGTTTCAAGAAGTGACCAGTCGCAGGCTTGGCTCATGGAAAGGTCTTGCCACCCTGAGAGGAACACCGAGAAAGGAAGGTGCCAGAGGTTACGAGGTCATGGAGCTGTAAGGCAGGAGCAGGATCGAGCCGTCCAAATGGACAGTTTCAAGCTCAGAGTGTTTTCCCAGATTTGGGGTGGATTTATTCCCTGGGGCCCATTAGTTGAATTGCAGGTCAAGTGGAATCAGCTTTCTTTCCTTGCAAGTCTGGCAGTGAAGCGACCCACGTGTCTTAGCCAGTGGGAATGAGGAAAAAAATACCCTCTCCATTACTGGCGGCCCAAACCACAAGCAAACAATTCCTTCTGGGGTGCCTGTGCACGCTGGTGTCTGCATTTATAAGGATGACCCAGGTCAGGGCATCTCCCCGCCTCCCGAACAAGAGGCCACTCCTGCTGCCAGCCTGGAACCAGGGCGCAAGGTGCTCGTGGACATTTCGAATGGTTCCTTGAGATTTTTGCCAAGTCACTTGACCAGGACAGGAGGCAATATATATTTTGTGATGACTAAAGGCTGATGTTCCATTTAGGTTTGTATTGTCTTATCTCCTTGGGAAACAGTTGTTGGAGGATTTTAGAGATATGGTCCCCACTTGGAGATGAGCGCACAGCATGTTATGAACTGTGCCCCTCTCGTGCTTTATTCTTCTATTTCCCCTGTCATCCTCAGTTCCCACTCCTGTTCCATGGCCCTTCTCAAGCATCTGTTCTAACATCTTTGCTACTTAATTTGAAGCACACTTGTGCCCTTAAGACGCACTCACTTCCACGCGTTAGGTCCTCACATGTGCCGGGCTCTGTGCTGAGTGCTCTCCGGGCATCGGCTCTTTTACCCCTCACGCCAGCCCTCTGTGGGGCGGGGTCACCGACATTCCTCCCTCCACCTGGGTCACGCTGCCAGCCTCTATCTGGCCCCTCTTCTGGGTGGTGAGTGTGAATCAGGAGCTGGTCATGCACGGCTCTGTCCTGTCCCTTGAGAGCAGGTGTCCAGAGGCAGGCACGTGCCCTTCTCTGCTTCTCCTGCCTGAGACGCGTGGGCCACCTGCCCAGGACATTTCACCTGGAGGTCACCGTCAGCAGACACAACCTGTGTCCTCCAATATAAGCTTCACCAGAAATAAAGGTGATATTTTGTCCCCATTGCCCTTCTTCCTTTGTCTTACTTCTCAACTGGTTCTGAGCCAGATAGGGAACAGGGATGCTTTTTATTGGGCCCTTTCAAAAACTCCCACTTTAAGTACTATTATTATTCCTTTTTACACATGAGGGTACCAAGGCATAAAAAAGATGAAGGGGATCGCCCAGATTGCACAGCTCAGAACATGGAGTGATACATTCTGGCCCCAGCACTGGCCATGTTATGTTCATATTATGAAGGTTCATTGATGGTGTCTGTGTATCTATTTCCTTGCTTCTCACCACTACGTGGTTGGTATTTGTATGGTCATTAGTTAGATTTGTCTTTCACGTTGATTTTATTTAATAGACTATTGCCTGGGGGAGTCATATATGGGTGTAAATGAGGTGCACCAAAAGTTACATCAGATATTTAGAACTTATTTTGCATTTTTTCCCAGAAAAATTTATAAATAAGGAGCTCTAAGCTATGCCTTAAAACCCACTTAGTCCCTAGTGTTGTTTTAATAGTGTCATATTCCACATTTGCAAGACGGGTGGTATAAACATTATGGTATAATCCAACCCCCTCTGTGTAGCTTCTGGGGTATGGGGAGAAAAGGGCCCCAGATTGGGGAAGAAAGACCGGGGAGTGAGAGTGAGGGGAGGGGCAGAAGTGGACCACCAGGAAGTGAGGGGGTGGGCAGGCCATTGTGTGGCATTTGGATGATGGAACTTTGGGGCTCCACCCACCCTCCAGCTCCAGACTCTCCTTTCCGGAGCCTGGCCGCTCACCCCCCTCTACCATCTTCAGATCGAGACCTCATTCCTGGCGAGGTGGCCAGATTGCTTTGAGTGGGATGGTTCCTGCTGGCACTTAAGGTGTTTTCCGACGTCAGTCCGCTTCTCCACCAGTGGACAGAGCGGGTGTGTGCTGCGCCCCTGCCCATCAGGCGTGCCTGGAGCTGAGTAGCCCAGCTCTTCCGTTTAACCCACCTGCGTTGGACGATCTGTCTGGCTGCCCTGCCCAGTTCCCTGGCTTGTGTTCCACTTCTCATCCCCTCTGGGGCGGGCTTGAATCCCTGCCCTAGTTCCTAACAGTGTCTTGCCCGGAGGAGCTGGATTTCAGGAAACTGAGGCTCAAAGTTCAGCTCACTCACCCAAGGTCATCTGGTTCCCCACTGATTCCGAGCCAGGCACAGGACTCTCCAGTTCTCCTGGTGCCCGTCAGCCTGGCCACACTGCTCTCTGCTGCCCAGCCACTGTCCCTCACCCACCCCACTCTGACCCTTCACACCCAGGCCTCCCATTCTCCCTGCTATGAAGGGTGCCTGCTCGCGGTCCTTGTGGGAGCCAGAGCATTAAGTGGGAGCATTTGGGACACAGGAGGCCATCTCATGTCCAGATCCGAGAGTTCAGCTAGAGATGCACCTTTTTATCACAGTGAAAGTGACTTTGAGCATCCCGTTTTTTGCCAAGTAAGTGCAATCCTTAGGGCTTTAGCCGACTACCAGCATCACGCTGATTCAGGCCAGGTGCGGGCCCTGGCCTGGCCTACAGCTACCTGTAGCA
>NW_006773947.1:1879188-1907587 GCF_000442215.2 Lipotes vexillifer | reverse complement strand
CCCGTGCCCTGCCCCACGCGTCCCTGTAGCAGATTATTCCTGCTGCAGTTCGTGAGTGGGCGGGATAATCACGCTCACATCCTGTATTTACAGGCCATGTGCACTTGAGCCAGGAGTATTTATTTAACTACTCCCGGGTTGGGTGTATTAAAGGAAAAGTACAGTGTTCCAGGAAGCATCAAACACAGATATCTCACTGAAGGGGGGAAAGCTGCATTGAGACCTACAGTTTCTACAGGAATCAGCAGGCTCCAGGGGGCCAGGATGAGGCTTCAGTTGGGTCACACGGAGTTGAGGTGGTGGTGAGGTATCTCAAGTGGAGATGAACTAGGCTGTTGGGTCTGAAGTTTATGTGAGAAGTCTGTGCTACAGGTATAAATCGGGAGTCCGTGGTGTAAGATGGAAATAGCGTGGAGTGAGGTGAGAGAAGGCTGAGAACTGAACTCTGGGTGAACTAGAGGAGAGGTGAGGAAGGGGGACACTCCACCCTTTGCTGAAGCGTGGCTGCATCGGGAAGAAGGAGGTAGGTGGGCCTAGAGGAGGGTTTGGATGGAAGGAGGGGAATTTTCTTGACTTCGGATGGAAGAGTCAGTTGAAAGCTGATGGCTGGAGGGTATTATGCTTAGTGAGATAAGTCAGACAGAGAAAGACAAATACTATATGTTTTCACTAATAGTTGGAGTCTAAAAAGTGAAACGAGTGAATATAATAAAATAGAAACAGATTCACATATACAGAGAATAAACTAGTGGTTACCGTTGGGAAGGGGGTGGGGTAGGGGCAAGATAGGAAAAGGGGACTAAGAGGTACAAACTACCGGGTATAAAATAAATAACAATCAAAGGTGTAAGGTGCAACATAGGGAATATAGTCAATATTTTATAATAACTTTATAAGGAATATAATCTATAAAAGTATTGGATCATTGTGTTGTACACCTGAAACTAATAGAATATTGTAAGTCAACTGTACTTTAATTACAAAATAAATACCTAAGGTAAAAGCTGATGGGAAGGATCCAAGAGAAGGCAGGAGGGGAATGAGATCCAGAGCGCAGAGGGAGGAGGCTCCTGTTCCATTGGTCCAGAGGGAAGGGAGGAGGATGTGCAGATGCAGAAGTGCTCATGGATTTGGGATGGAAAGGCAAGGGATTCCTTTTCGATAGTTCTAATTTTACTGGTGAAAGAGAAAAAGTCACCTTTGAGGGTGGATGGAGAGGACGTGGGGTAGTGGGTGAGGGTCTAAGGATCGTAGAGAATCAAGTTCAGGAAATGGGCAGAAGCAAAGGAGGCAGCACAGTCAGAATCACAGGTCCCTCTGCGAGGACAGAGCTGTGGCTGAATGCTGGTTGCTGCAGCTGGTGATGACACAGTCAGCCCACAGACTCAGTATGTCCCTGCTGGGGTCAACCACTGTCCCCAGAAGCCAGAGGGGGCTGCCATATTTGTTGCTTCTAGAAACAATTCTTCAGTATCCCTGCCTTTTTGTATCACTTGCTCTAGATGCGAAATCTCGGAAGGAGACATCCAATTCACTGAGCCTGGGTCAGGTACCCGTGCTGCCTTACCTGCCAGGAGAGCTGGAAAAACTGGCATTTTCAGCTTCTAAAGGTGGAGGTGCAGCAGGATTCATAAGGTGGGAAGGGCATTTGGATCCTCAAAAGTCCAACCTACAAAAGACAAAACCTCCAACAGGGCCCTTTCTCCAGCCTCCTCACCCAGAACTGGCAGTGATCTTTTTCAGGGTGGAGGTTGATGCCTCTTCAGGTGCATGGTCTCTCTCCTTATTTGGGTTTGTTATTGTGACAACCAATAAAATTCCCCAGATGGTGATACCATCCATTTGGAGAACTGCCACGCTAGGGGATTTAGTGTTCAGAAAGTAAGGACAGCTTTTGGCCAAAGGACGAATATTTAATCTATAGTCTGGCTGATTTGAAACCACACTTCAGCCTAAACCTCATTCCAAAAAAAAGAAGCTGACTACTAAAAATGAATATGCTGAGTCAATTTAAGTGACCAGCATTATGCTTTACAGATATGCACAGCTATTGTCAAAAAGGTCTCCGAAGTGCCCTGCCATTAATAAGAGCAATGGAAACACAGCCAAAAGGAAAATTTTAGCTTTAGGTAACACTCAGATTTAGCCATGGATGCTAAATCTCAGGAAAGATGTCACAGGGAGAAAGGAAGAGATGTGACTGAAATTAGGAAAGGGCCATTATGAGTGCAGGCTAGAAATGAGAATACCCTTTAGGGAGAAAGATATTGGCCAGGAGGAGCACTGGAACATTATGAAGGATGTGGACTCATTTATGAAGAACGATGAGAAATAACATCAGTTAGAATCTGATTTAGGGTAAATCATCATTGAGCAAATACTTTGCTGAACTTTATCACAGTGTGAGTCACCTGTAGAAATCAATATATTTTTTAGGAGTTGTTGAGTTAAAAAAATTTAGGTAGATTAAAGGAGGAATTAGATAACTTGGTTTGCTCGTTATGAAAGTTGAGTTAGTTAAATCTCTTTGCCTTGGAAGAACAAGATTATCATTTCCCTTGTCCTGTGTAGTTTGTCAGACAAATTCTTAGGCTGTTTATCAGTTCAGTGAGTGAACTAAATGTCATACTCAATTTTATTATAAACTAGAAAAAAAAAAAAAGCGTGAATGAGGGAAAGTGAGTTTTATAGGGAGAATCAGGTCCTGGACAAAAAAAATTCCCTGACAGTTGAGTGTAGCTATAAAGCGTTGGATAAAATATTAGACTTCACTGTGAAATTGAGCTCAGTTCTTGGATTCCAGTGGACTTCAACTTATTTAAAATCACCACCAAATCTATCTGTAAGTTGTTAGTTGTGGATAAAATGCTCTTGAGGTACATATGTTAGTTTCAAGCTCTGCCCTTTGAGTCTACTTGGGGAATAATAACGTCCACAAGGACTGAAAACCGTGCTATATGTCTTCAATCTCTTTTTTCCTCCAGAGTTAAGAATTTATCAGTCATAAAATACAGATGCAAATGTTTCACCTTCTCCTTGTCTTTTGATTTTTTTCTTGAAATCTTCCATTAAAAAATAGCGGGCTTGTCATTTTCCAAGTTATAGGAGTGATCCAACACTTTAGACTCGATTTTGGTTCAGGATTTTTATTTCTCAGGTTATTGTAGTTATTTTTAATGAGGAAGTGAGATACTTTAATTCTCTTCCCCTTTCCAGTTCCTACCCTAATCCTTGCCTCCTGCTGACTTGAATCTTAATTCATTAAAAAGAACCTAGGGAGATGTGGTGTTGGTATTTAAATTCTGGGCAGGCTGTCATGTGGGATAAATGGTAGAAATCTGTGCTACCCCAAAGGGTAGGTGGGGGAAGTATGAGGAAAAGTTTTCAGGACAGCGAGGAAACATGTAGTGGCCAGAACTTAGCAATGCAGTGGGTCTCCTTTCCTCTCAAAAGGAGATTCTAGCGTGAAGGTTCTTACCCTGGGTGAGAGATTGACCTGGGACCTCTTGAGTCCCTTCCTGTATGTTTCTGGAATGATCGACCTTCCCTCAACGGTGAGCAGGTGCTTTTGGGAAACAGTAAGAGGACCTGAAGGACACAGTGACTTTCCTCCTAAGCATTCTCTTTTCGATGGTGCCAAGTTCTGGGTTTTATAGGACAGGGTGATGATAAACCCGAAAGAAAGAAGTGCCCTCGCCAAGCCATTGGCCGATGTGCTCTTTGCACCAGGATTAAAAGGATCCTTTTTCAGGCCAGCTGAGTCATATTTTCATCACTGGCCTTGATCATTTAATGAGGATTGCACTTCATTTTATAAGAAGTTTTCAAACAAGTTTACTAAAATGGAGTTTAATTCCACTTGACCTGCATATTTCCTTCTCAATTAAAAAGTTTCTATAGGGACTTCCCTGGCGGTGCAGTGGTTAAGACTCTGCGCTCCCAATGCGGGGGGCCCGGGTTCAATCCCTGGTCAGGGAACTAGATCCCACATGCATGCTGCAACTAAGAGTTCGCATGCCACAACTAAGGAGCCAGCCTGCAACTAAGACCCAGTGCAACCAAATAAATATTTTTAAAAGTTTTTATAAAATTAGCTCATTAGATAAGTTTTTCAAATGTGCATCAGCCTTGAAGGAACTATAACTGTTTGATTCTGTGTCTTGGGACTTATTTTTCTTAACTCTTATTTGTATTTTTACATGGATAGTAGGAACGTTTGTAATTTAGTTAATAAAAATAAGTGTTTCAAAATGTCTCTCCATGGGTTACTTATTAATGACAAAGGTAGAAAGATAACTTTGTAAAGGGGAAATCTGGTGTACATCTTCTCAAGCAAGTGATCGAACACAGCATCACTGATAACAGGACAACCTGGCATCCCGTGCTCCCTGGCGTGATGCCGTGAGAAGAGGATGTCCCATGGGTAGTAATCCCGCCAAAATGTTTACCCTGAATCAGATGATGAGAAAATAATCAAACACAATCAGATGGGGGAACATTCTGTTATGGAAAGATGCCAATGTCAGGAAAGAAAAATCGTGGGAGGACTGCTCTAGATTAAAGGAGACAAGAGACTTGGCAAGTAAATGCTATATATAATCCTTGATTGCATCCCGGATTGGAAAAATGCAATGGGCGGTATTAAGAGAATCAAGGTAATTCTAATATGTACAGTGTGTTATATAAGATTTTTGTATGAGTGGTAAAAGTTCCTAGGCATCAAAATGTTGAGTTTATGTAGAAGAAATGTCCATGTTCTTGGGAGGTACATGGTGAGATATTTAGGGCTGAAGCATAATGATGTCTGAAACTTGCTTTCAAAGGTTAAAAAAAGGTGTGTGTGTGTTGTGTAGACAGAGAGAGAGAGAGAGAAAGTACGAATGTGGCAAAATGTTAACATTTGGTGAATCTAAGCGAAAAGTGTAGGGATATTCATTGTACTGTTCTTTGAGCTTTCCTATAGGCTTGAAAATTATGCAAAATAAAAAGTTGGAAGAAGCAAATCCGGAAACACTGCATTGTGGAACAGTATGTTTATCAAATTATAAGGCTATGATAATAGATTTATTTCACATTATAACTTAGACTCTTTTGGAGGAGAGAGTGCTGTTTAGTTGAGTAAGAAGCTAATTTTGGATGTGACTTTAAATACATGTGCATAATATTTTGCAGTTTCACATGTCCCATTTATTAAATTTCATTGCAATTCAATGACATTTATTAAACACCTACTCTGAGGAAACAGGAGTGATTGAGACACAAAGGTGTCAGTCTAGTGGAAGTGACATATGAAAACACATATATGCCACAGAGCATAGTAAGTGCTCTTTTAGATGGAGGATGTAAGATCTGTATGAAGTGGGTATTACTGTCCCTCACCTATGTACTTAAATATCTTTTTTGATTGTTTTATGTTATTATTTTATGGACAAGGAAATAAAGTCGCAAAATGCTTCAGTGATAGACGAGTCACATGGCTGGTGGGTGGCAGAGCAAAGATTTGCCACCAGGAGTTGATTCTCCTCTGCCATTAGCAGTTCACTGCCGAGCATGGCACCCAACGGTGCTAACTCGTGCCCACTTCCCAAACTCGGTGGTGACTGCACAACTTTAATATTCATCCATTCATTCATGGCATTTATTGAACAGCTACTACCTGCATCTGGGAAGGCCATGGAATGAAATAGATGCTAGGCTGTAGGAGTTGGAATCTCAGAGGCTTCAGCATGACAAGCATGAGGAACAGAAAGGGCTGGCTCGTCTCACCTGCTCCCCCTGAAGGCTTTTGAAGTCAAAGTGCCTCTTGCTGCACCTTTTATGACTATTATTTGCTTCATTAAAACATTATTTAAAAGACTACTTTGTACCTCCATCTAAATGCTCATCAGCAAAGGTCAAGCCACCTTTAGCTTGTTTCAGAAGCATGTGGAGAGAGGATGAAAACTCAGTCCTTCTCGGTCACTTTTCCCTCCTTACCTTAACTCCCAAACGTTATTTCTCCGAAAATGCACAACTTGGCCTTTGCTTTTCTGCTTCTAGTGACTCCACTGCCTGGTGCTTTCTTGTTTCGTAAAGGGCCCTCATTTACACCCATGCGTCTCAAGTGTCACTCAGGCGTGCTTTGAAGTATGTTGAGTGATCAAAGAGCAAACATAAGTAACCGATAACAGGGGTTTAACAGAAGGAGCCATTTAGAAGGCACAGCATTTAAAATTATCAAGTAGAAGAGAATAACTCCATACCTGTTGGTTTAACATGCATGAACCCCCAGTGAACCCACTCTGGAGGCCGCCTCTCAGCACCAATTTGAATCTATACATCGAGGGGAGATTGGCTGCAGAGCTGGAGTGCTTGGCAAGAAGCCACTGCAAGTTGCACCACAGTGGTAGGGAGAGAGAAACAGTCTGTCAGTGCAGATGGGCTCAGCAAGAATGGAAGGCAGCCTCGCGGTGTCAGGGCACATAATCCTGTGCTGAGGAATCTCAGAATCAAGTTCGTAAGATGAAAATGGGAGGGAAGCATTTTGGAGTGGAAAGCCCTGTCTGGTAGGTGCTGGAAGATGAGTTGGTGGAATCCCAGAGCTTATTAAATTAGGTCCGGGTGGCAGGTTTATGTAACATGCAGAGGGGACACACTGTGGCATGCCTCCCCTTGCAGCTAGATGTGGGATTTTTTAACTGATGTGCTGCCTTTAAAGGGATCACATGTTATCTCAGACAGGATGAAACAAAACAAAGAGAGGTTCCCTCTGAGCTACCAAGGCTATTTCATCTATGCGGATTTGTACTAGCAGAAAGTGCAGCTTTAGAAACCAACGCGCTCAAATAACCATCGAGATGTATTATCACATAGCTCCCTACCTCTGGGCTCCCTGTAACGGACTTTTAGCATATTTGGAAATAATGATGTTTAGAACTTCTTTGACAGTTATTTTCCCCAGGATGAAACAGGTTAAATATTAAGTATCTATCAGGTTCAGTGGCATTGCTAATGATCAGTGAGTAGAATATACAAAGGTGGTGGACTTTTACACCTGCAAGATGTGGACACATTATTTCACCTCTCGAAGTCACACATTCCTCATCTGTAAAGTGGAGTTAATAAAATCCCACTTTCATTCTGAGAATGTTTCTGAGGTGCTTGACATAGTACCTAGAACATAGTAACCATTAGGTCACACACTATTAAATAAATAGGGTTTTTAGGGGACATGCTATGATTATAGGATTTTGATGGAAGAGATTAAGAATGTTTTAAATGATTCCTGTATCCAAAAATGTTTCATTTGTATTCTCTCTTACATATCTAAAAGCAGTCTTATTTTGATGTGGTCTAAGAGAGATGTGCAGTCTTTTGGGAAATATATTTCTTCTGATTTTCTAAACTGGGAGTTCTTGGATTTCCTATGAACTCCTTCACTATGTAATAATGGTACGTGTATTCTGGAAATTATTTCTCCTTCCTTTAGGTATTGCTTTATGGTTTTCAGAGTACCTTACAATTCCTAACTAGCTTTTTTTTTTTTTTTTAGCATCTTTATTGGTGTATAATTGCTTTACAGTGTTGTGTTAGTTTCTGCTGTATAACAAAGTGAATCAGCTATACGTATACATATATCCCCATATCCCCTCCCTCTCACGTCTCCCTCCCACCCTCCTTACCCCACCCCTCTAGGTGGTCACAAAGCACCGAGCTGACCTCCCTGTGCTATGCAGCTGCTTCCCACTAGCTATCTATTTTACATTTAGTAGTGTATATATGTCCATGCCACTCTCTCGCTTTGTCCCAGCTTACCCGTCTTTATTCCTGTTTTACCCCTAGGTTCTTCATAACATTTTTTTTTTCTTAAATTCCATATATATGTGTTAGCATACGGTATTTGTCCTTCTCTTTCTGACTTACTTCACTCTGTATGACAGACTCTAGATCTATCCACCTCATTACAAATAGCTCAATTTCGTTTCTTTTTATGGCTGAGTAATATTCCATTGTATATATGTGCCACATCTTCTTTATCCATTCATCCGACGGCGGGCACTTAGGTTGTTTCCATCTCCGGGCTATTGTAAATAGAGCTGCAATGAACATTTTGGTACATGACTCTTTCTGAATTCTGGTTTCCTCAGGGTATATACCTAGTAGTGGGATTGCTGGGTCATATGGTAGTTCTATTTGTAGTTTTTTAAGGAACCTCCATACTGTTCTCCACAGTGGCTTTATCAATTTACATTCCCACCAGCAGTGCAAGAGTGTTCCCTTTTCTCTACACCCTCTCCAGCATTTATTGTTTGTAGATTTTTTGATGATGGCCATTCTGACCGGTGTGAGGTGATACCTCATTGTGGTTTTGATTTGCATTTCTCTAATGATTAGTGATGTTGAGCATTCTTTCATGTGTTTGTTGGCAATCTGTATATCTTCTCTGGAGAAATGTCTTTTTAGGTCTTCTGCCCATTTTTGGATTGGGTTGTGCAGTTTTTTGATATTGAGCTGCATGAGCTGCTTGTATATTTTGGAGATTAATCCTTTGTCAGTTGCTTCATTTGCAAATATTTTCTCCCATTCTGAGGGTTTTCTTTTCGTCTTGTTTATGGTTTCCTTTGCTGTGCAAAAGCTTTGAAGTTTCATTAGGTCCCATTTGTTTATTTTTGTTTTTATTTCCATTTCTCTAGGAGGTGGGTCAAAAAGGATCTTGCTGTGATTTATGTCATAGAGTGTTCCGCCTATGTTTTCCTCTAAGAGTTTTATAGTGTCTGCTCTTACACTTAGATCTTTAATCCATTCTGAGTTTATTTTTGTGTATGGTGCTAGGAAGTGTTCTAATTTCATTCTTTTACATGTAGCTGTCCAGTTTTCTCAGTACCACTTACTGAAGAGGCTGTCTTTTCTCCATTGTATATTCTTGCCTCCTTTATCAAAGATAAGGTGACCATAGGTGCGTGGGTTTATCTCTGGGCTTTCTATCCTTTTCCATTGATCTATATTTCTGTTTCTGTGCCAGTACCATAATGTCTTGGTTACTGTAGCTTTGTAGTACAGTCTGAAGTCAGGGAGCCTGATTCCTCCAGCTCCATTTTTCTTTCTCAAGATTGCTTTGGCTATTTGGGGGCTTTTGTGTTTCCATACAAATTGTGAAATTTTTTGTTCTAGTTCTGTGAAAAGTGCCATTGGTAGTTTGATAGGGATGCATTGACTCTTTAGATTGTGTTGGGTAGTACAGTCATTTTTACAACTTTGATTCTTCCAATCCAAGAACATGGTATATCTCTCCATCTGTTTGTATCATCTTTAATTTCTCATCAGTGTTTTCCATACAAATTGTGAAATTTTTTGTTCTAGTTCTGTGAAAAGTGCCATTGGTAGTTTGATAGGGATGCATTGACTCTTTAGATTGTGTTGGGTAGTACAGTCATTTTTACAACGTTGATTCTTCCAATCCAAGAACATGGTATATCTCTCCATCTGTTTGTATCATCTTTAATTTCTTTCATCAGTGTCTTATAGTTTTCTGCATACAGGTCTTTTGTCTACTTAGGTAAGTTTATTCCTAGGTATTTTATTCTCTTTGTTGCAGTGGTAAATGGGAGTGTTTCCTTAATTTGTCTTTCAAATTTTTTGTCATTAGTATATAGGAATGCAAGAGATTTCTGTACATTAATTTTGTATCCTGCTACTTTACATGAGGTTGGATCATTTTTTTCCAAGGATGGGTAGACAATCTGAGAGCATTAATCTGAACCCAGGGAAGCAGATTTTTCAAGATCGAAGAGCAAGTGTTTGAGACAAAACTGGCTGAACTTAGGGTTTTCAGTAATTGGTGTGACAATTCTTCCTTCCACAGAGAAGTAAGCAAAGGGGCTTCTTAAAGCAAAGGATAATCTCTGTGACCAAGATCAGTGGTTCTCAAAGTACGGTTGAGAACCCATGGGGTTCCCAAGACCTTTCAGGAGGTCCACAAGCTCTTAGGTCCTTTTTCCTATTACAGATCTATGGGAGGCCAGATTTTCTTCAAATACTTCAAACAAAACAATGTATTACAACAAACTGAAGAAGTGGCTATGGGAATCCAGCTGTTTTCTATGAAGGCAGACATTGAAAGCGATTTTAAAAATGTAAATCAAAGCCACTCTTCTCACTATAATTTTTGTGTTTTGGAAAATATAGTATTTTTTTCATAAAATATGGTATTTATGTTAACATGTAATGGTTTATTATTTTAAATGAATTTGTAATATGTATTTTAAAAATTTCTCAGCCTTAATTTTTAATATGGTATTTCTTATTAATTAATAGACATAGCCCACGTAAAGAAAAGCTTTTGAAAGTCCTCCATAATTTTTAAAAATGTAAAGGTATCTTGAGACTAAAATTTGAGAACCATTGCCCTAGAGATTTTGGCTTCTAGTGTCGAGTTGGGAACATTCACAATCAATTAGTAGCTCTGAGACTTTAAAAAATATATATGGGGGCTTCCCTGGTGGCGCAGTGGTTGAGAGTCAGCCTGCCGATGCAAGGGACATGGGTTCGTGCCCCGGTCCGGGAAGATCCCATATGCCGTGGAGCGGCTGGGCCCGTGAGCCATGGCCGCTGACCCTGGGCGTCCGGAGCCTATGCTCCGCAACGGGAGAGGCCACAACAGTGAGAGACCCACGTACCGCAAAAGAAAAAAAAAAAAATCCCACTCAGAAAAGAAGAAGTAAAGCTGTCACTGTTGGCAGATGACATGATACTATAAATACAGAATCCTAAAAATGCCACCAGAATACTACTAGAGCTAATCAATGAATCTGGTAAAGATATATATATATATATATATATGACTCTTACCATACTATTGTATGTGAAAAATATACAGATGAAAATCCCTTATTTTTTTTTCCCTAAGAAATAAAAGGATCCCACAGGGTCTGAGTACTGCCTCTCTCTCTAACTCGATGAGCTCATTGTTCAAATGGCTCTACTGGGCTAGTTAATAAGGTGGCAGAGTCTTCTTCTGAAAGTCACTGTGGAATCTCTTCCTTGGGGTTGGGGAGTGGGGGTGGGGTGGGGATTAATCCCCAGTTCTTAACATGTTAGCAGATTTGTTTTACACCCATGTTCATTGTCATGAACAATGAGCTCATACTAGGCACTTTGCTAAGCATATAGACTCTCAGGGTTCACAAGTCAAGCCAGATATAAGTTTTGAGGGAAGCGGGTGGGAGTGGACTGCAGGGACTCCTGGGGTCCATCATGGAGGCATACTGGGATTCAAGAGTGGGAGGATGAAGAAACTGGACCAAAGCCGTACTTCATCTCTCCCATACGTTTGCGTTGTCCTGGCCGTGGGCAAAGCGTGATGAGGATGAACAAGAAAATCAGTAAGAGGGAGAGAAATCAGGAGAAGAGAGGGTGAGTGGAGATGGCACAGGAGAAGGAGGTGCTGCACTCTACCAAGCAGCCGCTCAGGTCTCAGTTCTGCAGCCGTGAGCTCTCCGAGATCTGGAACCAGGGCTGTGTCACTCGCGGGAGACGCTCAGGGCTGTACTACCGGCTCTTGCTCCTGGAAGAGCTTAGCCCACGATGATTGTTGTTTGACATCAGACTTCCCTGAATGTACAGACTTGAAGGTGCTGTGTAGGCTGGTTGAAATTCAAGGGAATAATGATTAGGATGTGACAAAGATTCATGTATAGATTCGGTGGAAAGAGAAAAAATGATGATTTTGGTTTTGAGCATGATAAGCTTGAGAGGCTGCATCCAATTAGAGATGTCCAGTAGGCAGTTAGAAATGGGATCTGGATCTTGCGAGAGGTGTGGCTAGATGTGTTGCCGTGGGAATCAGCATCATATAGAGATGATGGAGGGTGTGGACAGATGCGGCGACTTGAGTAACTGTATGTCCTTTGCTTTATCAGCTTTTCCAGGTGGCCTATATTTTAATCAAATTTGCAAATTCTCCTCGCCCTGATCTTTGGGTCTTGGAAAGATCCGTCGACTTCGGAAGCACCTACTCACCTTGGCAATATTTTGCTCGTAAGTAATCTAGCCTACCATGTTATGGGGGGTTTGAATTACTGGCAGCAGATCAAGACTGTGGGTTTAAGTAGAAAATTAGTCTCTCAGTGTGGCTAGTCAGGGGCTGGTCAATTTTAAGTTTCTAGGTTACCCTTGGAACATCCCTATTTCTCAAGCGCATTTGCATGAATTCCAAGGATACACATGTATAACTGGGGTTGAAACACCTCTTATGATAATGGTTCTTGCTACTATTTAGGGGGAAACAGTGTACCTATAACTGGGCCATAGCTTCAGTCCATTTCCTTTTTTTAAATATATATATATATATATATATATATATATATATATAAATTGTATTTATTGTATTTATTTATTTTTAGCTGCGCTGGGTCTTCGTTGCTGCATGTGGGCTTTCTCTAGTTGCTGCAAGTGGGGGCTACTCTTTGTTTCAGCAGGTGTGCTTCTCATTGTGGTGGCTTCTGTTGTGGAGCACGGGCTCTAAGCGCATGGGCTTCAGTGGTTGTGGCACGAGAGCTCAGTAGTTGTGGAGTGTGGGCTTAGTTGCTCCACGGCACGTGGGATCTTCCTGGACCAGGGATCCAACCCGTGTCCCCTGCATTGGCAGGCGGATTCTTAACCACTGCGCTACCAGGAAGTCCCTATTTTTAAAAATATTTAATTAATTAATTTATTTGGTTGTGCCGGGTCTTAGTTGCAGCAGGCGGGCTCCTTAGTTGAGGCATGCGGGCTCTTAGTTGTGGCAATTCATGTGGGATCTAGTTCCCTGACCAGGAAGCAAACCTCGGCCCCCTGCATTGGGACCGTGGAGTCTTAACCACTGCGCCACCAGGGAAGTCCCAGTCCATTTCCTTTTATGTAGAATTAGGAACTAAGCTCCATCTTTATGGATCCTGCCTTTCACATTACTTACCTTGTCTTTTTCACTAATGAAGAATGTCTGGGTCTCTGAACGCTGTGACAAATTGAGGTGGACAGGAATTTGGCTTACAAAGGCATTGGGTTTTCCAGGAATGCTCCTTAGAGGGTAAACTTGCCTAATGAGGAATGAGGATTTAGAACCATATCTCCAGACATTTCTGTTGCAAGTCACGTTGTCTGAAATGGCTTGGTATTTTCTTTCGTGAATTAAGAATTTCATTCTAAGCTTCTGTCTAAAAATCTTAAATGCTTCTCTGTTCTTTCCCTTTTCATGTATATTCTTAAGTAAACATAAGATTTCTTAAGAGATTTACAGCAAGATGATAATATTTTATTTTACAATATTAACATGTTTCCTTCCTAGATTCTAAAGTAGACTGTTTGGAACAGTTTGGACAGGAAGCAAATAGGGCGATCACGCGAGATGATGATGTACTTTGTACTACTGATTACTCCCGGATCGTGCCATTGGAGAATGGTGAGGTAAGTAGATTTGGGAGGCCTTGAGAGATAAGACTCAGAAATGAACATGAAAATGCCACATTTTTCATAATTGTGAAACTTGCACTTTCAAGGAAATCTAACATAGGTGGAATCACATGGAAGACTCCCAGATTGAGTTGTGTTGGAAATCTTTTTTTTTAAATTGAGGTATAATTGACATTGCAAATTCTATTTGAGGTCTAATTTTCCTTGGGAATTCAGGATTCTGGATTCACGGCCCACAGGTCTTGAACTCTTTTTTCTGGTGGACTATTTAGAAAGTGGGTCACTGGTGATTGTGGTGAAGAACCCTCCCACTGTTTCACAAGCACATTACCTCCGGTAAGAGAGGGGAGAGGAGGGCTTGGTGGCAGAACTAATCCCTGATCCCTTTCGGCAGGATGGGCATCATCTGTAGGGGAGAAAACAATTGCTGTCTCATTGGGGTTGCATGTGGTCCTTGTGAAGTCAGCCAGGCTGTTGTTAGGGAAGATGAGAAAAGAGAGTGGGGAAAATCAGAGAAGCATCCCACGGAGTGAGTTTCAAATGAACTTCTTTAAAGGGTGTCAGTCTCGTTCTCCTTAGGTAGAGAGATCTTTCTTGAGCAGCTGTATCTAGTATCTTCCAGTGATCGGTCAGTGTTTCATGTCTCAGTAACTGGTTGGGACTTGGACTTCATCGCCTCAAGCTTTAAAACAAAACCTGGGGGACTTCCCTGACGGTCCAGTGGTTAAGACTTTGCGCTTCCACTGCAGGGGGTGCGGGTTCGATCCCTGGTCGGGGAACTAAGATCTCGCATGCTGCGCGGTGTGGCCAAAGAAAAAAAAAACCTAAACCTGGGTTTTATATAGATTTTTTTGTGTCAACTTTATATCCAAAGACTTCCTTTTTTCACCCTCTTTCGGGATTTTAGATTACTTTAGCTTTGTTTCTTTGATGCAGCTTGACAAAAATTGTTTCTTTATATTTGTAGATTTTAATGTTATACTTTGAACATTTCATAGTGTTTATAGCCCCACAATGACAGTGGTAGAACAAAGGGTTTGTAAATGAAATGATTTACAAAACCTGAGAGCCCAGGTTTTGAAACATCTAATGACTCAAAGAAACCAAGTTAGTGTTTGGAGGCATGTGAGTTATTTTTAGTTACTTGCAGCTAAATTTTGATAACAAGACTTTTTTCCCCCCTCTGTGTGTGTGTGGTTCTTTTAGGTTGTGGTGTCCTTGATAAATGGTCGTCCAGGCACAAAAAATTTTACTTTCTCTCACACCCTGAGGGAGTTCACCAAGGCAACAAACATCCGCCTGCGTTTTCTCCGAACCAACACTCTTCTTGGACACCTCATCTCCAAAGCACAGAGAGATCCAACCGTCACTCGGCGGGTGAGTAGTGCTTTTAAGTGCCAAGACAGCAGCTTTTGGTACCTTGTTTGCTTATCAAATTCATTGCCTCGAACTCCTTCAAGTAAACTTTATAACCAGTAATGTCATAGGCGTAAGAGTTGTTCTTGTCTGAAATATTAGGTATAGCTTAGAAGTTTGGTGGTTAAAGACAAATCATATTCAGAGAAGATGAAAGGCAAAAGAGGACAGCCATCCTGGTATTAGTCTGCTATTGTAACAAATAATCCCCAAGTCTCAGAGGCGAACACAATAAAGGTTAATTATTTGCTCATGTCACAGTCTAATGTGGGTGAGCAGGTGGGATCAGCTCCACACAGTTATTCAGGGAACCAGGCTGTTTCTCTGTAGAGGCACAGCCATCCTGTAGGACCTCAGGGTCCTCCTCTGCACCTCCTGCACCTGGTCAGCAGATGAGGGAAGAGAGAAAGAGCATAGGGAGGAACCATCTCCTAACCACAGAGCTCACTTCCATTGGCAGGAACTGGTCGTAGAGCCCCGTGGAGATGCAGGAGGCTGGGTAACGTAATCGAGCCAAAGCAGAGGGGTGTGGGCGTTGGTGAGCGGCAGTACACGCTCCACTAGGGTTAGATGAACATCGTTTACTCTCAGTGTCAGGACGGTACCCTGTCGCCTGGGCACAGAGGAAACCAGCAGAATAAATACCCCCGAGCTCACTCTCTTCCCACCCTCTGATTCCCTCCCAGTTCCTCCCAATGGTCAAACCTAACAGGAGGCCAGAGAGCAAGAGGCCCTTGTCATCCCATAAAGTTTAGCCCCAGGGCAAAGGGCAGGGTGCGGAGGGGTGGAGAGTGGACCCGGGAGGGTGAATGGAAGATGCCAGCTTGCCTTATAGAGTTTGGCTTCTTCGGGAAGTAAGTCAGGGAGCTGGGAAAGGAAGGGAGAGGGAAAAGTTAGGTTTTGCTACAGTTTTGAGCATTTTCCAAGAAGGCCAGTCATCTGGAATGTAGGTGGCCCGTTTTCGGACTTTTTAAGCCCCCTTAGCTCCCTCTGAGCCGTTGTATGTGGGAACTACAACTGGATCCAAGAACGCAATTTACAAGGGTGAGCTGGGCTTTCTGGTCAACTGTAGCCAGACTGCGTTTCCATTCCTCCAGGTGTTTTGGAGCCTCGCCACAAATGTACCTCACCACTTTTTTTTTTTCTTTTTAGGGTTGCAAGATTGGTACTCGTATGTATGTAGATTTCTTTTCACTTAGGTGAACGTAGTCTTCTCTATTAAGTAATTTTTTGTGGAGTGCATCACATATATAATCTTGACACTCCCTCCCCAGCGGTCTAGGTTGCTTCTTTAAGTGGACGAGCCAGAATACCAGGTGTCCTGTCACACGTATCGTGTGTGCTGGGGTGAAGGCTGATGGAGGGCTTCTCTCTCGCCGCTGCTGCCCTAACCCATGTGTAGAGAGAAATTTCTGTGATCAGCATGAAAGCTTCTGAGTGTGAACTTGTCACAGAAGCCCTCCAATACTGAATTTTATCCATATTAACAAGAGGAATTGTTGATGCCTTTAGACTAAGTAAGACGTTGCCGGGAAGCTAAGACACTTAACAGCTTTTAGGGAGATCAGAACAGAACCCCAACCCTGAGTGACTGTGGGGAGGTTTAGGATGACTAATCTCAGCAACAGCAAAAACATACAAAACCCCTCTTGTCCCTGTGAATTCACAGACTTCCTCACTGACCGATATTCTCACTGGTGGCATGACCTCAGTGAGAAAGATGATTTCACACCCTCTGAATTCCTTACTGAGTCCTGTGCCTCCTGCCAAGTCTGAGAAGTAAGGGAGCTGGCGGATGGTGCCACCGATGGTCCCAAGTGGAGAGGCCTCCACCATGCTGGAGACATGCCTGGTCCACGAGGTGGCCTATGCATATCATTGGCCTGGTCTAGGGACCGAGCCTCAGCTGGGTCTGAAACTGTCTGGCCTTTTGGAGCTTGAACCTCTGCCTTTGGCTTTTTCAACCCTGACCTAGCAAGGCTTCCGCAACTGCTAGCGGGTCCTGCCAGTCTCAGCGCTGTATCTGATCCATCTTGGTGAATATTCTCTCCTTTCCTGAAGCCTAAACACAGTAGTTACAAAATTTTTGTTATAAAAATTATGTTTTTTGGTAAACAGATATGTCCAATTTATGGAACTCAGATTTACATTTAAAAAAAAAAGAGAAACTAGGAAGCACTTAATCCCTTTCCCGAAGGCTTTAGGGTATGATTCTTGTCCGAGGTAATTTCCCTCCGTGCATTTAATTCTTAAAAATGGACAAATTCAGCAGTGTGCTATTCAGTTTGATTGGGGAATGTATTTGCTTTCTAAGAAAAGTTACACCCACACGTGGCTCCCTTTTGTGTTGAGGGAGGCTCAGGAGTACAGGATGGAAGGAAGCAGGGTCAATACAGATGTATGTTAAAGGTTAGGAAAGGAAAGTTTACGTTGGGGTTTAGTAAAACTGGCATGTTCTGTTTTCTGTTCTATAGTATTATTATAGCATAAAGGATATCAGCATTGGTGGGCGGTGTGTTTGCAATGGCCATGCTGAAGTGTGCAGTGCAAACAATCCTGAAAAACTGTGAGTACATTGTACAGATTTTTCATCTTTCTATGAATAAATCTAATTGTTTCAGTAGATGTTTGCATCCTGTTAAATACTTCCTAAGTTCCTGCCCGCAACAAGAATGTTGCAATGCCAACAAGTAGGTGATGTGTATGTCTCCCCTGCTCCACCCCTACACTTCCCTCTCATCTGCAACCAGCCCATAGCAGACATAGTTAATCAATCACAGCACTCTGTGCATGATCAGGTACAAAGCCACCCAGACCCCCTTCCCCCACCCCTGCTCCAGACAGTGCCCCAGGCAGCCACAAATAATTGAGTAGAGTTGGCAAGAGAAATAATATTTGCTTGTCATCCCTGGTCTAGTGAGATCAGGGGTAAATGTTTTCAAATCCTTTTTCATCTTTAAAATTGTGGTGAAGTGCACATAATATAAAGTTTACCGTCTTAACCATTCTTAAGTGGGGGTGGTTTAAGTTCAGTAGTGTTCAGTTCACTCACATTGTTGTGCAGCCAAGCACTCTTTTCATTGTGCAGAACTGAAACTCTGTACACATTAAACAGCAGCTCTGCATTCCCTCCTCCCAGCAACACCTGGCAACACCATTCTACTCTATGAATTTGGCTACTCTAAGTGCCTTGTAGAAGTGGAATCACACAATATTTGTCTTTTTGTGACTGGCTTATTTCACTTAGCATACTGTCCTCACTATAGCACGTGTCAGAATTTCCTTCCTTTTTAAGGCTGAATAATATTTCATTATATATATACCACGTTTTGCTTACCCGTTCATCTGTTGATGGACACTTAGGTTACTGCCATCTTTTAGCTATTGTGAATAATTCTGCTATCAACATGGGTGTAACACTGTTTTGCTTTTAATTGAGGTATATTTCACATGCAGTAAGATGCATGGATCTCAAATATTGTGTTATGCAGTTGTATACACTCGTGTTATCACCTTAGGAAGGATACTTTGAAGGGCTGGAAATTACCAGACGCTGGATATAGTAATGATTGTCTCTCAATGTTTTATTTAATGTCTCCAATTCCACACGAGCAGCATTTACCAGGGGTACATTTTACTGTTAGTCAAATTCAGGTTTGTACATCATAACGCCTAGCTTCATGGTCAGGCAGAGGTGCCAGCTACCAACTTGCGTGGTAAGTTTGCGGCGCCCTTCTCCCTGTCTAGAAACAATCCCTAAGGCTGTCAGCCCTCCTTCAGGGATCCGGTGGTGCTTTCTGAGATAGCAATGTGAATCCATCAACTCACTAGCCCTTAATCAGCAAGGAGCTTATTAATGATTAAACCATCGCTGCCATGTAGACTCCTGAAGGGTAGGTCCTAAGGCACTAGAAGCCGGGTCAGGGAAGACCCGAGTTGGAGCGAGAGGGGAGAAAAGAGGTCACTCTTGGTCCCTGAGCCTGAGATAAAGTGATGCCACCTGGAAGAGGAGGAGAAGTCATCGGAGAGGGGTTGAGCTTCCCACTTGGAAGAGCTGCCGAGCCCCGTGCCCTTGGCAGACCTGGGGGATTCTGCACTGAGCAGTTTACTGCTCCAAGTGTGTGTGAGTGGAGAGGCTGTCTCCCCATCCCTCAGTGAAAGGCTCAGTTTGCCACTGGTCTATATCAGCACAACTGCCTTGCCTCCCCCTGCCTGTTGTGACCTGCACAAATGACTCATGGAGGCCTCCATGAATAGGAAAAAATCTTATATTGAAGGGGATTCAGTGACAATGGAGGGAGCCATGGCTGGACAATCAGAAATCAAGCAGAACCTCTGATGAGGCAGAGGAGGATTTAATCAAGCATGGGTACCATGCTGACTTTGATGTATGGAAACATGGGTGGATCACAGATTTAATTCTGAGCTTCCTGGCAGTCAACTCAAAAAGGGAGACCTGCTCAGTTTCATATTTCACTGTGATCATAATCTAAAAAGCAATCAGCTGTGTAGGAGACGATGAGTGTTGATGCTAGGGCCAGATGAGAAATCTACCTGGAGGTGGATGGAGTGGCCATCGTGAGGAGGATTCTCCAGTCAACAGCATCTTCAATAACATCCTTACAACTGATGCAAGGACAAATTTTCTACATCAACCATCAACCTGGGCTGAGAGTCAGAAAAAGCAATTACTTGGGAGTGACAATATGATTCAGATCAGTTCCCAGCTCTGTTTTCTTTTTCAGTGCTCAATGTGAATCTCCCTATAAGAGTAGTTGGACTCCACAATAAACCCCTCCTCCAAAAAAAAAAAAAAAAAAAAAAAAAAAAAAAAAAAAAAAAAAAAAAAAAAAAAAGAGTAGTAGGACTGTGTGTTCTTTAAGCAATTTTCCCTAAATATTCTTTCAGTTCAGCTTGCAAATAAACATCATTGGCAATGAGCTGAAATTGCATCTCTGACAAAAGCCCGTTTGGACTCCAGCTGTTCTGTGCTGCCAGTTAAATCTATGTCCATTTGCTTTAACGGGGAGCTGAGTTGGGAGAGGGGTGACGCCTTCCCGTAGGAGCATAACCATCCCACCTCCCCTCAGAAGAGTTGAGGGGATCCCCATGGGCACAGCCAAGGGTCTTCTTAGACTCTGTTTTGAACCCTCTTTCGAGCACAGACGAATGGAAGCTCAGAGCTTGGAGTTCTCATCCAACACCGTGGCTGCAGCGATTTCATTTTAGCTCAGAAACATTCTAAGGCAGGTGTATAGTTCTTTGAATGTCGAGTTGTGTCTTTACCCCATTGCTTTGTTGAGTAATCTGAGCTTTGGCTCCTGTGATGGAGCTGTTTGTTGGAGCTGGCATGGACTCTTGGAGCAGGGTCCTCTGAGATCTGGTGAGTAACTGTCTCTTGGATTTGGTGAATCTCTGCACTAGACCCCGGGTTGAAAGTTAAAAACCTGACCCATCTCACAGGACTACTCTAGATTTTTGTGAAGATGTTGATCTCCAACACACCTCAGTACACTCAGCACTTGCTTGCTCCTGTGTTGATTTATCATTATATAACGTAATAGGGAAGAAAGAGCTGGGACTTTGGAGGCAGACAAACTTAAGTTAGAAATCTGGCCCTCGGTTTATCATCTCCTGACCTTTGGCAAGTGTTTAAGTATCTCCGGATCTTAGTGTCACCACCTGTAAAATGGAGATAGTAAGCGGGATCGGGGGACTTGAAAGAGCGTACGCAAAGTGCTTTGTTCTCATAATCACTCAGTGGTACGATGGGTGACCATGATGACTCAGTTTTTCACACAGGAGCAACTGATCTTATACTTCAGTTAAACAGACAAACAAACAACTTTTCAGTAACTGAAATGTGCTTTGCTACATGCTCAGGTTTCGGTGTGAATGCCAGCACCACACCTGTGGGGAGACATGTGATCGCTGTTGTGCAGGGTACAATCAGAGGCGCTGGCGGCCTGCCACGCGGGAGCAGAGCAATGAGTGTGAAGGTGAGTGCTGGGGGAGGGGTGCTAGGAAGCGAGGCCCCACCCATGATCCCCATCCCCCCATCTCTGAGGACTGATGCAGTGTTTTCCCCATGCTCATGAAGAGGGTGAGATCATGTCAGTCTTAGGGACTCAGAACTGTCTTATGCAGCAAATAACTCAGACTGGAGGTAACAGTGCCCCACTCTAAATTCAGATACAAATATGAGAACAAAAATAACAATAACGCTCGTTAATATATATTAAGCATTCACTATATGCAAGGATTGGGCTTTGACAATTGGCCTTTCCTTTTAGCAATCTAAAATGTGTTGCAGCCACTATTAAATTGTAAACCCTTATCATTTCTTAGGATGCGATACTGGATTGGAATCCTAATTATTCTGAGGACCGAGATTCAGAGAAGGTGGTGAGATTGATGTCTAAACAGAGAGCTGGAAGTATTGAGGGAATAGGACTTGAGGGGGATGCAGGATGGAGGGGACCAGAGAAGGAAGGAAGAAAGAGGAGAGGCTGCTTTTAATTACGGGCACAATATAAAGTAAGAAAACTGTTATTTACACACACAAGCCCATGACATCCAACTGAAGATTTTCTTTTAAATCCATCTTCTTAGAAGACCATATATTTATTCCAGTTGCTGGAAACATTTTTGTAACTTTTAGTTATTGGCTTTGGAGACTGTGGCCTATTTTTTCTGAATATCCTTAGCATTTGAAGACGGATTTGCTTTTTTGAAATGACCAAAAGGCGTTTGGATCCAGGTTTGTTGAACTAGATGTGTAAGAAAGAATCTATACTTTATACTTTCTGGCCAAATAGTTCTTGTAACTTTAAGAGATAAGACTGATGATCTCTGTGACCAGCAAAATTACTTAAAATGCATTTCCAGTGGGGAATTCTGAGCACGCTTTGAGAGATGCTAGCATTGTTGGAAGGTGTTGCCCAAGGTGAACACTCAGGTGATCTCTAGGTCCAGGTCGTTACCCGGATGGCCGTTCTCACTTTAGAGTCATAGTTAACAGGTTCCTTTGCAGTGAATTCCTGATTCCTCACCCCTAGATAATAGGGCCCCAAAGAGGGAAAAGTAATTATCAGGGGTTATTTCTTCCAATACTTTCAGGTGCTGGTTTAGGATACTTTGATTGAATAAGTGTCATCACATGAAATCCAACATTCATTGTGTGGTTAGTTTTCCAGACTAATGGAACCGCTCAGTGAATGACAACGCTTTACTCCAACACATATGACAAATTTTAAATAATTTCCTTTCATAAGTTTTTAACCTTTTTACACTTGCCAAAATGGTTAAAACTTATAAACAGCCTATGGAAATCAGACCTGTTAAGATATTTGTTAGATGCTTTCTAAATTCCATTTGAGTTACTGCAATTCAAAATAAATAGACTTCTTAAGAAATAACTGACGTAGTAAATGTAAATGCTTAGAATTTTTAAAAAAAATCGTGACACCACTGAGGAAATGAAAATAAGAAAGGGCTCAGCCTGTTAAAAACAGGGTAACTTGAAAATCTAACCCTAATAGATTTATCCGAGAACTTAATTAAAACACATAAATTCCTAGAAAGACTTGGAAAATTGGATCTAGGTGGAATGTAGTGAATATATATTCTGCCTAAGAGAGAATGAGTGTTTTACTCGTTAGATCTTTTTTCATCTTGGCAATGATGAAAATCCTAAATGGGGTTTAAGTCATATTTTCTAATTTTAGAAGCATCATACATTACTTGTAGATAACTTGGAAATTTCTTTTTTAAAAAGTAAAATCATTAATACTTCTACTACCCAAAGAGAACCACTATTAATATTTTGTTAGGTATTTTAGTGTTTTTTTCATGCATACTTTAAATGCTCAAGGGTATATTATTTATACAATTTTATATCCTGAGCTTTTTCACTTGATATTTTAAAATATGTTCCCATATCGTTAAAAACTCTTGACATCTTTTTTGATGACACATATTCAATAGTATTGTCATTCTCTGGATTCAAGTGCATCTAAAAAGTGTTTGAGTACTTACTGTGTGCTGGGGACGATGCTCTATTATAGACAAAACAGGAGCAGTTCTTGACTTCATAGAACTGACAGGCAAGCAAATATATTGTTGTTTGCTTAGCCATTTCCCTATAATTAGATGTTAGGATTATTTCCAATTGATCACTATTATAGATAGTGCTGGGATGCAAGGCTTAGAGTGTTGAATGGGAATAGGTTTTGGAGTCACAGAAAGACAAGTCAGGATTCTGCCTCTCTTACTCGTGAAGTCTGTGACTATGTGCACGTCCCTTAACCTCTCTGAGCCTCAGACTCCCTATCTGGGCTATAGGCATAACAGCACCACCCTTAGAAAGTTATTGTGCAGATTAAATGAGATAATGCATGTAAAATGCTTTTCACAGTGTACCAAGAACTCAGTTATTCTTATTAATTAATTAATTAATTAATTAATAGGCTGCCTTGAGTCTTAGTTGTGGCACGGGGCATCTTTGTTGAGGCACGCAGGATCTTTTTTTGTTGCAGTGCGTAGGCTCTTTGTTGTGGTGCGCGGGCTACTCTCTAGCTGTGGAGTGTGGTTTTTCTCTTCTCTAGTTGTGGCGTGTGGGTTCCAGAGCGCATGGGCTCTGTAGTTTGTGGCAGTGCAGGCAGTAGTTGAGGTGCACAAGCTCAGTAGTTGTGGCACTCGGGCTTTAGTTGCTCTGCGGCATGTGGGATCTTAGTTCTCTGACCAGGGATTGAACCTGCGTCCCCTGCATTGTAAGGCGGATTCTTTACCACTGGACCACCAGGGAAGTCCCTCAGTTATTCTTGACAATAGCAGTAGTAGTAATATTCTCTTTGTGCATAAAGCTTAATTGTCATTTTGGTTTATCTTAATTTGTAATTATATATCTTATTTTTTTTAAAAAGAGAAACCTCTCACTTAATATCGGATGAAAGAAGGTATAAATTGCATATGTTGATAGGTGGGTCTTTGTGTAAAAATCCCCCAAATTTTCCACTTTGGGTATCCCTGGTGTTCCAGAATAGACTTTCTTGTAGCTCAGTGTAGCAACAATACTCTCCGGGGGAATTTACTAAGGGTCTCATAGTCACGGTGGAGTACTAACTTAGAATGCTCTTTTTTCAGCATGCAACTGCCATGGCCACGCCATCGACTGTTACTATGATCCAGAAGTTGAGAGGCAGCAGGCAAGCTTGAATAGCCAAGGCATCTATGCAGGTGGAGGGGTCTGCATTGACTGTCAGGTGAGGCACTATTTAAGTCAAAGTGAATGTGTCACAGTAGGAAATGAACACTCAGTAAGCCCTGCTCTAAAAAGATGTCAAGAAAGTGATATGCAATTCTAAGGATTTTCTGACGCCGTTTCTCCACTTTTGTACACAGAAAGCTTGGTTAGCTGGATGTAATTTAGGGAAAATGGACTGAGGCATGTTTGTCCAAACTCCATTGATTAGATTCTTCATTTGGGTCTTTACCTAAATGGAGGGGAGAATTCCTGGCTGTCATCCTGACTGCTATCCATCTTATATTAGAAAGGCTCTAAGATAGGAGGGCAAATGGGTATCAGCTTCAGTGCTGACTCTAAATCCTATTTTCAAATGGATTCTGAATCTAGAGGAAGTATATCATGATCAATTAATGATGTCTGCTGTTGACACTAAATAAGAAAAATGGATTTTTCATCCCTCTTATAAGGACGATTGGGTTCACTGGAATTTAAGTAAGAGGAGTGTATGGCAGAGGAGGGTATATGTGTATCTGCCTTGAGATATTCATTAAAAATTGTGTAAAATGTTCATGAGTTTGGTCTATACTGTCATTCTGTCGTGTGCGCTTTCAGAGTGATGTTTTGTTAACGTTGCCAGTAAGGAGGCACTCTTTACGTGAGATGCCCGTGTATGTGGAACCAGGGCTACACACCCTTAGAGAGACCCACCATTCTCCACCTGTCTCCCACTCCACACATTTTATATCATCTGTCACCATAGTTAATCAAAATACAAGTAAATATAAGTCATAGGTTTGTTACAAATCACAGGGTTTCACGGATAAGTGAAAGATCCCAGGATCTTCTTAAAGCTATGCATTACAAGACCTTCAGGTGATTTGCGTGCACGTTAAAGTTACAGGAGCACTGGACTGTCTGCACTCTGATGAAGGGTATTTATGAAAACCCTACAACTAACATCATATAAGTGATGAAATATTGAACTCTTTCCTTCTGAAGATTGGGAACAAGGAAGGATGCTTGCTTTCACCACTTTTGTGAAACAGTGCCCTGGAGGTCCTAACCTCTGCACAAGACAAGAAAAAGAAACAAAAGGTGTTAAGATTGGAAAGGAGGAAGTAGAACTGTTTCTATTTGTAGATGACATGATTCTTTATGTAAAAAAGCCTGAGGAATGTACAAAATAATTACTAGAACTAATTGAATTTAGTAATATTGCAGGATACAATGATAATATAGAAAAACCAGCTATATATACTAGTAGCAAACAATAGGAAAATGAAATTAAAATTCAATTAAAAATAGTAACAAAGAACATAAAATGCTTAGGAATAAATTTAGCAAAAGACATGCAAGACCGCTATATTAAAGCTAAAAAAACTTTTCTGAGAGAAATCTAGGAAGACTAAATAAATAGAAAGGTGTAATATATTTGTGGATTGGAAGATTCAGTATTATTAAGATACCAGTTCTCCCCAAATTGCTCTACAGAGTTAACGCAGGTTCTTTTTTTTAAAAAGAAGCTGACAAGTGGATTCTAAAATTTATATGGTTATGTAAACGACCTAGAATATCCAAAGCCATCTTGAAGAAACAGAATAAAATTGGAGGACTTATCTTACTTCAAGATTAACTATAAAGCTACAGTAATGAAAACATGGCGCTATTGACATAAGACTCGAAGAATAGATCAATGTAGCAGAACAGGGAGCACAGAAACAGACTCACACGTGGACATTTTATTTTATTTTATTAATTAATTTTATCTCATTTATTTTTGGCTGTGTTGGGTCTTCGTTGCTGCCCGCAGCCTTTCTCTAGTTGCGGCGAGCAGGGGCTACTCTTAGTTGCGGTGCATGGGCTTCTCTTTGCGATGACTTCTCTTGTTGCAGAGCACGGGCTCTAGGTGCGAGGGCTTCAGTAGTTGTGGCTCGTGGGCTCTAGAGCGCAGGCTCAGTAGTTGTGGTGCACAGGATTAGTTGCTCCGTGGCCTGGGGTATCCTCCCGGACCAGGGCTCGAACCCGTGTCCCCTGCATTGGCAGGCGGATTCTTAACCACTGTGCCACCAGGAAAACCCCTGGACATTTTATTTTTGATAAAAGTACCAAAGCAATCCAGTGACAGGGGATGGGGAGAGAAGAGAAAAGTCCTTTCAACAAATGGTTCTGTAGTAACTGGATTTATATGGGAAAAAAATTAACTCGGACCCCGACCTCAAATCATACACAAAATCTAAATTGATATGGATCAGACCTAAAGTAAAGTTAAAGCTTTTGAGAAAAATATAGGCAGATATCTTTGTGATTCGAGGATGGACAAAGTTTTCTTCGTTCATAGGAAGCAATAACCATGAAAAATTGACAAATGAGACTTCATCAAAATTAAACACTTTTGCTCACAAAAGACACTGAAGAAAATGAGTAGGCAAGCCGTGAACAGGGAGAAAATATTCAGAAAACATAAATCTGACAAGTGGTTGGCATCCAGGATACACAATATAAAGAACTCCCGCAGCTCAATAATGAAAGGACAAGTAACCCAATACAATTGAAAACGACTTGAATAGCCACTTCACAAAAGTGGATGTATGAATGGCCAATAAGCATACAACAAAGGGCTTAACATCATGAGTCATCAGAGGAATGTAAATTAGAGTTACAATGACTTACCCCCAATTTTGGTGAAGATGTGGAGCAGCCATACCCATCATGCATTGTTGGTGTGAGTGAAAAGTGGTGCAATCACCTTGGGAAAATATCTGGCAGTTTTTAAAATATAATTAAACATACACCTACACCATGACTCACAAATTCCATGCTTAGGCGTTTAGCCACGAGAAATGGAAATGTGTGTTTACAAAAAGTTTATAGCAGCTTTATGCACAGTAGCCCCAAACTGGAAATAGCCCTGGTGTCCTTCAGTAGTAGAATGGAAGAGCACACACTGGCATATTTACACAGTGGAATACAATGGGCAGTAGGAAGCAACAAACTATTGATGGTGCAATAACGTGCAAGAATCTTAACAGCATCGTGTTAAGTGAAAAAAGCCTTCCCAAAAAGAATACTGATCGTATGAAGACCATTTAGATGAAATTTTGGAACAGGCAAAACTAATCAATAGTGGAGGGCTTCCCTGGTGGCACAGTGGTTGAGAGTCCGCCTGCCGATGCAGGGGACGTGGGTTCGTGCCCCGGTCCGGGAAGATCCCACATGCCGCGGAGCGGCTGGGCCCGTGAGCCATGGCCCCTGAGCCTGCGCGTCCGGAGCCTGTGCTCCGCAACAGGAGAGGCCGCAACAGTGAGAGGCCCGCGTACCGCAAAAAAAAAAAAAAAAAAAAAAAAGAAACAAAAGTGGAAAAAATCAGAACTATCGTTGACTGTCGGAGCTGGTGGTGAGGATTGACTGGGAAGAGGCACGGGGACACTTTCAGGGGTGGTATTATTGTTCTGTATCTAGATAGACATCTGGGTTTCACAGATATATGCATTTGTTATAACTCAGTGAATGTACAAGAGTTTTGCCCTTGTGTACAAATTTTATACCAAAAGAAAAAAAACTATGAACAAACATTAAACTCCAGTTAACTATATGCATACCTTTAGCTATGCATATAATTAACTGGAGTTCTTATAATAACAGTTAATATAAATAGCTAAAGTATTTAGGGGACGGTAACTGATATCTGCAATTTATTTTGAAATGCATAAATAAGATGGATTAATGGGTGGATAGAAGAATGAGTAGGTGGATAATTATGTGAAAAAACAAGTGTAGTAAAATGTTAATGGTACACTCTAGTAGAGGGGGTATAGGTGTTTATTGTGAAATTTGGATTTTTTGGTCATAAAATACTGGGGGAAAGGGCAATGAAGGAAGGCAAGGAGCACAGCATTTTTGGATTGACTCCTCGATTCCTTTCTGTTTGATAAAATATTGTTGCTGTTAATTAAGGTTGAAGATTACCCGCGTTATTTTAGATGATGCTGGAAGACACTTTATCTCCATTAACTAAAACAGAGTCTTTATAGCTTCTTCCATGGAGACACGACTTCCAATCTAAGTCTTGAACTGTTTGTGACCCTAATGTGTTCGTCTCACTGTTTCCAAACTGTTTGTTTTTCTCTCTCTTTCACACACACATACACACACCACACAAAGCTAAGAGATGGGGATCAAGAAACAGACGGAGCACATATGGCTACGTTCCCTTCTGCAACAAATCCTACAAAATGACAGGAAAGATACCAAACAAGCAAAATACTCTCTCCTTCCAGAATCCACAATAGCATGAAAAATAAGAAAGAG
>NW_006773947.1:1849494-1879109 GCF_000442215.2 Lipotes vexillifer | reverse complement strand
AAAGAGTGTTATCAACAGACCAGCAGTTTCAAAAGATTCCTGAAAGATAGAAAGCAGAAACAGATACATGCAGGAGAACACAGCTGTGATTATTGGAACAATTTGGAGGTACTCCAAGAGGCAACAGATAGAAGAAATTAACTGTGGAGCTACATTTAAACCTATAAAACATTATTGAAGTTTATAAAAGAAGACCTATACGGAAAGGCATAATATGTTTCCAGACTCAGTATTATAAATATACCATTTTTTCAAAACCAATCTATAAATTCAGTGCAATTTCAATCAGATTTTTTTTTTTTTTCAGTACACGGGCCTCTCACTGCTGTGGCCTCTCCAATGTATTTGGAGATTAGGCTTCCACAAATGAACTTGGGGGGAACACGAACATTTATTCCATAGCACCAGCTAACCTGACTGTTTCCTGCCTTTTCTGTGCAGTGCTGGTAATGGGAGAATGATGAAATCTCTGCCATCAGTCTGGGCAGGTGACAGGAAGTGGGAACATCACAGGCAGGCTGGGCCTGGGGACTTTCAGGTGGCCCAGCAGCCAGCATGTAAGAGCCAGATGGTTATCCTGCAGGGCACGTGGTTGTCAGAGATGGCTGTTTTCTCATGTGGTATTGATTTCGCTTTTGTTTCTTGGGTTTACTATTTTAAGTGTTGGTTTGGGGGTATGTGATATTTTAAACAGGGTGGTCCGTTCTCTGGGATATGGCATTTGAGTAAAGACCTGAAAGAAGCGAGAGAATGGACCAGGCCTCTGTCTGGGGGACAGCTTTCCACATGGAGGGGACGGCAGGGCAAAGGGCCTTGAGAGGGAACAGTGGGCCCGCGTGGCTGGAGGAGGGTGAGCAGGGCTAGATGCGTCAGAGAGGTCACAGAGGCCAGATCACTTGACCTTCAGATGGGGTCTTCCCAGGAGAGTGTGGCCAGCGAGTGGACTAGCCACTAGTCTCATTTTACTTGAGGTTCACGGAAGTAGAAGTCAGCAACAGTGTTGTAGGTGTGGTCAAGGAATTGAGGGAAGGCAGATTTGAGAAACAAGTGGAAAAGAAGAATCACTATGTCTTGATAATAAATTAAAGGTGGAGAGAAAGAGAGAGAGTCAGAGACAGGGTTTAACTGAAGATCGAAAAGCATGTAGGAAGAGTTTTGCTTGGAGGAATTGGGACCTGAGAATGATCAGAGCAGGGCCTGAGGTTTCTAGGTGGGCGTTCCTTAGAAAGCCTCTCTAGATGGTGGCAAGGGAAAAGGAGTAGGTGGGGGTGGGCTTACGTCCTGCACAGATCCCATCGGTGCCCACCCCACTCTTTAGCTTGGGCAACGGAGGCTTTCTCATCTCGTGTTGTGTCGTACATATGCAAATTCAGACACCCACTCCTGCCAGCAAGAGTGCTTCCTAGGTACCTCCAACGTTGAAATCTGGAACCACTACTGTCCTTGAGTCTCCGTCTGGTATTGGTCCAACCATGACCTTGGTGTCCATGGATAAGTGGTGTATCTTGCCCTCAGGTGGTGCGGGTCCTAGAGCACCACCCAAAACTTGAAGGCAAACTACAGGTATTCTTAGGGTGATTTGTTGCTGTTCTTTGTGTTTAAAAAATATAACTTCTTTGTGGCAGGTGCTTCCTTAGACAAACCTTGTGGTAAAGGGGAGAACCCAGGGTACCCACTTGAGAGAACTTTTTCTCATTTCCTACTCCAATGGGAAAAAAATTGGGAGCCAAGGTTAACCTGATGTCCTCTGGGTATTATAAGCCACAGTGGCAAACAGCAGAGTTGAGAGGTTCGTTGGCATTTGATGGAAGAGAGGGTGGACTACAGCTGTTTCCTGTTTGTCCAAGATGTTTATGCATGCAAACCTTAGGTCAGAGAAGTGGCCAGTATGGTTTTAGACCTCATTGTTAAAGTGAATTCAGATTTTAGCCTGCAGGACAAGGAGTGGTAATAAATAAAAGTCTGTCATTAATAAAATCAGCAAAAGGGTAGAGGATACAGAAAGGGTCTTTGTTCTTCTCTCTGTGTTTCTATGCAGACTCCTTTTAAGTCAGTGTGTTATCTTTGTTCTTTTTAACTTCCTGTTGCCTTTCCTTTCATTAGCGAAAGAACACTGTCCTTCTAATTGTTTCCAAATTAGAGAGAGAGAGAGAGAGAGAGAGGCGGAATTGAGCTAGACCCATGGTATATAGTTCTTGGAAATTGATGATGCGTGTTGGGTAATTTGATTTTCTGGCCATTACAAGGATTATGAAATATGAAAGGCTGCCTTGTATTGTACTTTAAAATGAGCTCTGTGTGTGAAGCACATGCCTACATTGTCCATTCCCATAGCAGAAATGTTTGGGAAATGGTTTCAGCCTGAAGCACAGATAAAATTTTGGAATGACGAGAGAAGGGGATCTGTACATGCAGTTTTTTCCAAAATTGGAGAAGATAAAAATACACACATAACCCTTTATTCCTTGGGTTAAACCTAAGGGTGATTTATGATCCATTCATCGCTACCGAATGAAGCTGTGAAGAGTGGTCCTCTGGAATTTTTGCTCAGATGTCAGGTGCTTCGTTAAGTGGTAGAGAGGAAAACTTGGGCTGTCCAGTTCATCGAACTTACCCTCATTTCCTCTTCCAATGGGAAAAAAAATTCCAGAGCCAAGTTCAAGCCAGTGTCCTGTGGTAAATCTTGGAGATTCAAGGTCAAGATCAGTGCTTTTTTTTGTGTGTGTGTGACTTTTACATTACAATTGTGTATGACAGAATTATTTCTCTGGATGAATAGCGCTTGTCCACTACTCTCCCCCCTAAGTTTCTTTTGTTTCTCTCTAGCATAACACAGCTGGTGTAAACTGTGAAAAGTGTGCTAAGGGCTATTACCG
Source organism: Lipotes vexillifer (assembly GCF_000442215.2). NCBI lineage: Eukaryota > Metazoa > Chordata > Mammalia > Artiodactyla > Lipotidae > Lipotes > Lipotes vexillifer. The sequence goes on along the minus strand of NW_006773947.1, from coordinate 1,876,233 downwards.
CCCTTACGGCGTTCCGGTCCATGCCCCCGACGGCTGCATCCGTAAGTTTCATTCCAACTTGGTGTGTCTTAACTTCAGGGAGGTCATCGGGCTAAATTCTGATTGGCTAGTAATTCCCTTCGTTTTCTCTCTCTCTTCATATTATTGGTTCTACTCCTTACTAGCTGTGTGACTTCAGGCAGTTACATAGTCTCTCCGAGAATCGGATTTCATATATATAAATGGAAATGATAATCTAGTCTCTAAGAGTAAATGAAACGCAGTCAAAACCACCGAGGAAAATACTGAGCATTGGGCTTGTCGCATCCTAGGCCTGCAACAAATGTTTTCTGTTGTTTTGACATGTTTCTATGATCTCCAGTAATTTTAAATTTCATCAGAATTAGACTCAAGGCAACATAGTAATGATTTCACAAGGATGTAATAATAGTCATAACATTCAAAATAGTTATGATTTATTGAGCACTTGCTATATACAAGGCATGGCCTAAATAATTTCACAAATGTCTTATCTAATTATCATAACAAACTTAAGATAATGTATTATTAGTCTCATTTTTAGATATCGAGAAATCAAAGGGTCTGAGCAGTTAAATATTTTGGCCCAGGTGAGAGAACTACAAACTGGTAGGTCCAGGGTATAGTTCATATCTGTCTAGCGCTGCTGTAACGTACCACTTCCGTTATACAGAAAAATGCCGCTGTTTTTTTTTTTTCCCCCTGTGGAATTATCAGTCGTAGATCAGATTATAGACTTTGTTCTGCATGTGTATTTTATCTGGTTCTTTTATGTTCTCTGGCTATTGCAGTTAGAAAACAGTTCCAGTCCTGAAATTGGCTTCTGTGCCCACCTTCCCCCCCAAATTCCTTCATCATATCATTAATGTTTGAGAGCATCAAAATCCAAAGAATGTGTAAACTCTGATTTGTTCCTCTGTAGGGCATCTTAGTTATTAAAAGTGTGTCCTTGTTTTCCCTCGCTTTTCCACGTCATCCTATGAAGTAGGCCCATGATTTATCTTGTGCCCACGAAGAATGAGCTTTGGCAAAGGAAAACAGGACATCGTGAATAGACTCATGCCTTATTAGGAGCCTCAGTTCTCCATCACTTTTCTCGTTTCTTTCTTCATCACTGAAGTGGTCTCATGGAGATGTTAGAGGCTTAGCATAAAGGATCCACAGGACACATAAATCCTAAACAAATTAAGCAAAGGACACCAGGAGAAGCCAGGCTAGGGGGTTGCTTGGTGCTCACGACTTCTCCAGCCTCCCAGTTCCTCACAGGACAGGGACTCAGCTGAGCCATGACAGTGTTTTTGCTGTCCAAGGTGAGGACTTCTGCCAGGTCAAGGGGAGCTCCCAAGTGAGGGGGTTCCCGAGTGTTTTACACCCAAGTGTGTCCCTCTGGAAGGCAAACCCAGTCGTCAGGCTGGTTGCAAAAACTGCCTTCAGTAAGCTGTATCACTGGATTCTAACATTTGGGTTACGGGCACGATCTTGCTGTGCTGTGCACAGATCATATATCAATGTCTAGGCATATCCCACCCTTGCGTCCACATCACAGCTGTGTAATGACACCCACTCTGTGGACATTCATAGTTGGCTCATAGCCGGGAAAGGCTGTGCCCGACAGCCCTGCCAGGAGCCATAGCATGCGCCCACCCAGCCCCTCCGGTGGTGGCTTGTGCAGGGTTGCCCCCTACACGGTGAACTGGGTGGCGCTCAGTGTAATAAACCACATCCTCGAGAACTTCTCAGTGTGACTGCTCATTAAAGCTTGTCTCTGAGGGTCCGTGGGGTTCGGTCAATGCAAACCATCACCAGGTGTGAAGTGGAAAACAGGCTGTGCCCTTTCAAGAATCCCTGGAAACCAATGATGGAGTAGTGAACATTGCCTGAGGAGGATCAGGACATATTTGCCTTAAGAGGCGCAGTGAAGGACGGACTCTTTGGGATTTCTCTTAGCCTGCAGCTGTCACCCCGACCACGCGGAGGACTGTCAGCAGGGCTTGGGCCGCTGCACCTGCAGGCCCAACTTCCGCGGAGACCACTGTGAGGAGTGTGCGGACGGCTACCACCATTTCCCGATTTGCTCCAGTAAGTCCCAGCTGCGGAAGGAGAGGCCCGGCTTCTCGGCGCCGACCTGGGCTTTGTGCATCGACCCCTGAGTGCAGGGCAGGCATGGGGCAGGGGGTTGGTAGAGGGACAGAAATAGGGCCAGGAAGGTTCTATTTGTGTGAAAATGTTCCCCAAAGTTGGGAACATTACATTTTTATAAGTATGTTTTATAGTGTTATTTATCTCCAAAGTGTTAGGCTGTACCATAGATGTTACCATCTCAGCAGGTCAAAGGGTCAGATAGTGGCAGTTTCAACGTAACAGTAATCCACGTGTGGGGTTTTCCTTCATAAACTTAGAGTAAATGTCGCGGGCTTCCAGATGTTCGCGTGTGCACACGTAGTGTGTGTTGTAGTTCCAGTGGCCGGGGGGACGTGTCTGTTCTCTCCCACTGTACAGCAGAGCCCTCACCTTATCCCACTGCCGTGATCTAAGAGGACATCTCAGCATCTTGGAGAGATATATACGTGTCTGTTAGAAACAGCGTAAAACGTGGAGCAGGGGAGTGTGTGAAGTCAGCTGTGCAGACTGTTCCAAGAGCCGTGACCCTATTTGTTCTGCAATTAGTGTAAAAACTGGACTTTGGGGTCAGGACGGAGAAACACGGTCTCAGGAAGAGGCTACCCCATTGCTGCGTTAGTTCTCGCCCATTCCCACCTCACAACTCTGCCATCCCCAGAAAAGCATGTTGAGTTGTGGGGCTCTGTGGGCGTGCGTGTGTCCTGGCTCCCACCTGCTGTCCCAGGGTCATTGTTAAACGAGCACCCACTTCCACTGTCAGGTGTCCCAGTTTGGAGGATGAATTCCATGATCATCTTAAAGTTAAAGGAACCAGTTTTTAAGCCCAAACATAGTGACACTGAATCAGGGCTCAATCACTTTAGAATCTATAATGATTGGATAGAGGCTGAGCAGAAATTGCATTTTCATAAGCAAAGTTTTAGGGGAAAAGACTCGAAAGAAAACATTTTAAAAAAGCTAGTCTCAATGTTACATTAAAAAACAATAAAGATACTAAAGAAGTCCAGCTCAGCCCTGCTAGACTGGGACTTAGCTATTGTGAGCACGAAATATCCATTTCTGTTCATTAATATACAAATCAGAATGTCTGACCATCCTGGTTTTATTACTAGATGCATTTTAAGTGTAGCAACATTTCCTTTCAGTTAGTTTCCACATGCTGCTTTCACTAAGTCAGAAAGGGCATCTTCCTAGGTAGTGCAATTTAATGTTTTACTTTACTGTCTCCTTAATCATCCTTCTCTGTATTTTTTGATAAACTATTTTTCTAGGAATTCCCATTTTCCCTATTTCTACTCCAAGTCCAGAAGATCCAGTAGCTGGAGATATAAAAGGCAAGTAACTTCTCTTTCGGTTTAACTTCAGTGAAGATGTTATGCTCCATATCCCTTTTCTACTTCCTGTGCACATGGCTATGTCCAAGTTCAAGTCATCCTCATGGGACCATGGTGGTGCCTTGCAGGTGTGTCGTATTTGGTTTTTGGTTTTTCTTTTGCGGTACGCGGGCCTCTCACTGCTGTGGCCTCTCCCGTTGCGGAGCACAGGCTCCGGACGCGCAGGCTCAGCGGCCATGGCTCATGGGCCCAGCCGCTCCGCGGCATGTGGGATCTTCCCGGACCGGGGCACGAACCCGTGTCCCCTGCATCGGCAGGCAGACTCTCAACCACTGCGCCACCAGGGGAGCCCAGGTCTGTCGTATTTGGGCTTCTCACCTCCCATCATTCTCTACTCCAGTCTGTCCTTTGTGATGGCACCACCTGATGGAGACTAAGAAGAGTTTTTAGATTGTATGTTGCTAGATTGCTCAAAAACCTTCAGTAGCAGTGGGTTGCCTGCTGTGTTATTTGGTTCTCCATAAGGGGACTCTGAGAAAGGAATTGAGTGCAAGCAGTTAATTTGGGAGGTGACACCAGGAAACATCAGTAAGGGAGTGAGTCCGAGATTGAAGGGAACCCTTATGAAGATGCGTTAGCGGGCATGGTCCGGCTGTAGCTCCTGGAGCTGCAGCCCTCTGAGCAACTCTGGGAGGCAGCAGAGAACTTGCTCAGCATTATCCCAACGGAACGGATAACTTCAGCCACCTGATGTGCATGGAGGACTACCTCTGGGGCATCAACTTTCTGGGCCCGGCCTGCAGGGGGGCAGAGGAGCTCCTGCAGCCAGAAAAACACCCAGGGAAGAGAGTGGCACGGGTATGCAGGAGGCAGCCTTTGGGGTGGAGAGGTGCTACACCTACCTAATCCCCGATTCTGCAAGTATTTTATGACCACCTGCTATGTGCATAGCACTGTTCTGGCTGCTGGGGACTTAGTGAAACGAATTTCCCAACTCTCCTGGAACTTATATTTCAGTCGGGGGTGGGGGTGACTCCTACAATAACATATTTAATATACAAACAAGTAAAATCACTAATGTGATAGATTATGATATGCAGCGTTGTGTCCTGCACAAGGTGTTACTTTTAAATAGGAGTCATCCACATTGTAGGTGTAAATTAACCCATATGAGAGTATTCCAGGCCTTTGGGTTTGATTCTGGAGCTGTGAGCAGTTCACTATGTGAACCCACAGTGGGGCTCACAGGGACACACACGCTTAGAAGGGCGCGACACATTGCCTGCACACAGCCCACGACCATCTGGGTCAGGCTTGGGTAACCCACCTGGTCTCGTCCCCCAGGATGGGGAAAGGCCCGATGGTCACGTGATCATCTCACTGGGAGCGCATGGACCCCTCTTCCTGGTGCGTCCGGAGTGTGAGTGGGCAGGGAAGGGGAACTGGTGGCCAGACAAGAACATGGTCTCTGGAGGGCCATCCTTGGTCAAGGAATTCAGGTTCTACAACAGTATATTAGCTCCGGGTGCGTTGGCCATCAGTGCTATGGAATAAATAAGGCCGAGATAGAGAGGGTAGGAATGTGAGGTTTGCACATGTAAGTAGGTTGTCAGGGAAGGCCTCGCTGAAGAGATGATTAAGCAGGGTCGTCAGGGGGCTGAGGGCTGAGCTCTGCAGGTGTCTGGGGAGAAGCATCTAGATGCAGGAAAGAGCAAGTGCAAAGTCCCTGGGGCAGGACATGCCGGGGGTGTTCCCTGAACAGAGAGAGATCCGGGGTGTGAAAACAGAGTGAGTGAAGGGGAGGGGGTGAGGGGGGCAACCCGGGCAGCAAATTGCAGGCCCTCGTCAGCCACTGCGCGGACGTAGCCTCTACTCTGATGAGCCAGGAGAGTTCGGCACAGGGAAACGACGTTGCATTGGGGTGTGGCAACTGTGTTGAAGACCAGCTGTAGGAGGAGGAGAGAAGAAGGGAAGCCATCACGACGATGATCCGTGAGGAAGAGATGGTGGTGGCTGGGACCCCGGAGGTGTCAGTGGAGGTAACAAGCAGTGCACAGACCGTGGATATAATCTGAGGATGCAACCCACAGGACTTGCCTGGGGGTTGCTGGGCAGAGGTGGACTGTTAGAGCAAGAGGACTGGGGGTGGCTCCCGGCTTCTGGATGGAGCACACAAGGAGAGAAGGGGAGGGGGTGCCATTTGTTGAGCAGGAAAGGCTGTCAGAAAGGAGAAGGCGGAGCGCGGGCACGGGCTGGGCAAGGGCCTGCAGACCCGTGGCGGGAGCATGTGGATGCTCTCTTCTGGTTTTTCTCTTTTTCTTTGCAAAATAAGAATCAAGATGGGGGCAGAAATTGAGGCTGGGGAGAAGGCCTTGGAGTTGAGGAGAGAGAAGGTATGAAAGAGGCATCCTGGAACGCGGGGGAGTGAATGGGCTTGGGGAGTGTCACTGGATTTGGGGCAGCACAAGGGCTCACCTGAGGTCAGCTCTCACGTGACCCACTTTACCTTCCTGTGCCGCTTCCTGCTTGTGCCCTGCCCACACCCGGCTCCTCTGAGCAGACCACGGCGCTGGGGTGTTATGTGGGGTATTGTCTTTAGCTTTCATCAGACACTTGGTCATCTGGGGACAGTAGCTGTGCCTGACTCGCTTTCTAATCCCCACAGCACCTGCCGTGGTATCCTGCCCACAGCGGGTATCAGCGAGTGCTTGCTTAAATGTTTGTCATTTGACTAGAATGGGACTCAGCTTTTGAGCCTGCGTTATGACACACATCTCTGGTTTCCTTCCACAAACATGTTTTAGATCTTTCATTTCTGGTCTGTTTCCAGTAATCCCTTTGTTATCCCATTCTTTTTTCTCCCCGACTAGATTGGTGGTGACTTCAGGGAAGGAAATTTAACTGAACTTGAAGGGAAGTTCAGACGTCTATTACAAAATATTAGAGAAGCCTCAGAACACAGCCTCGAGAAAAGAAGTTTCAATTAGTGCAATTAGATTTATTTGGGCATTTGAAGGCACAGATACCCACTTCAATTTGGTTTCCACTAATGCATTTTAAAAACACCCAATTTGGGGCCTAACTTCTGGCAGTGAACATTAGAAGCACAGACGTCTCAACTGCCAGGAGATACACAGCACTGGATGATACCAAGTCCCTCCCACCCCAGAGAATTTTATTTCATTAAGGCTCATTAATGCTTTCATGTCTTCTGATATAGTGGTTCTTAAACAGGGCTATGTTTTAGAACCCCATGCTTTTACAAAGTATAAATTCCTGTGTTTCACCCCCAGATCTTTTATTTTCCCCAAACATTTTATTTAAAGTTTTCCATATATACATATAATTTCCTAAAGTTTGTTTATAAATTTCCTATGTATTTGTTCCTTTGAAGTTCCAGTGTTCTTTTTTTCTTTTACTCTTTTTTTTTTTTAGTTTCTGCACAGACCAATTCCATGTTATGTTAATAATAGTGATGCTTTTTTCTAAAAAAAAATAGTATAATTTTCTAATTATCCTAAAAGATTTTACTAGGCAAATATCTAACTATTTAGCTAAAATAAATGTTCTTGTTTTTTTTTTTTTTGTTTTAATTTTTTTAATTTTGCGGTACGCGGGCCTCTCACTGTTGTGGCCTCTCCCGTTGCGGAGCACAGGCTCCGGACGCGCAGGCTCAGCGGCCATGGCTCACGGGCCCAGCCTCTCCACGGCATGTGGGATCCTCCCGGACCGAGGCACGAACCCACGTCCCCTGCATCGGCAGGCGGACCCCCAACCACTGCGCCACCAGGGAAGCCTGTTGCATTCTTATAGGTTAGTTGGGCCTGAGGTCAGCTACACAAACTCTGAGAGGCTATTTTTGGAATGAATCTTTGCATACTCAAAGCATATGTAGCACAGTTCATTCTTTTTTTTTTTTTCATTTTTTTAAACATCTTTATTGGAGTATAATGGGTTTCCAGTGTTGTGTTAGTTTCTGCTGTATAACAAAGTGAATCAGCTATATGTATACATGTATCCCCATCTCTGCTCCCTCTTGCGTCTCCCTCCCACCTTCCCTATCCCACCCCTCTAGGTGGTCACAAAGCACCGAACTGACCTCCCTGTGCTATGCAGCTGCTTCCCACTAGCTATCTGTTTTACGTTCAGTAGTGTATATATGTCCATGCCACTCTCTCACTTCGTCCCAGCTTACCCTTCCCCCTCCCCGTGTCCTCAAGTCCATTCTCTATGTCTGCATCTTTATTCCTGTCCTGCCCCTAGGTTCAACAGAACCTTTTTATTTTTTTTAGATTCCATATATATGTGTTAGCATACGGTATTTGTTTTTCTCTTTCTGACTTACTTCACTCTATATGACAGACTCTAGGTCCATCCACCTCACTACAAATAACTCAATTTCGTTTCTTTTTATGGCTGAGTAATATTCCATTGTATATATGTGCCACATCTTCTTTCTCCATTCATCTGTCGATGGACACTTAGGTTGCTTCCATGTCCTGGCTATTGTAAATAGAGCTGCAGTGAATATTGTGGTACATGTCTCTTTTTGAATTATGGTTTTCTCAGGGTATATGCCCAGTAGTGGGATTGCTGGGTCGTATGGTAGTTCTACTTGTAGTTTTTTAAGGCCCCTCCATACTGTTCTCCATAGTGGCTGTATCAATTTACATTCCCACCAACAGTGCCAGAGGGTTCCCTTTTCTCCACACCCTCTCCAGCATTTATTGTTTGTAGACTTTTTGATGATGGCCATTCTGACCGGTGTGAGGTGATACCTCATTGTGGTTTTGATTTGCATTTCTCTAATGATTAGTGATGTTGAGCATCCTTTCATGTGTTTGTTGGCAATCTGTATATCTTCTTTGGAGAAATGTCTTTTTAGGTCTTCTGCCCATTTTTGGATTGGGTTGTGCATTTTTTTGATATTGAGCTGCATGAGCTGCTTGTGTATTTTGGAGATTAATCCTTTGTCAGTTGCTTCGTTTGGAAATATTTCCTCCCATTCTGAGGGTTGCCTTTTCGTATTGTTTATGGTTTCCTTTGCTGTGCAAAAGCTTTGAAGTTTCATTAGGTCCCATTTGTTTATTTTTGTTTTTATTTCCATTTCTCTAGGAGGTGGGTCAAAAAAGATCTTGCTGTGATTTATGTCATAGAGTGTTCTGCCTATGTTTTCCTCTAAGAGTTTTATAGTGTCTGCTCTTACATTTAGATCTTTAATCCATTCTGAGTTTATTTTTGTGTATGGTGTTAGGAAGTGTTCTAATTTCATTCTTTTACATGTAGCTGTCCAGTTTTCTCAGTACCACTTACTGAAGAGGCTGTCTTTTCTCCATTGTATATTCTTGCCTCCTTTATCAAAGATAAGGTGACCATAGGTGCGTGGGTTTATCTCTGGGCTTTCTATCCTTTTCCATTGATCTATATTTCTGTTTCTGTGTCAGTACCATAATGTCTTGATTACTGTAGCTTTGTAGTACAGTCTGAAGTCAGGGAGCCTGATTCCTCCAGCTCCATTTTTCTTTCTCAAGATTGCTCTGGCTATTTGGGGTCGTTTGTGTTTCCATACAAATTATGAAATTTTTTGTTCTAGTTCTGTGAAAAATGCCATTGGTAGTTTGATAGGGATTGCATTGAATCTGTAGATTGTTTGGGGTAGTATAGTCATTTCCACAATGTTGATTCTTCCAGTCCAAGAACATGGTATCTCTCTCCATCTGTTTGTATCATCTTTAATTTCTTTCATCAGTGTCTTATAGTTTTCTGCATACAGGTCTTTCGTCTCCTTAGGTAGGTTTATTCCTAGGTATTTTATTCTTTTTGTTGCAATGGTAAATGGGAGTATATCCTTAATTTCTCTTTCAGATTTTTCGTCATTAGTGTACAGGAATGCAAGAGATTTCTGTGCATTAATTTTGTATCCTGTTACTTTACCAAATTCATTGATTGGCTCTAGTAGTTTTTTGGTAACATCTTTAGGATTCTCTTGTATACTATCATGTTATCTGCAAGCAGTGACAGTTTTACTTCTTTTCCGATTTGGATTCCACTTATTTCTTTTTCTTCTCTGATTGCCATGGCTAAAACTTCCAAAACTATGCTGAATAGTATCGGTGAGAGTGGGCAACCTTGTCGTGTTCCTGATCTTAGAGGAGATGTTTTTTTTACCATTGAGAACAATGTTGGCTGTGTGTTTGTCATATATGGCCTTTATTATGTTGAGGTAGTTTCTCTCTATGCCTACTTTCTGGAGAGTTTTTATCATAAGTGGGTGTTGAATTTTGTCAAAAGCTTTTTCTGTGTCTATTGAGAAGATCACATGGTTTTTATTCTTCAGTTTGTTCATGTGTATCACACTGATTGATTTGTGTGTATTGAAGAATCCTTGCGTTCCTGGGATAAAGCCCACTTGATCATGGTCTATGATCCTTTTAATGTGCTGATGGATTCTGTTTGCTAGTATTTTGTTGAGGACTTTTGCATCTGTGTTCATCAGTGATATTGGCCTGTAGTTTTCTTTTTTTTGTTACATCTTTGTCTGGTTTTGGTGTCAGGGTGATGGTAGTTTGTAGAATGAGTTTGGGAGTGTTCCTCCCTCTGCAATTTTTTGGAAGAGTTTGAGAAGGACAGGTGTGAGCTCTTCTCTAAATGTTTGACAGAATTCGCCTGTGAAGCCATCTGGTCCTGGGCTATTGTTTGTTGGAAGATTTTTAATCACAGTTTCAATTTCAGTGCTTGTGATTGGTCTGTTTATATTTCCTATTTCTTCCTGGTTCAGTCTTGGAAGGTTGTCCTTTTCTAAGAATTTGTCCATTCCTTCCAGGTTGCCCATTTTGTTGGCATAGAGCTGCTTGTAGTAATCTCTCACGATCCTTTGTATTTCTGCAGTGTCAGCTGTTACTTCCCCTTTTTCATTTCTGATTCTGTTGATTTGAGTCTTCTCCCTTTTGTTCTTGATGAGTCTGGCTAACGGTTTATCTATTTTGTTTATCTCCTCCAAGTACCAGCTTTTAGTTTTTTTGATCTTTGCTATTGTTTCCTTCGTTTCTTTTTCATTTATTTCTGATCTAATCTTTATGATTTCTTTCCTTCTGCTAACTATAGGTTTTTTTGTTCTTTCTTTAATTGCTTTAGGTGTAAGGTTGTGTTGTTTATTTGAGATTTTTCTTGTTTCATGAGGTAGGATTGTATTGCTATAACCTTCCCTCTTAGAGATGCTTTTGCTGCATCCCATAGGTTTTGGGTCACCGTGTTTTCATTGTCATTTGTTTCTAGGTATTTTTTCAATTCCTCTTTGATTTCTTCAGTGATCTCTTGGTTATTTAGTAGCGTATTGTTTAGCCTCCATGTGTTTGTATTTTTTACAGTTTTTTCCTGTAATTGATATCTAGTCTCATAGCGTTGTGGTCGGGAAAGATACTTGATGCGATTTCCATTTTCTTAAATTTACCAGGGCTTGATTTGTGACCCAAGGTATGATCTATCCTGGAGAATGTTCCATCAGCACTTGAGAAGAAAGTGTATTCTGTTGTTTTGTTTTGTTTTGTTTATAAATTTATTTATTTTTGGCTGCGTTGGGTCTTTGTTGCTGCATGCGGGCTTTCTCTAGTCACAGCGAGTGGGGGCTACTCTTCGTTGTGATGCGTGGGCTTCTCATTGCGGTGGCTTCTCTTGTTGCGGAGCATGGGCTCTAGGGGCATGGGCTTCAGTAGTTGCAGCACACGGGCTCATTAGTTGTGGCACATGGGCCCTAGAGCACACAGGCTTCAGTAGTTGTGGCACGCGGGCTCAGTAGTTGTGACTCGCGGGCTCTAGAGTGCAGACTCAGTAGTTGTGGCACGTGGGCTTAGTTGCTCCGCAGCATGTGGGGTCTTCCTGGACCAGGGCTCGAGCCCATGTCCCCTGCATTTGCAGGCAGATTCTTAACCACTGCGCCACCAGGGAAGCCCTATTCTGTTGGTTTTGGATGGAATGTCCTATAAATATCAAGTAAATCCATCCTGTCTAATGTGTCATTTAAAGCTTGCGTTTCCTTATTTATTTTCATTTGGGATGATCTGTTCATTTGTGAAAGTGGGGTATTAAAGTCGATTTCCCCTATTATGGCTATTAGCCATATGTATTGAGGTGCACCTATGTTGGGTACATAAATATTTACAACTGTTATATCTTCTTCTTGGATTGACCCCTTGATCATTATGTAGTGTCCTTCTTTGTCTCTTGTAATAGTCTTTATTTTAAAGTCTATTTTGTCTGATATGAGAATTGCTACTCCAGCTTTCTTTTGATTTCCATTTGCATGGAATATCTTTTTCCATACACTCACTTTCATTCTGTATGTGTCCCTAGGTCTGAAGTGGGTCCCTAGGTCTGAAGATGGCATATATCACCCTCAGATCTTAAATCTAGATTTCCAGGGGTGAAGTTCAGGCTGGCATTTTGCACAGGTTTTCCAGATGATTCTGTCATATGTCTCTTGTTAAGAACAACTGCTCTAGTTAGTAGAAATTCCTATTCAGTGGTTGGCAGACTTTCCTGTAAGGATAAAGATAGTAAATATTTTCATCTTTGTAGGCAAAGTTGCGAGTACTCAAATCTGCTGTTGTAACATGAAAAGAATCATAGACAGTATGTATAATAAATGATTGAGCTTGGCTGTGTTCCAGTAAAACTTTGTTTACTAAAACAGGGATGGATCTGGCCCTCAGGCCGTAGTTTGTAGATCCTGGGATTATATCCGCATCTCTGAGTTTGGGATTCCACGGCCAGGCAATGACATTTTACCAGGAGATTCCAGTGTGCAGCCCCAATTGAGAATTTTAGAAAATCCATAGGCTCAATTCCAGACACTTGAACCAAAGGGGACGTGAAGCAAAGGGACAGAACAATTTTGCAGATCAGAATCTTTTTAGATTTTTCGTTGTGCTTCATGGCTGGATACTATTTGGATTTTCTGGGTCCAAGTGATCATTTACAACTACTTAACATTTATTGTTAGGAAGTCAGTGTTTAGTAGACACATCTTCAAGGGCTGTTTTTGAAAATGGCAGGATACACAAAACATTCACTCTAGAGGGACACTGGCCTCCGGGCATGGGCACAGTTTTATTCCTCCAAGTTCAAACAAAGAGCGGTGACAAGCAAAATCAACAGCTGCAGGAAGACTCCAGGTGCTTACCTTAGGAGATTGATACAGTCTTGGGATGATTTTGTAAAGCAGCCCATTTGGCCTGAAGACATGGCTGCCCAGAGGTTTCTTGACGAATACCATGAACAGGTTTTGATTCCCCCATCACTTTGTAGGGAGCTACTTGCCATTGCCGAAGTATTGTGTCAGCGTGGTCGGGGCCGGGGCACGCGCTAATGATGAGCACTCTGAGAGGTGGGGCGACCGCCACTAGGGCATGCCTTCCTGCCGTCTCTCCCCAGGCTGGGCATTTCACCTGGCTGGCAGGGTGGGGCATTCACTGTTGGCGTGGAGACAAGCCAGATACAGCTTAGAGAGATGAACAGGTGAATTCTGATATCTCCGTTTGGCAGCTCTGTGCCAATAAAATAAAATTCAAGGAATGGTGTTTACCCAGGAGAATTGTCGTCTTGAATATTTAGCATATTCTTCATTCATTAAACTCCTATTAAGTGCCTCCTCTATACTAGGCATGGCCAAGGCAGCTGCCTCTCACGGTCCCTGCTCCCTGGAAGCCCCCAGGCCTGTGGGAGACACAGAGACAAGCAGTTAGAACAGCAGGAGTTGATGCTATGACAGGGCAAGAACATGGAGCCATGGGAGCAAACACAAGGGGCATTCTTTACAGCTCCTTACAGAAGGGAGGGAGGGAAGGCAGGTGGGAAGGAGAGAAGGAGGGATGGAAGGAACAGTGGAAGGAGGAGGGAAGGAAAGGAGGAAGGGAAAAGGCAGAGGTTCTAGAAGGGCTTCCTGGGACCAGGAGGAGGGGGCATTGAGGATGTGGCAGACCTGTATATATATGGTGACGATTTTACAGCAAGTGACAGCAAAGCGTCTCGAGGAGGAGACACCTTATCTAGTTTGCATAGAGGTGCCGCATGGGCTCTGGCAGCCTGAAGATTTTGAAGGGTCTGCTGTGTCACACGTGTCGAGGACTTTGGATTGTGTACTGAAGGCACTGGGTCACCGTTGAGGGGTTAATCTGGAAATTGATGTGCAAAGGTTGGCGTTCTAGAAAGATCACTCCTGACACCAGTGTGGAGAGTGGGTTGGAAGAAGACAGGAGGCAGACAACCTTGTCAGGAGGCTCTTGAAATAATCCAGGCAAACGAGGATGAGGTCCTGGAGGAAGGCTCTGGAAGTCTGGAAGGAGAGGAGGATTGCGGGCGCTTTCCTGAGATACAAGCGCTACGGCCTGGTGAGGAGGTGCGGGAGGTGAGGGTGGGGGAGAAGTGAGGGACCTCAGAGGTTTCTGGCTCCTGCACCGTGTGGGAGTATTTGCCAGATAAGTCAAGTGTCAGGTGAACGTGGTAACCACTACACTATGGAAACCATGCCTAAGTTAAAAAGTGAATTTCAGAAACAGAAATTTAGAAATGCATAGGCACTAGATGCTTCCTTCCTGTTTACAAGTGGTTGTAAACCGGGATTCCTTGGACTTCAATGCCATTGTAAAGTTCAAGTTTCTTACTGAATTCCAATGCCTGGTCTAATGCCAAGACTGTAATTGACAGTAAACCTTTGCATTTCCCTGTGGTGTTCTCAGCCTGTGGGGCCCTGGCATTGGGGCCTTGTATGGCAGCTGTGATGGACAGCTGCTGTGATGGACAGTCAGGGCGGTGCTCGTGGCAGCCTGGGTTCCAAGGCTTCTCTTGTGATGAATATGCCCTTGGACACGTCCGGTGCCCTTCTTGTCAAGTTAGGTGACTGTTGAAGCATAAACAAGTTAGAGATTATCCAAAGACTGTAAAGTTGCTCTGATATACCCTGATCTTCTTTTTCTTAATTATTGCAAAAAAATAATTCCACAACTTTGTTACTAACCTTTTACCTGAAAAAGGGCAAAGGGAAGGAGTGGGACTTAGCTAACTTTGCAGATTATCTGTTGTTCTAACCCTTGTAGAAAACCTTTCTGAAATGCATGAGACTTCCCTTCCTTGAGAAGTAGGGGGAACCCAGTCACATCTTTGAGTCTTTCAGGATCTTCCTCAAGGGACCATGTTGCAGGTTTACATGCAAGGGTTCTTGGTTTTTTTTAATCTTTATTAAGTATAATTGCTTTACAATGTTGTGTTAGTTTCTGCTGTACAGGAAAGTGAGTCCGCTATACGTATACATATATCCCCATATCCCATCCTTCTTGAGTCTCCCTCCCACCCTCCGTATCCCTTCTAGGTGGTCACAAAGCACCGAGCTGATCTCCCTGTGCTACGCAGCTGCTTCCCACTGATGCTAGTGTTCTTGATAGAAATGTAGATGTTTAAAATATGAGAATGGTTTGAATACATACACTAATCTGGAACATACCTTGAACACAGCTTTTAAAATCAGTTATCAGCTTGTATTCTTGGCATCATAGAAAGGGCATGGGCTTTAGAATCAGACAGACCTGGGTTCAAAGCCCTACTTAGCTCCTCTGGCTGTGTGACCTTGGGCAACTTAATTAACCTTTCTAGCAACCTAAATGTCCATCGACACATGAATGGAGAAAGAAGATGTGGCACATATACACAATGGAATATTACTCAGCCATAAAAAGAAACGAAATTGAGTTATTTGTAGTGAGGTGGATGGACCTAGAGTCTGTCATACAGAGTGAAGTAAGTCAGAAAGAGAAAAACCAATTCCGTATGCTAACACACATATATGGAATCTAAAAAAAAAAAAATGGTACTGATGAACCTAGTGGCAGGGCAGGAATAAAGACGTAGCCATAGAGAATGGACTTGAGGGCACAGAATGGGGAGAGGGGGAAGCTGGGGCGAAGTGAGAGTAGCATAGACATATATACACTACCAAATGTAAAATAGCTAGTAGGAAGCAGCTGCATAGCACAGGGAGATCATCTTGGTGCTTTGCCACGACCTAGAGGGGTGGGATAGGGAGGGTGGGAGGGAGGCTCATGAGGGAGGGGATATGGGGACATGTGTATGCATGTGGCTGATTCACTTTGTTGTACAACAGAAACTAACACAGTATTGTGAAGCAATTATACTCCAATAAAGATCTATTAAAAAAAGACCTTTCTGAGCATCTTTTTCCTCAACTATAAAATGCTTACCTATCTTGCAGGGCTTTTGCTTGACTACATTATTTAATCCATCCATAATAAAGTCAAGCAAGAGCCCTGTCTTCTTGGGAGATATTTATTGATTGAGACATACTGTACATGGCAGTGGGAGTCCTGAGGTGAGCTCTCCCTAAGTTTTTAGATTGATAGGTGTTTCCTTCTTCTATTGCTATGTAATAAATCACCCCAAAATTTAGTGGCTTAAAACAATAAGGGTTATTTCTCACAATCCTGTGGCTTGGCTGGACAGTCTTTCTGCCGGACTTGCTGGAGGGTCTGCTGGGGCTCGGTGTCTCTCTCCATGTGGCCTTTTATCCTCGATGAGGTTAGACAGGGTACCTCCCTGGTGGTCTCAGGGTTCCCAGAGGGTGAGAATGGAAACCACAAAGCCTGTTGTGACCTGGGCTCTGAAATCCCACAACAGCACTTTCCTCTCATTCCACTGGTCAAAGTCAGTCATGAGGCCAATAAGTGATTTCAATAATTAAAGTGTGAAAGACAAACACAGCTAAATAGAGAGTGGGAGAGGGAAGGGGGAGCTGCTGGTACAGACTGGGTGGGCAAGGCCTTCCTGACCGAGACCTGAAGGTTGAGAGGGAACCAGGGGAGGGGTGTTACCTGCCGGCCAGAGCAGAGGTGCTGAGGTAGGACTGGAAGCAGCCTGCCTGCTGGGAAGGGCTCATGCCTGGAGGATTGAGACAAGCCGAGTGAGGTCCCCCAAAGCCACATCTGGCACTTATTAGGGCTAAATGTATGTTCATCTCTCTTCTTCTGAAAAATGGAGGTAGGAATATGTTTAATTCAAGATTGTCATTCGATGGGAATCTATGAAGTTGAAGTTTTACTAAACAAGGCTCAGTTTGGGGGAAAAAAAATTGTTCCCACGGGGGTAGATGCTAGAAGATTGTAGGTACTTTGCAAACCAGTGCCTGCCCTGGATGTTTCTGAATGGTATCTCTGATCTTTCCAGGAGAGATGTTTTACTCCCCTGAAGATGCAGTCTTCTGGGTTAGGAATGTATGTAAACCATTACTCAGAATCTGTGGGTGAAGGGATGGAGGATGGAGACCCCTCTGAACATCTCTTCCCCTTCGCAGGCTGTGACTGTAACCTGGCAGGGGTTCTCCCCGAAATATGTGATGCCCACGGGCGGTGTCTGTGCCGCCCCGGGGTGGGGGGCCCTCGGTGCGATGCCTGCCGCTGGGGCTTCTACTCCTTCCCTATTTGCCAAGATAAGTGGGCCACACGTACGTAGTGATCATCAGTCCCCCGAGGTAAGTTTCCCCCTGAGGAAATGCAGAGGCTCCTCTTGGCAGAGCTGTGTGGCCTATTGTTTAATAAATGAGCCCCTGGTCTATATATGTATGTTACATGTGACTGTCCTCAGGACCAGGCCATGTCACCTCCCCTCCTTTGTCTTTTCAGCCTTCCTCTTCCTCCTCCCAGGTGGTCGAGCCCATGGGCTCTGGAGTCAGCACCTGGGTACAAATCCAGGCTCTGGGCAGGAAGTGGTACCTGGATAGTGTTGAGGAAACCGCCAAGGAGACAAGGGCAGGGAGCAGGGTGTTCCGGGCGAGGGAACGGCACACACAGAGCCACAGACTTGGTTTGCCTCTTGGTCCCCCGTCCTAGTAAGAGTCACTGAAGGCGCCGGAGGGGAAGGGGAGGAGTCTGGCCCAGTCCCTAGAGCATGATGGGTGTGCGGTAAATGTTGGGTGACCAGCAAATGAATGAATGAATTTGCCGCCGTTCCCCTCTGCCTCCTTCCCATTGCCTGCCACTGTTCTCCTCGGTGGCTAAGGTCATAGGGAAAACGAGGGGAGAGAAGAAAGGAAGGTGATCAGTCAGGGCTCAGGGCCGGAACTAAACCCAGCAGGGACTTGCTGTGGGTTATTAGGTGCTGACCGACTCAGTTAGGCTCCAGGCTGGGCTTCCAAGGAGGCTCCTGGTGTCAAGCCCAGACTCCTGCCATGCAGCTCAGGGACAGGGGGACTGCGGTCCTTCTGCCTCCATGGCCATCCAAGGCCCCCCGGAAGCCAGCCAGGGCACAGCAGCAGAAATGCTCAGCCTTTCTAATCTTATTCAAGTAGTTATTTGCAAAACCCGATTGGCATCCAGAGCCCAGCTCCAGGAGAATCTGGGAGCTTCCAGCCTCTGAGCACAGGAGGAGGGTAGCATCGGTGCGGAGGCACGTCACTCATGAGGGCGGCCACGCTAAGGAGCTGGGAGAGTGGGGCAGGAGCGGGAAGGTCCCTCCACGAAGCAGGAGACAAAGCGGTGAAGAACCAGGCTCGCACTAGCTATCACCTTGGGCGAGTTCTTACCCCCTCTGTTCCTCAGTTTCCTGGCAATAGTGCCCGCCCTGCGACATGTTGTGTGGGTTACGTGTGTACTGATGTGTAAAATTCTCAGTCACCTGTACGGTAGCTGCTATTCCTTTAACCCTCCTTTCTCTGCCTCATACTTCCCTCTACATCATTTTAAGAGCCTGGAGCCTCAATCCTGGTTGATCTCCCTGTCTGCATAGATGCCTGTGTGCCATATCCCAAGCCCTTCTTTTTCCTCCTCATCCCCTGACATGTCCTGGACCTCTATCCTCTGCCCCACTTCTCAGCCTTTGCCTCTCGGGCCACAGAAGCTCTCGGTACTCCCTGCCCAGAGATTTAGGTCACCTGGCAGGTGGAAGGGTAAGGAAAGGAAGGGGCATCCTTTGTTTCCCTGCCTTGAGTTCAACCAGAGAAGTTCTGTATTAGAATTTGGAATGCCCAGCGCATTTCCTGTGGAAACCTCAGTGCAGGTAATGCTTATGTTGGAGTTGTATGAATCTTACTAGAGGCACATTCAGTGCGGAGCTGGTGCTATGGTCTGGTGTGGTCACCTTGTCCTTGTACATATATTGTTTCTGTTGAAAGATGTCCCAAATAATGAAGTTTTGGAGCACGAGTTGGGGGTGCTTACATTTCTGTTTTAAGTTGGAGGCACTGAATCTCTCATTGACCAAATGAAGGAGAACTCGCAGGAGGGAGACGGGATGGAGGCCTTCCACCTCAGGGTCCACTAGGGGCCAAGTCTAGAGGGACTTATGTGGGGAGCAGGCAAGGTTAAGAGTAGTGGAAACGAGGTCTGTTGGACAAAAGCAGGAGAAGGTTCAGGAGCAGCCTCATTCCTGGTGGGGTGGAGAGGTGTGCCCTAAAGTTTGTTCTTCCAGATTTGAACCATTAGGCTCTGGAAGCGTTTGGGATGCTCCTACATTCTGTCAGCGATGGTCTCCCTTCTCTAGTGCTTGCTTTTTCTAACAGCTTTTGTGATCTTTTAAAGTTTTTCTTCCGGGGCAGCGTTGAAGCCAGTGGCTGAAGCCCAGACGTGCTGAAATCTGAATCTGGTCTAGCATCAAGGTCTGACCCAGTATTTTGTGATCTTTCTTAGATGAAGTTGATTGCTTGGCCCATGGAATTTTAGAATCAAACCAGTGTGGCCCCAGATGCTACATCAGATGGTCTGGTATATTCTAGCCAAAAAATGTTTGTGTGGCTTTGTTCTATATTGCTTTAAAAAGTCTTCTCGAAAAGAAGTCTAAAACCCTTCTCAATTGCGCTTGCCAACTGCAGTCCAGCGTTTATGTTTTGCATTAACTTAATTTACTCCAGACTTTAAGCTTTAAGCACAAGGCCATCTCCTTCTCAGTTTTTTTTTTTTTTTTTGTGGTACGCGGGCCTCTCACTGTTGTGGCCTCTCCCGCTGCGGAGCACAGGCTCCGGACGCGCAGGCTCAGCGGCCATGGCTCACGGGCCCAGCCGCTCCGCGGCATGTGGGATCCTCCCGGACCGGGGCACGAACCCGTGTCCCCTGCATCGGCAGGCGGACTGTCAACCACTGCGCCACCAGGGAAGCCCTCAGTTTATTGTTGACTCACTCCAGTGCCCTGCAGTTTTCTTTCTTGTAGCTGAAAGTCAAATCATAGATGTGAGGCCACATAGAGAATTGTCTCTGTGTATTTCAGTTTTACGTTTGTGTTGACGTCTGACTCAGCTCAAAACACACCGCGACTCTCTGGGAACTTGGTCCTTTGGGGCTTTACTGTTCCCGTTCCCTCCTCTCCGTCCTGTCCGTCGTCATCTTTCTCTTCCTCTTCTTTCCTTCCTCCTCCCCGCTTTTGTTTCTGGTGCAGTTTGCTATGTCGCAACTAGTCAGCACTTAGAACAGAGGCCAGGAGGGTGGGAGGGTGGAGACGGCGGCCCTCCCATGACTTGGCACTGAAGGCACTCAAAGTGCAGCTGCCCCCAAACCGCAGTGGCCCAGGGCCCGAGCTGTCCCCACTGGAGTTTTTGCTCTAGTCTTTGGGTTGCAGTTGCAGACTTTTCCTTAGAAAAGTCCTGGCAGCATACGTTGCCAGTGCAACATTAACGTCCTTCTGCGTGTCAGCATATTCTCACGCATCCGACAAACTGGCCCGGGGAAGAAGCCACATGCACCGGCACATGGCAGAAGGCACAGCAGGGGAAAGCTTCTGACCTGGGATGCTCCCGGGAGAGCCCTCCCGGCCTTTCCAAGGGGGAAAACAAAACCCACAGGGCTGGGCGAAGTTCTGTGCGATTTTGCTTTGAACTGGCCCTTTGCTCTGAATTCAGCGTGTGTCTAGGAGAGCATTGAGGTGATTGGAAGAAGCCTTGGGATTTTCTGTAGATCTGATCTGCTCTCAGCCCAGTTAGCCAGAGAAGTGGAGGGTGCTACGTATTGTGCAACTGAAATGTTGGCTTTGCGGCTCTGAGTGAAGAGCGCCAAAGAAGGCGCCAGCCTGCTTTTCCAACAGAAGGAAAAGCTCTAAAATCACGCGCGACGAGAACACCCCTGAAACAATAAGGAGCTCTGTTTCCCTTGCAGTTTCTGTGTTGTCTAGTACTGTCGCCTCACTCTGTGAGCTTATCCACTGCAGGGGAAGGAGATGGCATCCCTCAGAGCAATACCTCTCACAGCAGCGCTGCAAGGGTCAAGGAGAGAATGCACATCAGTAGAACTACAGGGCTGGACCCGGAAGAGCATTTCAGTAGCTCTTATCCCTTCATTTAAACATCTGTTTGGCATGTACTAGGGACCAGGACTGTGCTTGATGCTGGAAGATTTGCGGGGAGCACAGCAGACAAGCTCCCTGATTCCCTGGACCTTTATTATCTTTTTTTTTTTTTTTTTAAATACTCTTTGGGAATAAAAGTGTCTTAGAGCAAAAGCACAGTGAGGAGCAGACGAGGAGAAAATACTCCAGAAACTCCAAAGAACCTGGCTCGAAACAAAGAGCAGAATTAAAATATTCACAAAGGCTTTTAGTATTTCCAAGAGTGAGAAAAGGCTGCCAATGCTGGGGTTCGGGTTTGGCACCTGGCAACTCTCACTGATAGTTGGATTGAAATGCGAAGTGTGATGCCGGATTGAGGAATTCAGGATTTAAAATAATGTACCTGCGTTTAAGGCTGCATCTTTGTTTTCACTTCTGAAGTGGAACTGCGTCTCCTGAGGCTCCCTGGACAAACCCCTTTGGCCCTGGGAGTCAGGGTCGGTGTCACCCACGTGATGCTGGCTGGAGCTGCCGCCTCTGTGCTCCAGGCCCCTGCTGCGGCTACCCCGACTGCCTGCAGGAGCGTCTTCTCTCTGCCTTCACTTTCCTTAAAGGAAGAATAGCAGAAAGAACCTGTGTTAGGGTTCTCCAGAGGAACAGAACCCACAGGATATGTGTCTGTATATATAGATAGATGTGGGTATATATAGACTTATTTTAAGGACTCGGCTCCCGGATTGCGGGGGCTGACAAGGCTAAAGTCTGCAGGGCAGCAGGCTGGAGACTAGGAAGGAGCTGATGCCGCAGCTGGAGCCCACAGGCCTTCTGGAGGCGCAATTTCTTCTTCCTCTGGGACCTCCCGCTTTTCTCGTTAAGGTCTGCAACTGATGGGATGAGGCCCACCCACTTCGTGGAGAGTAACCTGCTTTACTCAAGGTCAGCTGATTTAAATGTTTGTCACGTCTAACAAAACGCCTTTACAGCAGCATCTAGACTGGTGTTGTGCAAACATCTGAGCCCTATAGCCTAGCTGACATGAAAACATTAACCATCACAAATCCCAAGAACGTTTCCTCAGTAATCTGACCCTGGGGAGGGACTTGATCTCTGCAGACAGGCCTGCAGGGAACATGGGGCCATGAAGGAATGCTGACCTAGACGGCAGAAGAGCTGAGTCCTTGTCCTGCTGTCTGCCAAGAGCTGGTTGAGTGGCACTCGGCCCGTTTCTCCCTCTGTCTTATGTCTGGTTTCTCGGCACCATGTCAGTAATGCTCTAGCCCCTCTCCTGGAGTTCTAGCTCGATGTGGTCAGGGAATGTGTGTTTCTCATGTTTGCCTCCACCCTGACACCTGGTCACGGGGCCGTAGAACACAATAGGGCTTCAATCAAGGTCTGCTGGATGGATGCATGTAACATAGAAGGGTGGAAGGATGGTAAATTCTCCTAGGCCTGCCACTTCCTAACTGGGCCTCTCAGAACAAGTCGCATAGCCCGTTGAAGTCCCAGGTAACTTGTAAATGAGAAAACGAGCCACACTCCCTTCCAGCAGTGAGTTTATTTTGTGATTCTAGTGACAACTTGGGTAAACGCTACCACTGTTATTATCACAGAAAAGCACTATCAGAGTAACTCACCGCTTACGGGCCTGGGCCGAGCGCTGTCAAAGAGAACGAAAATGGCATGGTCTTGTCCCTGTGGGAGCTCTGTGCCCCAATTAACGGTGTGGGCCTTTACAGATCCTAAGGATGCCTGCAAAGAAATCACTGGAATTAACACTTTATCTCATCTTTTCTTTCCCAAGGCCTCAACAAGCGTGGAAATTTTGAAACCTTGCAAACAAGGTCGTGTGTGTGTGTGTGTGTGTGTGTGTCTGTGTGTGTGTGTGTGTGTGTGTGTGTGTGTGTGTGTGTGTGTGTATAGTTAAGTGTTTGTTTTTTTTTAAACTGCATACACCGAATATAAATTTGGAAGTCAGGAATACTAATCCACTGATTCCCATTAATGCAGCATGGGGTGGTGTACAGAGCACATCCCAAGCACTGGGGGACTCGGATGATCACGACAGTAATGTTAGCAAGAGCGAATGCTCCCTGAGCAAGCACTGCGCACACCGCCCTGCTTGTCTGTGGCTGCTGACTCTCTAGTGATCTCATGGGGTGGGTACTGTCATCAGCTCGTTTCTAGAAGAGGAAACTGAGGCTTGGAGAGGCTAAGCAACGTGCCCGTGATCACACAGCTATTAAGTGGCAGAGCTGTTACTTGAATCTGGATGTGTCTGCCCTGGAGACTGAAGCCCTTTTCTACAGGCTAATTTGGTGACCTTGCACAGACATGTCACTTAACTTTTTTTTTTTTATGTCTACAATACATATAATTTTTTTTTTACATCTTTATTGGAGTATAATTGCTTTACAATGGTGTGTTAGTTTCTGCTTTATAACAAAGTGAATCAGTTATACATATACATATGTTCCCATATCTCTTCCCTCTTGCGTCTCCCTCCCTCCCACCCTTCCTATCCCACCCCTCCAGGCGGTCACAAAGCACCGAGTTGATCTCCCTGTGCTATGTGCTTCCCACTGGCTATCTACCTTACGTTTGTTAGTATATATATGTCCATGTCTCTCTCTCGCCCTAACACACCTCACCCTTCCCCCTCCCCATATCCTCAAGTCTGTTCTCCAGTAGGTCTCTGTCTTTATTCCTGTTTTACCCCTAGGTTCTTCATAACATTTTTTTTTTCTTAAATTCCATATATATGTGTTAGCATACGGTATTTGTCCTTCTCTTTCTGACTTACTTCACTCTGTATGACAGACTCTAGGTCTATCCACCTCATTACAAATAGCTCAATTACGTTTCTTTTTATGGCTGGGTAATTTTCCTTTTTATATATGTGCCACATCTTCTTTATCCATTCATCCGATGATGGACACTTAGGTTGTTTCCATCTCTGGCTATTGTAAATAGAGCTGCAATGAACATTTTGGTCACATGACTCTTTCTGAATTCTGGTTTCCTCAGGGTATATACCTAGTAGTGGGATTGCTGGGTCATATGGTAGTTCTATTTGTAGTTTTTTAAGGAACCTCCATACTGTTCTCCATAGTGGCTGAACCAATTCACATTCCCACCAGCAGTGCAAGAGTGTTCCCTTTTCTCCACACCCTCTCCAGCATTTATTGTTTCTAGATTTTTTGATGATGGCCATTCTGACTGGTGTGAGATGATATCTCATTGTAGTTTTGATTTGCATTTCTCTAATGATTAATGATGTTGAGCATTCTTTCATGTGTTTGTTGGCAGTCTGTATATCTTCTTTGGAGAAATGTCTATTTAGGTCTTCTGCCCATTTTTGGATTGGGTTGTTTATTTTTTTGTTATTGAGCTGCATGAGCTGCCTGTAAATTTTAGAGATTAATCCTTTGTCAGTTGATTCATTTGCAAATATTTTCTCCCATTCTGAGGGCTGTCTTTTGGTCTTGTTTATGGTTTCCTTTGCTGTGCAAAAGCTTTGAAGTTTCATTAGGTCCCATTTGTTTATTTTTGTTTTTATCTCCATTACTCTAGGAGATGGGTCAAGAAGGATCTTGCTGTGATTTATGTCATAGAGTGTTCTGCCTATGTTTTCCTCTAAGAGTTTGATAGTTTCTGGCCTTACATTTAGGTCTTTAATCCATTTTGAGCTTATTTTTGTGTATGGTGTTAGGGAGTGATCTAATCTCATACTTTTACATGTACCTGTCCAGTTTTCCCAGCACCACTTATTGAAGAGGCTGTCCTTTCTCCACTGTACATTCCTGCCTCCTTTATCAAAGATAAGGTGACCATATGTGCGTGGGTTTATCTCTGGGCTTTCTATCCTGTTCCATTGATCTATCTTTCTGTTTTTGTGCCAGTACCATACTGTCTTGATTACTGTAGCTTTGTAGTATAGTCTGAAGTCAGGGAGCCTGATTCCTCCAGCTCCGTTTTTCGTTCTCAAGATTGCTTTGGCTATTCGGGGTCTTTTGTGTTTCCATACAAATTGTGAAATTTTTTGTTCTAGTTCTGTGAAAAATGCCAGTGGTAGTTTGATAGGGATTGCATTGAATCTGTAGATTGCTTTGGGTAGTAGAGTCATTTTCACTTAACTTCTGAACTTCACTATGTAACCCTGGAATTCAGCGAGATAATCTCTCCAGTCCCTTCCAGTTCTTAAGGTGTGAAACCCTCCAGCTCAGGAAATAGTGGGTCATTTCCACCGCTCTCCTCTCCCCAGAAGCAGGTCCTCGCAGAGTGAGTGCTGAGTGAGGCTGAGTAACTGCCACCTTGTGGGAGGTTAGCTGCAGGGACCGGTAGGAACCTGACCCAGTAGGAAGGAGTAGAGAGGGGAATGTCCAGAATCTCTTCTCTCCATCCATACATGTTTAGTCACCTGCTTGAGGGGGATGAAAGGAACCTGGGATGTTTTTCCTGTCTATTCCCAACCCTGCCTGCATCACTTTTTTCATGATTATTCAGTTACACCTCACCTTGAGAAACTAAGTATGAGGAGAGGGAATCACTGTAGGCCAATCTGGACTGGAATGGTTTGCATTTGATCCCCAGTGGGATGTAGAATTAATGTGGCCTCTCCATTGACTCACATCCCCAATCAGCTGTTCCCTGCATCTTCCTCTGATTAGCACCATTACTGAAAGCAAGAAGCATCACCCAAATCCTCATCCACAACCAGCCAATCTTGGTCAGTAGGAAATTAACAGAAAAAACCCAACATTTATTGATTGCTCAGTATGAGACAGGCGTTGGACCCAGCTCTTTCAAGTATTATCTTTATCTAATCCTGGCAACAATCTTATCAAGTAGATGCTAATATTATTCCCATTTAAGAAAGGGGAAACTGAGGCTTAGAGCAATCGAGCGACTTGTTTCAAGTTCCATGTCCGATAAGAGGTGGAGCTGGAACTTGCATTTGGGTCTTTCTGGCCCCACCTCCATACTCTTATCCGGGTCCTGTGCTCCCCTGCCCTGGGTCTTACTGAGGTATTTTCATCCAGCCTGCCAGTGTTCAGCCCTTGGCTCCTACCAGACGCTGTGCAGCCCAGTGACTGGACAGTGCGAGTGTCAGCCGGGGATCACAGGACAATGGTGTGACAGGTGTCTCTCAAACGCCTCTGATTTCCCCCACTGCCAAGGTAGGGAAGACATCAAAATGCCCGGAGGGTGGGTTCCTCTCTGAAGTATGTGCGGGCAGCATCCCAAAGAAGCCTTCAGACCCCTGCAGACCCACCACTGGTCACTGCTACACTTTTGACCCTAATCTGCCTGGTTCCTCCCCAGTTTGAGTCCATTGAAAACGGGTATACCAGTT
The DNA here is from genome assembly GCF_000442215.2 of Lipotes vexillifer. Lineage (NCBI taxonomy): Eukaryota > Metazoa > Chordata > Mammalia > Artiodactyla > Lipotidae > Lipotes > Lipotes vexillifer. The sequence goes on along the minus strand of NW_006773947.1, from coordinate 1,850,100 downwards.
ATACATCTTAAAAGAAATCTAAAAATGACTTATTCCTAAAATTTTAAAAATTATTTCATGTGCTATAAATTTGTGTTTCTTCTTTTTCTTTTTTTAAAAATATTTATTTGGTTGCACTGGGTCTTAGTTGTGGCTCGCGGGCTCCTTAGTTGTGGCATACGAACTCTTAGTTGTGGCATGCATGTGGGATCTAGTTCCCTGACCAGAGATCTAACCTGGGCCCCCTGCACTGGGAGCGTGGAGGCTTAACCACTGCGCCACCAGGGAAGTCCCCATAAATTTGTGTTTCTTGATTTGCATGTAAATTCTCTGTGTAGTGGTGTGGCAGAGGTGACCCCTTTTAGCTAAGCTGAGCATTCTTGTCCCCCTTCCCAAGGCAAAGTGGCTTCTCTCTGGTCCTGGGTGGCGGCACCAATGTGTCTGCTCCATAATGTCCTGCAGGTGTTCTAACAGGTCCCCCTGCAGGCAGGCAGAGCAGGGCTTTGCTGGGGTTCTGCTCCCCTCTCTTGCCTGCCACTGGCCTCCTGGGGGATGGTGTCATCCCATATCAGCTCAGTTGTGAGGGGCCGGGGAGTGGGGTGGACCAGAGTCTACTCAGTTTGGAAA